>NC_135497.1:447270588-447598866 GCF_052857255.1 Amblyomma americanum
CCCTATTTTTGGTTTAACAAGAACCGTTGACTTTTTCTGTTTTTTCGGTTCTTATGGTTACACTGTACTTCAGGACTCTGGGGTGTCGCAGCTCTGAAAACAGCAGTCTTGCAATTCAGCAACAGCCTGTAGTGGTTTAGCGCTAGTTTTTCATGTGTGCTCATCCGGAAACGAAGTCCTCGTCACTTTAATAACTACAGTATTTACTCCACTGACGACCTCGCATTACACACCGACCTGATACCACTCGAAAACTTTTCTGCCGTTCAGTCGAACTCAAAGCCTCTCTTGGGTTGAGGTAACGTGCCCCTGAAAGATGATGCATAATCCTTCATTCGGAGCTAACTGGCCTCTTAGGGTGAAATATTTAGGCGGTGCCCTGTGAACACGGATGCTTGGAAGCATTTAGTCTCCGGGGCTAAAGGCGTCGCCGTCCAGCGCTTACCGCGGACGCCAGCAGCCAATATGCATGCGGGAGCGGAGGCCCCGAAGAATGTCATGCTCGTGTGCCTCATAGTGGGCGCACTTAGAGCACGCTACGTGTAAACCTCCTTACCCCTGGGGCACGTACTAATTCCTGACCATTTTATTTTGTTGTGCTTAGTGAAGCATGATTGCGAAGGAATGCATTCTCGGGCGTGCAGGCGATATTTTTGATGACCCATTTTTTAGGCATGCACTCCGCACCAACACTTGTGCAACAGCAGCGTAGAGCTCACCCGGACCTTACTAGCGTACAAGGCCGCGTAGGCAGAAGGATAGCATACTATCTAGTTGAGCTTGTAAAAAGAAGCACACGAGAAAAGCCACCATGGAGTTAGTTCATTGCCTTTCCATAGGAAACTGATGGGAATTCAAACGTTGCACACAGCGTTTCGGGTGTGGGCCTGGCAATTTTTTTTCACCGGGTTTTTCTTTGGGATAATTTTCCGCCAATAATTAAGAGTTTGTACAAAAATAAAATGGGGAACATTCAAGGACCTGATTACCTGAATTTTCAATCGCGTCAATTAGTTCCTTGTCGGTTTAGAGTTTTGCTTGACCCAGTGGCTTGGTGGACATGGGTGCTGCTATTGGAGAGAAAAACGAAAGTTTGACCCCAGCAGCGGCGGGTGCATTTCAACGAAGGCCAACGGCAAAAACGCTCATTTACTGAGATTTAGTTTCACTTCGAACAGCACAGGTGGGCGAAGGCAATCAGGATTCCTCTACTGCGTTGTATTCCGCAGGCATCTTCTCGGTTGTGGCACGTGAAAGTGAGCTATCATCTACTCCCGCCTTGCTGCACCATGCGCAACTGTCGTGTTCTTCGCGAGCGTCCTATGAGCTCTCGATTGTGATTTAATTTGCCAGTGCACCTAACGTGAGTGGAGGTACCGATAGCGTGGGACACCAACTCTGCTTTTCTAATGCCCTCGTATACAGAGCCAGTTGGGTATTCGGAATTTGATTTGATTTATGAACAAAAAATGTCTGAGTAAGATAAACAACTAATCACCTTCCATACAACAACACGATGCAAAGTCACCTTTTCATTCATTATTTCTAAATTTGTTTCCCTAGAAACATAGCATTTGCGCGATGAATAACTTCTACAAGAGAGCTTAACGGTATACCGCGAACCGACTGCGCATTCGCCACCAAGAATACGGCAGGGTACCGGCGGAGTAACGTTTTGGCATACCGTATTTCGTACCATGGTGCAACCTGGTATGTGTGCTGAAGTGTACACTCTGGTGATGGAAGTTTGAAACGATAAACAACCTAATCGCTAATATAACATCTCCGTGAAGTCATTTTTGTTGTGCGGGCCCATGTTACAACGCTGAATCCTCACCCTAACAGCGGTCCTGCTCGCTAAATTTTTCCTAGTGCTCCGTAATCGCCACAGGCTGCACGGGCGCCGACTGGTGCCGTCGCATTCGTGCCCGGCTTCATGAAATCAGTAAGGCGCTCGGAGTGAGGCAGTTGTGTTCAAATATACGACCGCAGCAATGCGGCAGGCTGCGATCATGCGATATAGGTGCTGTCTCAAGGCTGCCTTCTAAGCAAGTTTAACCGAGAAGTTAATGCGCTCAAAAAATATCGACAACGAAGAGCCAGTTCTCGAGCTTAGGGTATCGAGGTCGCACTGGGCAATGTTTGTCGGCGCTTTTAATTGACGCGCGTTCACTTCACATACGTGCCTCGGACGCCCGGTAGTGGACGGGCATGCACTCTCGTCGTAAACGCAGAAATCATGTGCTGTAACTAGCTGTTTGTCGGGCTGTTTGTGGCGCTAAACTGGGAAACAGAGCCTAATTTTGAAGCCGGGTTGCCCCCAAAAGTATATGCTTTCTGTTCATGCAAGCCGCCACTGCTATGCGGCTCATATTCTGCGATGAATGCTTATTCTCTAGTGGGCTAGGACGCCAAGCCAGCACACTGACAGTGGTTTTGAACGAAAGAATGATATTACAAAGTTTTAGCATAGCAGACTATGTAGGCGCCTACCTGACTACTGATTGCCTATACTTCGTACGCGCAGTGGCAGCTGCATGGGCAGGTCAGGCGTGCACCAGCCACTGCGCGTGAGCAGCAGGCAAACGGTAATCCAGCATACGTCTACGCTAAGCTGAAACTCTCTATGACATCGCTCTGGAGGAATGGCAAGCACATCCAAGTGAAAGCCCCATCCCGTTGCAGGCCGTTCACACCCACTCGGCAAAAGAATGATGCCATGCTTTTCTATATACCAAGGAGCCACTGAAAGGGGCAGGCACAGTTTGTACGTATCCTCGCAGGTCCTGGGCGCGCGTCATGTCATCCGAACCGTCTCTTTTTCCTCATCGGAGTATTAATATTGTCTCCCAGACAGCCTCGCATATATTCCGTTCGTGAAGTTGACTCGTATCCGCGTGCACGCTGCCGCCTGTCATGCGAACGAACGCTGGAGGGAATGCGTCGCCCTTGCCGCAAGCCTCCCGAACGTGAGGAGGGCGTTGGGCAGGCTTGCGGGGAGGCACGCGCAGGTGCGCTCACCCAGGTTCTGGTTCTCCGTGGCGTCGGTACACCGATGGACCACCTTGATGACGGCCTTCCCGGCACCGCCGACGATGTCCACCTGTTGCTGCGATGGCGGGGGCATCTTGCTAAGCACACACGACGAAGTAACGGCGAGTCTCTGCTCTCTGACTGCGCTGGCCCGCACTAAATATACGCGCCGGCACCCCCTTGCTCCCTGCGCAACGGGAATCAGCTGACCTCGGACCCGAGCCAACGACGGAAAACCCGGGGCTCGGATCCTGGAAGGGCTTTGGCCACCGCTTCTTTTCTGCCTGTTTTTCTTGGTTGAGGTCGGCAGCCCCGGGTTTCGCAGAGCACCCTTCTTTCTCGGCCGCAGCGTTTCCCGGCGGCGGTGTCACACGAGGTCGAGCCGGAATTAGCGCAGGGAACACCTCGCAAGCGTGCCTCCCCTGCGGCCCGCACGTGACGCACGGCAGACTGCTCGGCTCGCCCCCATTGAACGCACTTCCTGCCGCAGCGCTTCTTCGCAACTTAATTGCTTGCGAAACGGTTTCCGGGAGAGACGCAACTTGCGGAGGGAATGACAGCGCACACGAGGGACGGTCTGCCTCGCGTGCTGCCCACCCGAGGCCAAGTACGCGATTGAGCTTTGAACCAAGACGGCAGCACGGGTGCCGACTTGCAGATTTATTTCGGATGAGTACGCGCACGTGCTTACATACTAGGCTGCCGCTGCGTACCACAACATGGCACGCGCCAACAATCTCGACATCGCAGAAAAGCGAGCTCCTTGTAGAAAGTGAGGCCAGCTAGTCCATCGAAATGATATTACCCGTCACATGAAGTGCAGATGTCGTCACCACTGCGGCGCGTCTCTACCTCTATCGGTTCCTTTTTGATTCGTCTTGTACCTCCCTACATGCTAACCTGGAACACTGCCTTCTCCTTTGTCCCGTCGCCATTCCGTCCCATTATCCTGGCCCTCTCTTAGCTTGCCAGTCCTCCGCACCGGAGGTTAAACTGGCCCTGGTCTGCCGATCCCCTTGGCGCTTGATTTTGCAGCCAAATTCAATTCAATTCTTTATTTCCCATGTACACATGGAGAGGGTCGAGGGAAAAAAGCCAGTAAGATGTGGCTTGACGTGCCCCTCGGCCACTACACACAGGGCAGCAGGCAACACGAAGAGCAACATATGCAATCAAGATAGGGGATGAAACAGCAATAATAACAAAGAAAGGAACAGAAAGAAAATATCGCAAACAAAGCGCGTCTGAGGTTACTTCAAAAACGGCATTTCATAAAAGAATACAAAAGAAGCAGTGAAATATGATATGCATGTTACAATTTAAAATGTAGCACATACGCTCTGTATATCTTTGCGGCATATTCGGCGGCATCACTATAAAGACAGTACACATGCGCTTCTGAATTTATTCATTTCTTTGGCATCAACTGTTTCGCGCGCACCATGTTCTTGCTTGCGGCTGTGAAAGCACATTTCTGCCAAGTTTAACCGCCGCGGTGGCTGAGTATGGCGCTCGGCTGCCGGCCGAAAAGACGCGGGTTCGATCCCGGCCGCGGCGGTCGAATTTCTATGGAGGCGAAATTCTAGAGGCCCGTGTACTGTGCGATGTCAGTGCACGTTAAAGAACCCCAAGTGGTCGAAATTTCCGGAGCCCTTCCCTACGGCGACTCTCATGGCCTGAGTTTCTTTGGGACGTTAAACCCCTATAAAACAAAAAAAAAAAAACCTAAAACCAATTTCTTCGAAGTTTGGTCGCCCTGGCACGATTTATGATTCAAAGCAATCAGTCCGTCTCTCCACCTTTAGGCCTTTCCGAAAGCACCTTGCTTTCTGATGCTTTGTTAACGCATGCGCACGTGAAAACACACTGGTGTTTGCTCTTTTTTTTTGCATCTGGTTGTGCATTTCACACGGTGTCATGGAACTCTAAAAAGTTTGCATGCCTTGTTGCCTGTTTATCCCCTCCCCCTTTTTTTTACGCAATGCCCGCCCCAGCAACCTTAAGAGAAAATAATTTATTATGATGATGGTGGAGCAGCTCGCCCTTTCAAGATTTTGATCCAGGAAAGGCGATGTCGTGCGGTGGTACGTTGTGGCGGCCTGACACACTTGCACGTCCGATTTTCCGAAATAATGTTTTTAAAAGCTAGCGCTTGTGTTTTCTTTTGCTGTGTCCCTCGTCTTCTTGCTGCCGCCCGTTGAAAGTGACGAACCGACAAGCGGAGCTGTTAACGCTCCCCGCTGAGCCTTGCGTGAAAACATGCACAAGCGTGGTTGATGGTTTGTTTGTTTGCACGAATAAAGCCGCCAGTGGAAACTCCTACCCGGGTACGCCTTTCTTGAAGCGCCCATCAGCAAGCCTCCTGGGTGCTTGGCCCGTGGAGCGTGCATGCTGGGCACCACATTCAGCGAGCAGGCACCGGACTAGCTGGCGCCATTCGGGACCGTGGCTACGCCACGCGACTTACATTGGAGAGCCTTAAACAAGCATCACAATATAAAAAAAAATGCGACCAGCTTGCCAAGACGCCACGCAAATGACGCCATTTGAATGTGGTACTGTATAACGAAGTTTGCCCATTGTCTAAATGTTAAAAATATTACTGTTGAAATGCAAATGTTTAAATAAACAAATCAGTTGTATGAGCTAAATTCATGCGCCTTGCTATTACGAACCGCGGCTGTACATGATGTTTGCAATTCCAAAATTTGCGCCAGCGAAATTGCCGGCCGTTTCATCCACCGTACCCGACGAACACCCCTTCGCCTGCAGGAGAGGTGCGCGAACGAAAAAGTGGTTGCACAGCTCTCCCGAGCATTAACTGTGCATTTTGCTCTGGCTGCCCAATAAACTTCGCCTCGAGCTGATTAAGCTCATTGAGCTATATATCTCGACGCATTGATCATTATCTCTTAGGCACTCGTATTCAGCAAGCTGTTTAACTTATCAACTTGGGGCTCTCCATCTTAATAGTTCCCAGGATCGACCTTATGATATAACCATGCATTTGAAACGGCTAATTATACCTCTCCGTTAATGAAAATTATGACATCAGAGCACAGAGGGCATCACTCAAATTATGCAGCCTCTAGAGCAGACAAAGTGTAACAGCTGAAGCTGGACACCAAACAACACGATCTAAGCAAGCGAGCAAGCGTATTGAAGGCTAGCTCTATTGGCTACACACCTTGGTAACACTTAGCAACCAACTTTTTTTTTTGTCACTCGTAGGAAGGAGAGCCCAACGGTTTTGAAATCGCTGAACTTGGGTCCTGTCTGGTGCAACAGTTTCGTCCGAGAAACCCGGGAGGCATGTTTCGCAAGTGTTTCTCCGCCGGGAAGGTCGCGCACCGGCGGCGGCGGCAGGCGCGAAGGAGGGCTGCCTCGCTCTCCTGACCCTGCGATACAGAGCACAAGCGCCGTGATTCTCGCACAACACCTCGCGCGGATGTCTCCAGGGCCGCGGCATCTGAGACAGCGGCGCAGTTCATTCATCGTCGGATGAGCCGGAAAACGGCCGTCGGGGCTCCTTCGTTGAGCGCACGCAGAAAAGCTCTTCAGTCATGTTTTCTTCGGAGTCCAGCAAATGTCACGTGAACTTACGCTGCTTGTGTGACGGCACTTGGAAACTACCGATATCATCTTTTTTTTTTTACAGCGGCGTTTTCAGTGAACTGATGATGATTTAAAACTTTTTTGAATTTTTTTTATGCACACCATGGTTTAATCTCTAGACGAGTTTGTAAAGCACGCCTTAAAACTAAAAACGCAGACGATTACGCGACACTTAACTGGCATCATCGTATCCAGTGCTGCCCACTTTAATGGCGACCTCTTTCAAGGCTCTTTGGGCGTTTTAAATGACGCCAGCGATGCTCAATGTTTTTGCAATTTGCAAAAGCAAGCGGATGTAGAAGAGACGTGTAAGTGCTATATTCGAGGACAGCAATGCCTGTGGCGAAATAGTTGAATTGTAAAAAAAAGTGGTAGGGTTTTAGCATTGACTGCGTAGGTTTTCGAAACCGTGTGTTTAGCCTGGTTAGCGCATGATTTTGCTTTGATGGGTCGTCGGCACGTCTGGCGACGATATTAGTTCGATAGTAGTATAAGTTGATGAAGACGACGACGTGCAATGCACAGAGCGAGAGTGTGTTGCAGTTTAGCCAGACCACAATAGACCCTGGCCAATCCCCCGCCGTGGGTTTGTGCCACTAAGCCCGAGGAAATCCTCCTCATCATTTGGGAGGGTTGCAGCGAGTGTTTATGGGTAAAAAATGTATGGGAACGTTGTTCTGAGCATTCTGTCGAGTAGCGCGTTTGCGGGCCGCGTCCCGATGTAGCGTTCGCCATCTGCTCGTCCCGCCGCACATTTGTGGCTCTGCATGGCCTCCCGCATACGTGCAGCGCTTAAAGGCGGACGCCGGGCCTCGGCTGCATTTATGGGCCTCCCGCAAAGTTACTGATGCACTGCCACGTCGCCGTTTGCGGCCTTATCGGAACTTCTGCGGTTGGCGCAGGGTGCCGCGCTTTCAGGATGCGTTCTTGAGAGGCGTTTGTAGGTGTTGGGCGCCGGGTTGTCGCGACCGCACGCCCCGACCCCATGACGCGAGTGTGCAGCAGAAAGCGGCCACGTGAACGCGGTCGCTGGATGTTGACAACGATACGACTACTATGCGGAGGCCGGGGACTTTCGTCTTGAACTGATAGCGCTGTGCATAAGAGAAATGCCTGACGTGGAGAGCACATCCTGTTACAAGATACCATTTCTAGACTGCTAATAAAAGAATTGAGCGGAAATTCACAATTTTTATTTCACGAACACCAACGCGCGATGCCAGTAACTTATTTTTGCGGGAAAATACTTTAAAAACGCTATATGAAAGTCTTCGTCGAATAATGTGATGCCCACCTTGATTTCAACAGGAAATTTAATAGCGCTTGATTTCTAGCGTCGAATTGCGAAAAAAAAAACCGAGAACGAAGAGCCCTATTTATACGATCCTACTAGTCCCACCGGGGAAAAAAAAATATATGCTTACCGTGGCCTTTTTTAAACTGCACAAGAAAGGTCCTTTTACACTGGTGTGCTGTATATGGGATTTAGCGTCCCAAACGAAACGTATGCTATGAAGGACACCGTAGTGGAGGGCTCCGGGTATATTCAGAACACTTGTTTTTTTATTTATTTATTAAATACTGCGGACATTCTGTATGTCCAAGCAGGAAAGGGAAATACATACAGTGGATATTCAAAGCAAGTACGATATCACCGAACACTATAGATTCCAGAAAATAAACAATGCATAAACACAATTGAAAATGCGGTTACAGTGCAGCTACTAAGCCAGCAGTGAAGATATCATTAATGATTGGAAAGCAACGGAGAGTTCTGCGGTAGAGAATTCCATTATGAAACTGTTCTTGGAAAAAAAAGAAAACTTGTATGTATTTGTGCGTGTAAAAATAGGTTCCAGGCTATAGGTATACTTGTGGCGCGCGGCTCGTCTAGAATCACTAGCGACGTGGTTTTCGCGTAGAATACCAAGTCGAGAAAAGTATAACGAATGAAAAAAATTAAGACGCAGACGCGCTTTTTTTCTTCTATCTGCAAGTGGTTCTAAGTCTGCACGTTCTAGCATGGCGGAAGGAGAGTCTAGGCGCCAGTAACGGTTGAAAATAAAGCGAGCCGCAAGACGTTGCATTTTTTCTACTTTTTGGGTGTCATCTGTAGTGTAGGGGTCCCATAAAATGCAGGCATATTCGAGAATTGGCCTTACAATCGATTTATATGCCTTCAGTCTTAGGGCAACTGCCCATACGAAATTTGAGAAGTCCTAACTTTGTGCGGGCGGAGGAACATATATTATCGATGTTTCGTCCTTTTGAGCCGTGACGTTATTGTGACACCTAGATACTTATATTCCTTTACATCTCTGATGGAATTGTTATTTATGTTTTATGTAAAGTTAAGTTCCGTAGTCTTTTTGATGATGCAGAGAGAAACTGTTTTGTCAAAGTTAATAACCATTTAACATACGTTACACCATTCTGCTAATAATTCTAGAGTTGCGTTCAAAGTAATCTGCTCAGACACAGATTTGATAGTACTAAATATAATGAAATAATTCGCAAACAGTTTTACGGACACAGACGGTTCGAGAGCTTCTGTGGGGCCTTTTATATAGATATTGAAGAGTACTGGAGCCAAAACCGACTCCTGAGGTACACCTGAGTAAACATCTAAGAATCGAGAGGTGGCACCATCGATTTCGACAAACTGCTTTCGTTTTGATAAATATAACGTGGCCCAATTGATTATTTGATCCGGAATGCCTATTAATTTCATTTTTGTTACTAGTTTATGATGAGGGACTCTATTAAAGGCTTTGGAATAATCTAAAAAAATCATGTCGACCTGGCCGCCACAATGAGCACTTTGGCAAGTTCATCTACAGTGACCATTAGCTTTGTTGTTGTGGAGAATCCTCGACGGAAGCCATGCTGCGCGTTAGTGATTATTCCCGTCTGATCTAAACAATTGTTGAGGTAATTGGTGAGCACGTGTTCTAGCACTTTGCAGGAGGTGGAAATCAGTGAAATAGGGCGGTACTTACACTCTTACCGTCGGTTGCCACTTTTAAAAACCGGAACCACGCGGGAAATTTTCCGTTCATCTGGTACTATGCCCGATTTAAGAGACTTATTAAATATTATTATCAAAAACTTGGCTAGTATTTCAGCATAAATTTTAAGAAAGATAGTGGGAATATTATCGGGGCCGGGGTATCTCTTGGGGTCTGGCTGCAGGAGTAGTTCTACTGTTCCTTCTCTGCTAATAGTAACACTTATTTCGAGACTGTTCAGACAAAAATCATTAAACGTTGTATTCGATTGGACCAACACGCCTTGGAAGTAAGTATTAAAAGCATCGGCTATCTCCTTTTTGTCTGTAATAGCAGAGTCGTTGACAATTATCTAGTCAAGTTTTCTAGTTCTTTTGTTTGAGAGAAACCACCAAAATTTACAGGGATTTTCCGTCACGAAATGACCAAGCTTCTTAGCAAAGTAGCGCTGTGTATATTCTTGTATCTGTGACGCAAGTGTAGCTTTCAGGCTGCTAATGATAGAAATGGCAGCGCTTTTTTCTCTCCGATATCGTTTCAGCTTGCGTTTAACGTGAATTATCTCTCTAGTTATCCAAGGACTTTTCCTATCCACCTTCTTTTTTCTATCTGGAACAAAGTTGAGCAGGCAGAAGTGGCAGAGAGTCCTAAACATTACCCAAAGTGTATTAACATCACTACTATTGAATGATTGTAGTGAATCTTCTAAATAGGAAACAATGCTCGGATGATCCGCTAAAGCAAAATTTTTTACCGTTACGATCCTGGAAGCAACCTTCAGGGATCGACGTGGAAGTGAGCAACAAAAAAATACCAGCTTATGCTCCGAGATTCCATCATGCCATTTGGACAAAGGATTAGGTCTAGCACTGAAGCTTTCGATCCAGTTACGCGAGTGGGGAGTAGAACCGCCTGCTTAAGATTATAAGCTAAAAGCATGTCCAGAAGAGTGTCTGCACTTGGTACCTCATGCGTGCCAGCAGTCAGCGATTCCCAGTCGACATTTGGAAGATTAAAATCACCTGCTATAATTGTGTCTTCGATATTTTCTCTAGCTGATCCTAATGTTTCAACATAAAGTCATGGTGAACTCCAGGCGCTCGGCAGACACCAACGATAGCAATAGGATTACCACAAATGTCAATTTGACACAACACACTTTCGTGCTCACTGTCGATGGGAGGCAGAGCATAAGATGATAATCCATATTTAACCAGAATCGGAACTCCGCCTTCCCTCCATAAGCGATCCTAGGGGTAGCCAATATAATAAGGCGAGAAAATGCAACTGTGAAGCACCTGAGGCTGCAGCCAAGTTTCAGGGATAACCACCACATGAGGATCGTAAGAAAGTAAAACATGCTCAAGACGTTCCTGCTTGTGGAACACACTTCGCGCATTCAAACAAATAAGGCGAAAACCTTTCAGCTCAGTCAACCCATTATTGTGAACGCGTCAGGGCTCTTCTGGCAGCTTCGTGCTACGCAACAGCACCCTGCAGTTCTTTTCATCGTCCCACGCATAAAGGTCGTCATTTATCAGCAGTTTGTCATGGACCAGCTTTGCTTT
Organism: Amblyomma americanum; assembly: GCF_052857255.1. Taxonomy (NCBI): domain Eukaryota; kingdom Metazoa; phylum Arthropoda; class Arachnida; order Ixodida; family Ixodidae; genus Amblyomma; species Amblyomma americanum. The sequence goes on from NC_135497.1 coordinate 447,281,813, forward strand.
ATCATTAGGGAGACGACCGTCTTCAAAGGATTGCCACATTTTCTTTCTTTTCTGCTGTGTGACGTATCAGCAATCATGCGAAACCGACACCCCAGAATCTTTGAGTTTGGAATAGGTTTGAAACATTACAAGCTTTTCGTTGTAGTTAATAACGCGGAAAATTACTGGCTGAGGTCCCCTTGTGGGGTTTGCCAATGCGGTAGATCCGTTCAACTGTGCTCACTGAGACGCCTAGTTTATCTTCCCATACTTTCTGGAGGACCTTTTCTTCTAAATCAGCTCTCGTTTCTTTTGGGCTTTCTTTTATACCAAACGCCACAACATTGTTCCGGCGAGCGCGGTCCTCGTAATCCACCATTTTCTTGCCTTGTGTGGCCAAGGATTTTTGCAAATGCTTCACCGATTCCTAAAGTGGCCGTATCCTTTTTTCGTTAGCTTTGCATAATTCCAGAACCTCGTCTAGTTTTGATAGATTTGAGTTTACCTCAGAAAGTGTGGCATCGCGACTCTCGATACCAGCCTTCATTTCCTGCAATTCTTCCAGAATTATGCTTAACGTTTTCTTTTGTCCGGGACCTGGATTATTCTCAACTTCCCCGCACACAAGAATCAAGAGAACTGAGCAGCAGTCAACAATCATGGAAAGAGACTTCTAAAATGCGTTGGCACTGCGCAGCAGTATTTTTGCATTTAGCCTTTATTGAAATGGGGTCGGGATTTTATCCGGTGTCCTTGAGATCAGCAGACAATAAAGAAACTGCGGCGGATCCTTTTGCATTGTACTGTTATGAAAGCTAGGTGCGGCTAAATATTTGAGCCACGCGACACCGACACTACTGAGCCGCTGATTCCGGCGCATGCACTCCCTCGCGTGCATGACTGTATTCCTTCCGAGTTTGAGCGCTGAAGGTGGCGCCTTGGAAAGATCACAAACACGCTGATGTACTGACAGCGTGCTGATGATCTTCCCACACTAGACGTTTTTATTAGTGTTTGTAAAGCGCACGACTATTTCCTTCATGATTTCATAGTCCCCACCTTGTTAGGAATGCAGGTTAAGGGCCCTGCAGCTTCAGGTAATGTTTTAATGCGTCAACTTTATTATCCCCATCTTCGCAAAATACGTCAATCTGGTGTTCTGTGATGCGGCCTCCACCTCCAGAAGGCCTCCGCCCACTACCCACCCACATTTTTCCTCCACCCGTCACCAACCAAACCACCGCCACATCCCAGAATTCCCTGCCCACCACCCACCAACTTACTCCAACCTAATCGTAGGAGGAAGACGTGAGGATGATGCCCCCAAAAATCAGGTCAATAAGATGATCACCTAATTAATTAGAGCCAAAAATGTAAAAACATCGAAATAGCGCGGACGTCGATGTAGTGCGTGGACGGTAAAATGGGAATGTACGGTAAGATAGTAGGAAATTGTACAAAAAGCGAGATAAAAATTTCGAATGAAATGAAAAGTGTTTGATAAATTAAAATTATTCGACAAAAAAAGTTTGATTTACGTGCAGCAAATAGGTGATTAATTATAAGCAAAAGTCAATGGACGTTTGAACAGTGCACAAAGCAAAACTCTCCCCTGTCCTTTCTTGCTGTCGCTCCTCTCTATATTTCTCCTGGCTATCATCGCTCTTTCCCTTTGACCTCCGCCGGATGCAGCTCGGGTGCTTAATATATTAGATATAAATTGCCGCGGCCGGTAACATTCTTTTTCTTCACTTTTTTTTTAAATAAACCACCCCTACTACTATAGTAAGTGGGCTGGAACGAACCGTGGCGGAAAATTTGAAAACGAATCATGGCGCCAGGGGGGTCTTGCAACAAATCCTTACTTCACATGCAGCTCCCCCATTAGTGATTGCTCTCCAGGAGACCAACACGCAAAAGGCTGGTACCAAAGGCTACAGATGCTTCCCGAGTTGCAAAGGGGCGAAAGCCAGAGTTGACACTCTGGTCGAGCATAATACTGCTGTCACGCAACATCCTATGGACTGGGAGATAAAGGTGGTTCTAATCGAAATCCACTCCGGCAACCAGGAAAAGGAAACGTTTTTGTAATTAACATCTATAGCTCCCCTAGGCAGGGGGAGGCATCCTTCACTCCCTCTTCAAAAACGCACTTCAAATTGCGGGGAATAGCAAGCTCCTCATAGGCGGGGATTTTAATGCAAGGCATCCGGAATGGGGATATAACACTCACTGCACCAAAGGAAAAAGACTCCTAGAGGCCATCCTAATCAATGGGATGTCTATCTTAACGGACCCGACGGCTCCCACTAGATCTGTGAATAGCATCAATAATGACACGTCTCCAGACCTTACTCTAGCACATAGATGTGGCAATGTGGAATGGATGAACACTGGAGAGAACTTCGGGAGTGATAATTATGTGCCGGAGATCCCCATTGTCTTCAACCGAAGGGCTCCCAAAATCAGCAGAAAAATCACTGACTGGGATATATTCCGAGAATTTAGACAACCACTGGAAGTTAAAGCTTGGTCTGCTCTGAAGGCATGTCAGAGGTCACTTAATAAAGACCTAAGGGAAGCAACAGATACTATTCAAGACACCCTAGCGGTGCCCCAACTCGACAGTCAACTAGCCAATCTCCTTAAAAAGAAAGCGGATCTGGAAAGGGAACTGAAAAGCCAACGATGGAATCGCAATATTAGGAGAGAAATTGAGAGACTGACCAAAAGCATAGAAAAGCATGCCGCTGATCTGTGCAAAAGGAACTGAATGGAGATGTGTGATGAACTTGGATCTAATATGAGTCTATCCAAAACCTGGGTCATTCTCAGGTATATGATTAATCCAACCAAATCCGAACCGAATCAAACCAAGATCAAGCATAATTTTAAAGGGAGTAATGAGGACCTGCTAGATAAGATTCGCAAAACCTATGTTTGCCAAGACCCAGGCTCTCGACTACCGGAATATTAAGGCGGGAAAATAGAAGCATTGATTCTTCGGTCGAGGTGGCAGAGGTGCGGGCAGCGTTACAGGACCTGGAGAAGGAATCGGCTCCAGGTCCTGATGGCGTCCCCAACACCACTCTGAAGAACTTGGATAATAATTCTATCTTTTTTCTAACTGAGCTAATGAAAAAGATTTGAGACGGGGAGGACTTTCCGTAGGAATGTAAAGTCTCTAAATTAGTGCTTATCCCTAAGCCAGGCAAAAGTCTTGATCTAGGCAACATGCGACCCATCTATCTGACGTCTTGCTTGGGCAAGTTCATGGAAAAGTTGGTGCAGACAAGAGTCTCGCGCTACATGGAGAGCGAGAGACTCTGGCCTGTTGAAATGGCAGGTTATAGACCGCGTCTTAGCGCACAGGACTTTATGTTAAGGCTTAAACGTGATATACTAGATGATCCCGATGGAACTAAAGGGTGCAGGGCCATCTTGGGGCTGGATCATACAAAAGCCTTCGATAATGTGGAGCATATAGCGGTCTATGAATGCCTCAGATAGGCCGGAGTAGGCATCAAGTGCTTTAACTATGCCAAAAGATTCTTAAGCAAACGAAAGACCACTATAAGCTTTGAAGGGATCTCTTCAAAGCAGATTGGGCTCAGCAATGAGGGGACCCCTCAAGGTTCAGTCCTTTCTCCAATGCTCTTCAATTTTGCCACGAGAGGACTGTCCCACAGGCAAAATAAAACTGAGGGGCTAAAGCACAGCATTTATGCCGATGATATAACCATTTGGACAACAGGGGGAACGAAAGCTGACATCTCATACCGTCTGCAGGCAGCGGCAGAGGCAGTTGAAAACTATGCTCTGGAGAAAGGGCTTTCTTGCTCCCCTCAAAAAATCTGAGAGCTTCTCGCTTAATACCAAAGACCAGATGAAGAAATATACCCGCTCCCCTCACCTGTACGGCCCGGCCCGGTAGAGGTTGTCGTTGGGGGTAGGTTAGTACTTAGGGTTGACGCTATGAGAGTCCTAGGATACTTTCTCCAGACGAACAGACGTAACACAACCCCTATCAAGAAGCTTAGCACCTATGTCGCCCAAGTTATAGGTTTAGGCGGATCTCCCTCAGAAACAAAGGCCTGCGAGAGCACTGTCTCCTGAGATTAGTACAAGCATTCATAGTGAGTAGGATAACATACGCAACCCCACTTCTCAATCTTAGCCAGCTAGAGGAGGAGAAATTAGACAAGGTAATACGAAGTGCATACAAAAGAGCTCTCGGCGTCCCACCTAACTCCTCAAAGAAGAAACTGCTTAGTATGAGAGTCCACAATACCTGCGCGGAGATCACCAGGGCAGTAAGAGAAGCGCAAATTTGGAGGCTTAGCCCCTCAATATCAGGCAGGCAGATCCTCACTGACCTAGGGGAGAGCGAGGAAACACCCGTATACTGCAGAGCTATCCCCTTAGACATACGGAAGCATCTTAAAATTGCTAATATACCTAAGAACATGCACCCGGAGCATGATAAAGAAAGGAGAAGACATTGAGCTCGAACAATAATGAACAATCTTGACCGGGACCCGCCGGGTAACATAGCCTTCTGCGACGCAGCCTTTGGGTCCGATGGCGCCTCCGTCATTGCCGCCGTTGATGGGAATGGGGAGAAAGTGACTGTAGCATCGGTTAACACTAGGAATGCGTTAGTGGCAGGCTGCTATTGCCCTAGCGTGCTTCAGTACCAAAGCCAAGATCATCTTGTCTGACCGTAGGGTAGCTGTTCACAACATTTGTAAGGGGGTGGTCTCCAATCAAGCCGCCAAATTACTAAGAAGATAAACCTCAAGCAGAGAAGTCTCCCTCATATGGGTTCCTGCTCATGAGGGCATTCCGGGGAATGAGGCTGCTCACAGCTTTGCTCGAGAATTATACATCCTAGCTGCTCTGGATGTGCCCCTAAGTGGGAATAAAGACCCTCTCATAACGTATAAAGAAATAACCGAAACACTTAGACTGGATAGGAGAACACTCTCACTTCCGGATAGGTCACTCACTGCAAAGGAATGCAGGGCCTGGATGAAGTTTCAGGTCAACAGATTGCTTCCGTACTCTATATTACACGATGAAGACACTTGAGAGCCTGAGCTCTGCAGCAGCTGTCACAGAATGACTTCGCAAAATCACTTAATTTGGCAGTGTCAGTATTCTCCTGGGGCTAAATCCTAAAGCATCCCAGACCTTGCCACCTGGGAAGAGCTGATCCGGAGCCACGACCCGGATCAACAAAGACTCCTCATCTGTCAGGCGGAGACAGCTTACTACAAGACTCTCCGCGGTCTCCGGTGCTGGGAGGCGGCCGGGAGGCGCCCCTCCTAATTCCTACGCCCTGACCATGAGGCCCAATGATGACGGGGATAAAGTTAAATCATTCATTCATTGAAAAAAATGGATGATTGAGATGAATAGAAGGTATAATCAGAGTAAAACTGAAGAATTGAGGTGAGTAATTACGGAAATGGGAAACGCAACCATGGCGCCAAATTTGAAAGGCGACGAGTGTCGAGGAGGCGTCAACGCTTTCGCAATCCTCCAATGCGGGTAGACGCAATGATCTCTAATTTCTCTTCATTTATCTGATACCCACAGTGCCTCCAGGCAACACAAAATATAAAGGATGGGGCAGGGAGGCTTTGCACGCAAATAAAAATAAGTGTGCACGTATAAAATGCAAAACAGGAGCATTTTATTCTCAACTACGTTCTGAAATAAAAGCTGAGGATAAATGATCTCCAGGTCAGTAAATACAGGTCTAGTCTACAGGGAACAGTAGAATTCATGAGAAAACGAAAATTTTTATGCGCCATCAAGCTCGAAATTCAGAGAACACTTTATATCACAGGACCGCCATCTCAAACAGACAGCACGTATAGTAGGATGTACATAAGAAAGGAATCCGTAATCGTAAATGCACATCGAGCTTAAAATACAAGGCCCGCAAGGATAGCCACCATGTTCTCATGCGCAGCACATGGCTGTCTGTCTCATTCTGTAGAGATTATGAAAAATAACATATTATTATAGTGATGCCACCAGACTCAGAGAATAATAAAACGCGTCACTACTGATGAAGGCAAGTGCTTCAACTGTTGAATTGTTGTTTGCAAAAAAAGGAGCTGCTAAACAAATGCTTTACCGAAACACTTTTTCTTGCCCTTATTAGCACATGAAGTCATCCAATTAACAGTGAAAATGTATTTTTAATTGGAGATACCAGTTCGGGAGTAGGGGGGATCATCATCGTCGTCAGCCCAACTGCGTCACCAACTGGACAAAGACCTCTCTCACTGAATACCTCCATTAACCTTGTCCTGTGCCAGCTGCAGCCGCACTGTACACGCAAGATTCCCAATATGTGACCCTTGATGTGTTGCCTTTCTCTTGGAATCCACTCAGTTATCCCGAGGGACCATCGCTTATCTTGTCTGCGTTACGTATCCTGTCCACTGCCATTTTTTCCTCTTGATCAAACTTGACCGAAACTTGTTCAAACTTCATCAAAAAGAAAAGGGCGTGGTGGGACCGCCACGGTCGTCCCACTAAATCTCTTTGTTGTTGTACACGTCACGCTGTCGACTTTGGGCACCTGCGCACCATCGAATACTGTCACGTGCAGTTTCGTCACACTTGCACTTGTGCAAAAAACAAACCATAGCGTATGCTAGGCCAGGTCAATTGAAGCAGCCTATCAGCAAGACGACAGAGAGCGCTGCCGCTAGTCAGGTTATAAAACCACCCGCAACCTGGACAACTTCCGAGAGCCCGACGGGACCACCACAGACACATAAATGAATCCTTTCGTTCTTGTGCAAGTTCGTGCGAAAACGTATTGTGCCTTATCCGTAGTGACAATAGGTACATCACTCTCTTCCCGTGTCCGCATAAGTGTCCTGATATTATGGGCGAAACGTACAGTACTCACGGATTGAAATAGGACATTCGGAGCGCTAGCCTTGCAGTGCCACGCAGGCATGTGGTAAACCACAGGCCGGCTCATTGGCTACTGGAAGGAACAAATCTGCTTTGTAGATGTTCTCCCTCTCGCGCCATACCACAATGCACCACCTTGGTTCCATGAGCGTCTACGGGCGGCGCTCCATGAAGCGACGGCCACGCGCTCCGAATGTCCTATTTCAATCCGTGAGTACTGTACATTGTCCTGCTGCTTTTGCTGGCGGATGACATTAAACGTAACCCAGGCCCCTCTGATGATGACATTAAAATGCTATTGAAAATCATGAAGTCAGCCTTGCTGGCTTCAAATAGTGCAAATGAAAGCAGAACGGAACATATAGCGCTAAGAAACCAGGACGAACAATGAAAGAGACACCACGAGCGCTAACTTTCAACTAAAGATCATTCATTGCATGTGAAGTTATGCACTTATGCATGGTATGCGCCTAGGACTAACAAATCATTGCTTCCGTACACTTCAGCTCATTCAAAACTAGTCAAGCGAAGCATAACAAAACCACCTTTAAGAAAGCGCTGGACAAGTCATGCCAGCACATGATGAGCAATGGTTTCTGCCAGCAGGTTGAACGGCTGCAAGAAGCAGGTTATCCGAGTGCACTCCTGGTAGCAGTAGCCGAAAGTTTGATCGAAAAAAAACAGTCACCAGGTCAAAGCCTGACCGATGAATATAAACGAGTAGCGGTGCTTCCGTATATCCGCAAGGTTTCGCATAATCGAAAAAAAAATCGGGCAGCTTGTAGAAGTCAAAATAGTGTTTTCAGCACCCGATAAACTGGCAAAACTTTGTAGGACGACTCATCTCTTTGCAGTTAAAAAAGAAACGTGCACAATAAAGCACCAAAAGAAACGTGTAGAATGTGCAGAAGGCGTCGTATATTCCCTGCCTTTGTGTGGAAAATATTACATTGTTCAGACCGGCAGGTGTGTTAATGAAAGACTCGGAGAACATAATAGGAACTTGGAGAACGGTAAAGAAAACCTTGCCGAACACTGTTTGGATTGCAAGCCGGCGGGGTGGCAACCAGTTTTCAAAGAATGCCGAATCATAAGTAAAAACAAACAGCAACTAACACGTGAGATAGTAGATGCCAGGCGGATACGAAAACTGAAAGATAAATGTGTTAGTGCAGCATCTATCTCGCTCTCAAAGAAAGAAATTGATTTCCTTGATGATGTATATAAAAAGTAAGTGTGTGTTATGTAGTGACTCACGGCGTGATAGCCTGGTAGTATTTCTGCGATATTCAGCCCGTATAAGAACTTCACATGCAATGAATAAACTTCAGTTGAAAGTTAGCGCTCGTGGTGTCTCTCTCATTGTTCGTCGTGATTTCTTAGCGCTATATGTTACGCATGACAAACCAACTCGCCCGAACAGCCACTGTGATGAAAGCAGTAGTTCCTTCGTCAAGAGATATTGTGAACTTCCAGAAAAAGAAGCTCACTGATCTCGAGGGCAGAAGCCGCCTCAGAAAACTTGCGGTCTTTGGTCTGAAAAAAGCATAAGATGAAAACCCCAGCCGCATAAAAGATGTCCTCCTCGAAAAATTAGAGCTAACAGTCAAGGCAGCTGAAAGAGTATACAGATTAAGTAAGAAAAAAGGAGAGGCCCAAAACAGTGATAATAAACTTTATCGATTATACCGAAAAAAATTATGTCCGGCGAAACTGCTCAGAGCTGAAAGAATCAGCAATTTATATGAACGACGATTAGAGCAAAGCGACAAAGACGATGACATTGCAAGCACAGCTCGAGAGCTTGGCAGTTCTTATAGGCAGGATGTTAAGATTTCTTCCAATTGACGTTTCTTCTGAGGGAAATGTATGAACCAAATGACTTTAAAATGGTGTGGCACTCACTCTTGGTGATGTGCTCAGCCTTACCACCCGTCTAGATCTCTGCTGCTCTGTCGTTTTGTTGCGATGTGTTTCGCAACATTTCCCAAATGCTTTGTAAAGAATTTAGTTAATGTAAATAGAACATACTTTCAATGTAATGCTTAAAAAAAAGCTGCGGCGATGGTGTAGTGGTCTGAAGCTGCGACCAGCGGAACTGATTTTTTTTAGCCCCGTGGCGGGATTCGGATCCCGCTCTTCCAGGTATGAAGTTTTTTTTATTTGTTTAGTGTCTTCCCGTGGTGCGATGCCGGCTATCCGCTGCAGTGAAGCTCTTATGTTGTCGCTTAAAATGAAACATTAATCAAACTAATTCAAAATCCAACCGGTTGCTAAAATGCAGCATTTGGGCTGAAAATGCTAATCACTAGCTCCCCCAGTAAGGAGTGAACGATTCCTATGGTTGCCATTGTAGAGCCCTATAGCGCTTCCACTCCGCCGAAAGCGGTTGCCTGTTTGTCCGAAGCCTGCTTCTAGCTCGTGGACCACCTTGCTCACGGGAAGTTGTGACCTCATCACAAGCTGCGCACCGTTTTGTGAGCAAACTGCCTACGGTGGCAGTTAAATTATATGATTAATTGCGAGAGTTTCCTCAGGAACAACATGGCTCTCAAAAGCCCCACCGATGGCAGCACCTGCCATCGCAAGGCAGTGCCGCGCAGCTTAACCGTTGCACCTTTGCGCCAGGAGCGGACTCAGGGCTCCCAAGAATCTGTGAATGCAGAGAATGACCAATTCTACCGCAGTACAAGTCTAAAAGGATGCATTACCACGCAAACTTGCATCATATGATATATCAGCCAAAGTAACCAGTTCAGGTCAAGCAAAAGAACAGAAATTCAAGATAAATCATGCAAAACCAGGAGTAATAGTGCTGGGCGCGATAATTCGTGTTTAACCCCAAGCAAACCGTCCCTGATTCTTTTGCTTCTACGTCTACGCATTATCCAAAAACTGATTTTCAATTACCTATTATGCCTGCAAGAAATTTGGTTCATAAAATCAGGCGCGCGAATACGTGGCCACAGGTCTGACCAGGGACTGAATAAACCGAGTGATGTTCCTTTTCTTTGGAGGGCAGGACAACCTTTTCTTTGTTAGCACATCGTACAAAGCAAGGCAGAGCCAGCGATGATTCCGACCTAGCTGGTTAAGTTGGTGCTTTATTTGCATGGTAAGACTTCCGTTGTTTCAAACGGAAATGAACTCAATCTAATTTTGAATTTTAGAATTTTTCGAAATTGTTGTCTTTGCCCATCACAATGGGGCATCGCTTTCCTATACTGCAATTCCAGTGAAAGTAGAAAATAGAAAGAAGACACGACTGCACTGAACTCCTCACAGTGTGAATGAAAACATTCCACATCAACGCACCAACAGATTTAATTTGACAGTGGAATTTCGTCAAAGCATTTTCTGCGCTGCAGCCATTTCTTTGAAACCTCACTGAGCTGAAATCGGTCTTCTTTCCGGGAAACAAGGCTTAGAGCTTGGGAATTCGACAGCCCTACTAGGTGTAATTTATGCATGTTTTGGTCTGCACTCTGATGATCTGGCTGACTCTGGGATGGTAATAAAAATGTTGATTGCGGTGCTGCGGTTTTCGCAGGACCGGCGGCCACCCGCATGGCCCGGCCAGTGCCCCATTGTTAGGGCACTATGCACGGTGTTTCATCTAAGACTTTGCAAAAATTTAAAAAATAGGCTTTTTGAGTTAAAAGAGTGCTTTTTTCGGCATACCATTGACAGCGGTGTAGTACATCGGGGCGACAGAGAAGGCGCGCGGCTCCCCGCCTTCCTTTTCGCCTCGTGTGCCTCTAGACTTCACCCTAAGAACCTACACCCTATGAACTGGCGCTTTAAAATGGGAATTCGTAATGGTCTTCACAGTCAAAAAAATGTTAGCCTGGAGTACGGTTCGGGCGACCACCCTCGCCCTCAGAAAGTGCATCTTGCCCTCCCTCACCCTCACCTCATCATATCTTTCCTCCCTCGCCTTCACCTCATCATGTCTTCCCTCACTCACACTCGCCCGTACGAATTTTTATGTGCGCATCCTCCTTCACCTCACCGAGTGAAATCCTCATGAGGTGAGAATGAGTACACCCTCTTGAGGGCTCAGAAGTGGAAAATGTTTGATAGAGCTCGCTAGTAATACCATTTGGTCCAGGAGACTTCTGAGCCGTCAGGTCAGAAATGGCAGATTTAATTTCGTCCAAAGGTATAGGCCCCTCCACAACAGCACGCTGCTGATTGTCAAGTCGAGGAAACGCTTCGAATAAGCGACTGTAATCTGATCACACATTTTTGCCCACACAACCCCCAAACAGCTTCCGATAATAGTAAAAGAAAGCATCTATAATATCAGAACGATCCATGTATGTACAACCCCCATATTAAATTTCCAATATTTCTTTAGCAAGAGCAGTCTGCCTTTCATCACTCAGGGCCCGACGAGATGGTTGCTCATCCAGAACCCTACGGGATATCGACCTTACAAAGGCCCCCTTGAAGCTATCGGTTTAAAACTGCTGAAGGTCTGCTTTTGCGGTAGTGATATTTTCTGCGTAGGCACCTGGGCTAATCCTCTGGAACTCATGTAGCTTAACCAAAGTACGGCCGAGCTCTCTAAGGTGATGTCTTTTCAAAAACGCGATTCTTGCTGAGGCTTCAATAGCAAAGTTTTTTGTTTCTTGATTAAATAGGTCAAATTTTTGCAAAACTGAGAAATCACCGTGTAACCATGTGTTACGCCATTGTGAGGTTGCCCATCTCTGGGTGTGAGTGTGGTAGTCATAAAGGAAACCAAGCTGTCCTCTGATGAGGCGACTGAAGCTGCTGTCCAGCCTTATTTGTCAGAATTCAATGTTATCGTTAGTCACCCGAGAAGCTTATCAGGATGGTGCATGCTTTTCCTGGCCAAAACGCCGCGTCGTATCGCACAGATGGTGACGGGCGACTTATCTGACGTGACCTCGCGATTTCGGGTGCACAGTGGAGACTTATTTGTGTTTATGCCACTGTAAAGCAGCGTGATAGAAGGCTATTTTTCCTGTCACTAGTCGACCATTTGCGCACGGATCGTAAAATTACGCTCTTGATTTCAAATGCATTTGTAGCGATGAAGACCGAGCAGTGTTCATGTTCAGTACGCGTTATGACCCTAGTGCTGCTTTACTCACTGATTTGACATACGAATAAAACCTGGTGGATGTTGGGCAAGATAAGGGACATATTATTCATTTCGTTCATTTTTAGGGCCCCTCTAGTGCTCAGCTTAACAAAATTTACGTTTCAGCAGATATGTTAGCCAGCGTTTTTGGCTACTGGGTGCAGCCCATAGTCGTCAATGATCACTGCATGACATCTCTTCAGATAAGAGAGGTACAGTCACCGCATACTCCATCCTCGATGGGAGCTGTGGAAGTTGAAAAGCTCTCTGCTCCCAGATGAAATCTTCAAAAGTGCTGTATCTACTTGTTTGAAGGACACATGGTCATGTGGTGATTTCTCAGTTTTGTAAAAATTGGTCCGACTTAAGCAAGACAAAAAAAAAACTTTGTTATTGAAGCCTCAGCAAGAATCGCGATTTTCAGGAGACATCACCTTAGAGAGCTCGGCCGTACTTTGTTTGAGCTACATGAGTTACAGAGGATTAGCCCAGGTGCCAATGAAGAAGATATCGCTACTGCAAAAGCAGACCTTCAGCACTTTTATGCCGAAAGATTCAAGGGGGCCTTTGTAAGGTCGACATCCCGTAGGTTACTGGATGAGCAACCATCTCGTCGGGTCCTGAGTGATGAAAGGCAGACTGCTGTTGCTAAATAAATATTGGAAATTTATTATGGTAGTTGTACATACATCGATCGTTCTGGTAGTATAGATGCTTTCTTTGACTATTATCGGAAGCTGTTTGGGGGTTGTGCGGGCACAAATGTGAGATCAGATTACAGTCGCTTATTCGAAGCGTTTCCTCGACTTGACAATGAGCAGCGTGCTGTTGTGGAGGGGCCTATATCTTTGGACGAAATTAAATCTGCCATTTCTGACCCGACGGCTCAGAAATCGCCTGGACCAGATGGTATTGCTAGCGAGTTCTATAAAACATTTTCCACTTGTGAGGCCTGTTTTGATGGAGGTTTTCTAGTCTTCTTACGATGTTGTTTTTTTGCCCCCCCCCCCCCCCATTTTCTATTCGGGACGCACTATATTAATTCCAAAAGGCACTGATACAAATCGGTTGAAAACTGTTAAGGGACATCGTCCAATTTCCCTCTATAGTGTAGATTTCAAACTATTCGCAAAGTTTCTTAGCAATCATCTGCAGGCAGTTGTCGCTGACTTAATAGGCACGCATCAGGTATGCGGCATCTGAGGCCGAGAATCTAAACCCATATTAATATCGAATGTTCAGTATTGGAGACAGTATCAGATGATACCGGACAAGTAGCTCTAATTCAGATTTACCTTGCTCAGGCATTTGATAAAGTTCGTCACAATTTATTGTTTTCGGATTTAGAGCATGCACATATTGAAGATGTGTGGGTTAGGAGCGTAATACTCTGCTGTTAAGGGTCCTATACAAGGCTAATTGTTAACCAAGAGCTAACCAAACCTATTCAATGGAAATTATCTGTTCGCCAAGGCTGTCCATTATCGCCTTTGTTGTTTGCCGCATATCTTGAACCTTTTTGCCTCAGTATTATTAACAGCGCAACTGTCCGTGGTTTCACCCTGGTGCAATGTGGAATTAAGATCCCAGGCTATGCAGATGATGTCGCCCTCTTTTATTCTGGCAAAGAGAGTGTGCTGGAGGCATTACATTTTAATGAATAGTTTTGAGAGGTATCAGGTGCGGCTCTTAATTTAAATAAGCCCAAGGAGATTTGGTAGGGTCATTGGGCTACAACGCTAAGTCTTTTTCGTGGCATATGGTGGGTTTGCGGAATCCCTCAGTACCTAGGGATTGCTCATCACCAAATTCGCAACAGTGGAGCCTACTGGGATACACAGATAATATCCAGAAGACGACAAACCCAGGCTGGTATGGGTAGGGACGTATCAGAGTTTGTTCGTGCTCAAGTCTGCCACATTTTTTTATTTGCAAAACTTGCCTGTGTGCTGCAGGTTCTCCACTGCGCGAGGGAGAAAGTGCAGGTAATGCACAGAACATTTGCTGCCTTATTATGGCGTTCCCAATGGGAACCCATGCTTCGCGTTAACCTATTTCTTCCTCTAGAGTATGGTGGAATCGGCCTTGTTCACGTAATCGTGCATCAGCTTGTTTGGCGTTTTTTCTTTTTCAAATCGTCAAACTACCTTTTCTAGTAGCTGTCCTTATTAGGCGTCTCAGTGCTCATTTGCCTTTCTTATTCGCACCGACGGGACACACTCCTGAGGAGACTTTATGCGGATTCCTTAAGGAAGTTGCTGAGACCATCAATATCCTCACTGTGCGCTTTTCTTTAGGCTACCTGTATAGCTTCTCCAGAAGGCAGATGACTCAGGCACTTACAGAGTATTCGTTAACTGTACCTCTGTATCGGCAAGCTTTTCTGGAGTTCCTTGACACCAGTGCTTTAAAATATATTAGGCGAATGTGCATTTCTTCTGCCGCAAAAGCATTCTTCTTTAAACTGCACGCATCTACGCTGCCTGTGAAGGCACGGCTTCACGCTAAGGGAGATGCTTGCGCCATGGACGATGAATTTTCGCCTCTGCAATGCACCAGAGACAATTGACCACATTCTGTGCATTGATGCTATGTTCTTCTGGTACATGTAAGAGCGAAAAATTATGGAGGACATTGACATCACACCCTACAGTATCTGTATTTTGCCTGTGGAGAAAATCAGTACTATGTCATATGATCTATTTATGTTGCTGGGACTATTTAGTCTCTGGAAGAGCCGCATGATGGACCGCCACGCCGAATCACCACGGCTGTCGAAATCTTTGTCTCGTGAACAATGCGCTTTGGTGCGGGGAGTATATGCTGCCCCGCAAGAGCCGCCTATCTGGCTCCCCTATCTGGATGCATGTGTGCATGCCTCCCAGACTTTTGATGATTTGGAAGGTGGGGTTGTGAAGGAGTATGGTGACTTGGTGTTTTGTGGCGTAAACATGCTTAGGTTTTTCTTTTCGGCACTATTTTCATGCAATAAAAGAAAAAAAAAATGCGGCGATAGCATAGTTTTCTAGTGCACTAGCCAGCGAAGCTGATCTGTTCGCGCCGCCGCGGGTTCGATACCTAGTCGTGGCAAAGTTTATTTTATTTATTCAAGGTCGATACTTCAACGGTAAATCAAAGTCAATACTTCAACGGTAAATCGACTTTTGCAGCTTTAGTAGTGAAACAGAGCTTTCGCTCTAAAAGTCAGGCCGCATATGTTCGGCCTGGCGATGTTTCATGAACGCCAAAGCGTTTGGTGTAAAATTAGGTACTGAAATTTTTCTGCCGTCACTGGCGTCGTTTACAGGCGCCCAAAGAGCCCGCCATTCTATCTACAACCCTTTGCTAATCGAATTCCACAAATAATTGAGCCGAAGCGAAAATGAATCGCGACAGGAGAGTTTAACTTGCCTTAGATAAACTGCAGCAAATTCAAAATATCAGTACCTGAGAACGCCGGTAGAGCGCGGCTGCTTTTAGATCTGACTTTTTTTTGTGTAACTCAGGTGATCTCTCTAAGAAAACGTTTCACTGACACATCGGAATCTATCCTTGACCTTACTTTCGTAAACTGTACTCAGGAATGTGCAATAGAAACAACGGATGGCATTTGACACCACAGTTTGATTCACACCGGTACAGGCATAAAAACTGAAATAGCTACCCCAGTGACCCGAAATTTTCTCGACTAATCTTCAGCTGACGACGAATCAATTCTATGGTAGGATATAACTTAAAAAAAAACAGCAGCTGGTGACCATGGGGCATGGTCCGCGGGGTCCTGTGTTACTTCGCTGACCAAAACAGCAAACAGTATCAGATTGGTAATCTTTGCGTTTAACAAGCAAGAGGCATCAAAATTAATTCTTGAGCTTATACTTTTGTCTGGTGGTTAGCTTCTTGTTTATGTAACAAAAAGTTTAAAAAACGGACTACTTTCTTGCCGTGGCGGAATTCTGTGCGGAGTTCCTGAATGTGGGCGGAGCTTTACTGCAGACTTAAGTTGTACCCAACTATTGATGGCCTGCACTTAGGTGTGGAGGAATTTGATAATGACTGTGATGTGCTTCTCCTCTGGGAATGGTTTAAGTTCTTGGTAATGAGATGCATAAGCAAGTTCGTCCCCATCCGGAGAGGAAAGTTAAACCGTGCCAGGCCACGGGCCACAACAGAAATCATTCACCTGGAGCGGCGATATGCGCCAAAACGAAAGGCGCGCACGGCAAATGCCACTCCCAAAAGCGATTTGGTTGAGACACGCACGATAGCAGTTTTATGAGCACACGCTGCCAAATATTTGCACAGAGCCGCCTAACAGGTTTTGGCGATTTTCCTCTGAAAAAGATACGTCCAATCGACCAACTTAAAATAAACTGCAAAATTAGTACTAATAATAAAGAAGTCGCTGATTAATTCAACAGCACATTTCAAAAGGTCTACGCAAACCCTGATAATAGTCATAACCTTCATTATGATGAACTCAAGATTTCGTACATCGCCATTTCTTGTTTTCTCAATTACCAACATCCGCTTAGTAATAATGTTTTCACAAGAAAGCAAGTGGTTGCTGACTTTGTACCGCTATTGATAAACAGCTTCTAATTGGCGCTCTGTTTTTGGATCTGCCCAAGACATCTGGCCGCATTCCGCATAGCTTACTAAGAGAAAGACCAGAGGAAATAGGGCACCTTGACTCAGTTCTCAACTTGATAACCGCATATCTCCGTAACAGCGAGCAGTTTATAGAAAATGAGGGAAATAAACCAAACAAATTCCAAGTCTTGTCTAGAGTACCACATGGCTCCGTGCTCCCGTTACTGTTTGTGATTTATGTTAATGATGCTGCGAAAACCATGGATGATTGCAAAAATCTTAAATTGTTTGCAGATGACTCTGTAGTTAACTCGGTTGTTAACTATGTGTGGTGTCAATTATTGCCTAATGAAAGCCTTTGTAAACTTGAAGACTAGTGCGAGCGTAAAGGAATGGCTGTTCGTTCACCTGTCGGCGCTGTGCTTTCTGCTGCAGTCCAGAGTGCTTCCAGACCACCGGGTGAGCGAGGATTGCCTGGCTTACCCGTACACCGCCTTCCGGACTTGGTGCCAGCAAGACAAGGGTGATCAGGGCAGGAAACTGCTGGTGGACGTCGTGCTGGTAGAGGCGCCTGCAGTCCCCCGCGAGAGGGCTACACCACCAAGCATCTATCTCATACGTAGCCTCGAGCCTTGGTCGCCACACGTCGTCACCTACTACGTCCTGCTGCACATCTCCGCCACAATCTTCCACGACTATCGACCGGTCAAAGAAAAGTTGAAGTGCTTCTCGTCTCTATTTCACCTGAACACCGACGTGCAGAGCCTTGTCGAGGACATCGGGCACCTCGATCATGGCAACCATGAGGAATGGGGGGAGTGCCTGCAGCAGGCGCAGCAGCAGGCCAATGCTGAACTCCGCCCTCTTCTGGGCGCCCTGTGGGCCCCTGCCGTGCGCCTGGTGCTCCAGCGCCAGCCCCCGCTGGCTCTGCGCTGCCCAGACCACCTACAGGTTGCCTTCGTATCCGAGCAGATGACCCTGCAGCTGGACGTGCTGCTGGCCAACTGTCGAGTCATTGACACCGTTGAGCTGGTCCGCTGGCACGGTCACCGGTCCCGCCTAGGTCAACTGCCGGCATGCGTTATGGCACTGGCCAGAAAATGCAAAGTGTGGCAAGTCCATGAGCAGCTGCAGCTGCTTCTGCAAGTGCCGCAGTCGTCAGCGGAGTAAGATAAGCTGGTCAGCTTCTTCTTCTAGCTGTTGGATTGTGTGAGGTCAACAACAACAACAACAGCCCTCCTGGATGCGCCACGTGGTGCGGCACTTCCTGCAGTCCGGACATTCCCATGCCGCCCTGCCGCTGACCAGCTGCCTTCGAGAGCTATTTCGGGAGGGGAAGACGCAGCGGTCACGCCTTCCCGAGGTGCGGTGGAAGGTATCTGTCACGGTGGCGCATTTGCAGAGCTTCGTGTGGTCGATGCCACTTCCAGCATCGCAGCTGAATGCAGCACCACGCAGGCGAAGCCAGTCTCGTGTACCAGTGCAGTACCTGAGGCCTGTGCTTCACAACGGCACTACGCCCTGCCTGACTACGCAGATGACTTCTGTAAGGATCACCATCGATGCTGCAGAGGCCTCAATGCCACCCGCTATGCGATCTGCTCGGGACAGGGTGGCTCAGAGTGAATTGTATGTTTCGATGTATACTCCTGCCGTCAGCCAGTATACCCCGCAAAGTCGAGTGAAGGAGGATGCACCATCGATGCTCTGCACGCCATGCGTCATTCTGTTGGAGGGTCATTCACGAGAGACGACTTCCGCGACGCAGTCATCAAAAAACATACTTGCCTATATCTTGAAGCGGCGACCCGTGGACCTTCCACCTGTTGTTGCCACGCCAGATCTTCTAAGGGACCCCGGGGAAGAACATGCTGGGGCCTGTCTGACGCCCACAGAAGTCGGCGAGGACTTCTAGCCAATACCAGCAGATCCATCAGATCAGAGGCTAAGATTTGTCATCTCAGATTCGAACAGTTCGCAAGCTACCCATGAACTTGACAGCACTGCCCATTGCCTAGGAAATTCCTCACTGCTGTCTCCGCCTGTGGTGCAAGGAAGCCGTTAAAAGGAAAAAGAAATTACCAGCGACCGATCGAGCCTGTTATTGACACCTACGCATAGTGCCAGCGACGACCCTGGCACTGATCTGCAAGACAGCACTCCGGGACCATTTCGTTCTCTACAGCCGACGCCTGAGCAGCCTGGTCAAAATTTGCAGCATCCTTCCAGTTTGGAGCCTGCACCCAGTACGCAGCCCAGGAGTACCAACCAGGATACAGTTGGGAACACGACACCAGGACCTGGATCCAGTCAGACGTCTTCCTTCGAACCCAGTGCCCTGCTGCCAGAGTTCCTGATTCAAGATGCGGCCAGGCACCTGCACTCGCCCACTGCAGCCATTTCCGCTCAGCCAGAAGCCAAAGAGTCACTGTTTCAGCCAGCGCCTCCAGTTGCAGTTTCAAGCCTTGCAGAGAGTGCGGGGACATTGGATGAAGAGGACCTGAATGAAAGACTTCTTAAGGACAGCTATGAGGACACGGTTCCTGAAATCAAGTTTAGGCCACATGGCCCGCCACATGGAGCCGATTTGAGCAGAGGCCCTGTGGTGACGACACTTGAGAATGAGAAGGCAGTTCCCAGGTCGGCTGCTCCTACTGCACACGTTAGAACTACGCCGTTTCGCCCCTCTAATGTCGGCACTCCACACGTTCGCACCTCAGACGTCGGTACTACAAACATCGGTACTGCAAAATTCGGCACTGCATACTTTGGGACTCCCCATGTCTGCAATGCACAGGTCAGCAATGCTCAGCTTCAGATGCCAGCTGAAGCGCAAGAGGACACTCTTCTCTGCGGTAATGACAGCAACAAGTCAGTAGAAGACGCACCAAGCAGAGCTTGTTCTCAGGAATCAGCGGTC
The DNA here is from genome assembly GCF_052857255.1 of Amblyomma americanum. NCBI lineage: Eukaryota > Metazoa > Arthropoda > Arachnida > Ixodida > Ixodidae > Amblyomma > Amblyomma americanum. The sequence continues at coordinate 447,301,360 of NC_135497.1, forward strand.
TCTCTACGCTTGCCAGCGTTCGCGGTAAGTGGGGAACAACAGACTCCCAAGGAAAAAGACGAACCTGTTATTGAGCAGCACGCAATTATCATCAGTGTTTATGAAACCTCAGAAAGTGAAAAAAAGAGGAGGAGGACGATGTTGCTAAGTTGTCATACACCTCCTCAGAAGCACTCTTGGAATTGCAGACCACTCGCACGGAAAGCTCACAGGCCAGCTGGTCGAGGAGCTCTAGCACGAGCACCAGGGAGACTGTCGCACCACTGGCCGAGCGCAGTAACACAGAGTCGTTGCCGTCAGTGGAACCAGTCGTAGTGGCGCGTGATCCTTCTGCAGGGTTATTGACGGCAGCAGAAGAGCACCTGCAGGTAAGCAGCATCTTCCCAACGATGCTCTGTGCCATGTGGAAGAGAGAACTGTCCCCAAGATCTGACGGTCTCAGCTCAGATGGTGTGCTGATGACGTCGGCAAAGAAACACACTTTGAAGATAAGTCTGTGCCAGTCAACGAGTCATTTGGCATTCTACTAATTGTAAACTGTCCTCATGTTGAAGCTGTGTGAGGGCTTATAGCGAGTAATAATAAGTTTAGAATATGCGCCAGGCTATTTATATAGTTTTTAAAGCATAATTTTTATTCATGAATTTACTAAAGATATGCAGTCTTGCTCGGTATTCGCAATATATTCTTAATTTTTGTCGAAACTATATATGACCTGTGAAGCATGCTTTGAGCATGTTTAAATGAGTGGAAAAAACATCTATGCGTTTTTTTTGTTGGCAGTGTAATAAAATTGTACTTTCGTGAGTATGAAATTATTTAGTCCAAAGTATACTTCAATTGTGACAAATTGGTGGTACTCGCGAACATATTTGCCGAATACTTCAAGCTGCCGCGGAACAATATAGAGCACGCAATCGCGTTTCGAGGAACTGTCAAACACTTTTTCTGCCATCTTTTCGTTTATCACAAGCTCCAGCAGGGATATAACCACCACTTAATTACATTACGTGGGGACAACGTGATAGCATTACACCGGGAAGTGCGTGTTGGGAAGCTCCGGGCCGGAACCGGCCACCGAAAACGACCCCGACTGTCAGGGCAGGCCGCCTCTAATGGGCGCCCATGTAAGTGTAAGGAACGCATCACCGGCCAAGATGATGTGGCGTCTCTCACGAGGTATATATTAGGCAAGCCAAATACTACAGATGTCGGAACACTTCCAGTTTGCTGACGTAACTTTCTGTCCCCACTTGCGGTGTGGTGCTATCTCTACCGTCTAAGAGAAGTCACGTGACCTTGCGACGTCATTCACCTTTTAGTCTATGACAATGCCGCTTTTCTTACGGATCTGCCTCCTAATATTATTCGCATTAAAAGTTTCATCGAGCAAACCTTCGCATCGGCGGGTCAGTGATTTGTTGCTTCCTCGAACAGCTTTAGGAGAAACTTAATTGCGATGAAACAAGAAATATGTACAACACTATTTTGGCAGAAAAGTTCAAAGAATTGGATCCGGTCCTTCTCAAAAAATACTAAGGGGTTCACCAGCAGGGGGTGGAGGGCTTAATATATAATTGATAATGTGCACGCAGCAGTATAGTGTTGTACTAAAAATGTTTATAAAATACGCCCAACTCAAATGAAAAAAATATTGATAGGCTCCAAAATAAAAAAAAATGTGTGAGCACATAGTATAACACTAAGAAAGAAAAACTAGCAGAACAGAAATATAACAACTCAAAGAAAAAAAAGACATCAAAGCATAAGCCACAAAGCGCGAGTTTCAGGGAGAATTTGATTTTACTTTTAAAACAATTTAGATGTCAGTTTAAATTTTCTGGATAATTTACGTCGACAGAGAACTTTTGGCTCCACTGAACTCCATTAGGCGGTCACCATATGCTGTGCTACATTTGCGAAGGTTAAAATTGCAACCAGATGCTCGTTGTGTACTGCGAGAATGTAGCACGAATAGGCGTAATGGAAGCAGATAATTAGCATACTTTTTATGTTTAACAAAAGTGAAGGATAGAAACGATATGATAGGACGCAAGGATAGAAACGATAGCACATTATTAGAATGAAAAATATTGCTTCTAGAATGATCCAAATAAGAGGTAGTCGCGGTCGATGCCCGCTTTTGGAGGCGGACTAAGGGGGATCAGTAGGTTTTGTATGGTTCCCCCAAAATTCACAGGAGTAACATACATGTGAATGGCAGATCGAATAGTAGAGGGAGCGTAGATAAATTAACGTGGATTAGCTCAGCTAATCCAGGATATACAAAGCGAAAGATGCCGGCGTTCACTGTGTTCTTTGGCGTTGGCGTTGACAATGTTCTAGGCGGCGATGGTTTTGAGCAAAATAAAGGCGCATAACTGGCTCTCTGGATATGCGGACGCCTTATTCTTTCTTTGATACATGTGGTGGTGGTGAGAGAGAGATGTGGCCTGAATGCATTAGCGTTGACAGCATTGTGGCTGACATGCGGCACTTCAGCAATAGCTAGGCCGCAGCGTTCGTTTGATGAATTTCTCGCGATCAACCATTAACTGCATGTCACCTCCCAGGGTGGCAGGGAGGGCACGCAGCCTATCCAGTGTGCGGAACGCAATCAAAGCAGGCTTTTGCAGTTGGGAACCAACGCCACGTACATGAAAGCGAGATTGAAGTCTCCACTGACCTACGGAGCCGGTTGTGTGCCTTTCCTTTCGAGAAAATGAACGGCGTTTGCAAAGTTGTCAACGCCAATGAACTCTATAAACGCCGTCGGCTCACTTGTTTCGTTTGGGTTTTGAGGAAACGAAATGGCACAGTAACCGTAGCACATATCTCGGTGGAAACCCGAACCGCGCCGTAAAGGAAGGGATAAAGGAGGGAGGGAAAGAAGAAAGAGAAAATTGAAAATTGAAAGTTGGATTTTGAGGAAAGGCGCTCAGCGGCGGAACACCTGTGTCTTGGTGCTACAAGTGGCGCATGTGCAGTAGGGACTAGGAAGCGAGAGAGAGAAACAGCGGCGAAAGGTCAGGCGATGGAGTCGGCGGCGGCCAAATGCGCCGTGGTGGACGTCACTCGTGCTCTGACATACGACGGCTTGCGCGAAGCGCGGTGTTGACTAGCGCAGTGAAGCTTTTCGCTTCATTACGCATCTTTGTTAAATTAATATCTCGCCCTAATAAGCAGCTTGCAGCCAAAAGCAATTTTTTGCATGCATACTTAATTTGTTCCTTCCAATGTATCTGTAACTAAGAACAATCGCCAAGTATTTGAAGTGAAGGAACTACTTGAATTAATGAGGTATCATGAGTGAGTGTAATTAAATCCGCCTCGTGCACTAAAGCCAGATATGGCCCTTTTTTCTAGCGACAGCTACACTAAGCCAGCCATTTCGCGAGGTCAGCGTGGTTGCGAAGCAGAGCCGTGGCACCACCGCTCTGCCAGCTGTGCGCTAGCGAAGCCATGACACCACCGCTCCGCCAGCTGTGCGCTAGCGCGGAGTGACGTCATAGCCGCAGCTGGTGTGTGCGCCGCGAGCCTCGCCGCTGCTACTGTTACGTTTCGCCTACGACGCGCGGTATAGCCGGCGCGGATGCAACGGACGCCGGGGCTTCGTTCAAAGTGGCGGTCATATTGGGCCCGTTCAGTGCTGCCGTAACGCCTCCCTCCAAGCGCGTCCAGGCAGGTCTCAATGCCACGTGTCGTCGTGTGTGCGTGTGTGTGTGTGCATGTTGGTGCCCACGCTTGTCAAAGCGTGGCAGCCGGGGAGAGGAGCTCCCCAACTGGGAGGCGAGGAGGTCTGACCGGCGCCGGCCCGGCGGACGCGCACGTCACGTCTGAACATGTCCGAGCGTCGCCGTATCGGGCGCCTCATCCCGTGCCGTTCCTTCTTGCCCTCGACTCCGAGGGTATAAAAGGCAGCTGCCCCGGACGCCAAAGAGAGACTTCGATTTTCTTCCGTCGAGTAACGTAGTCGCCCTGACCGGCTGCTCTTTTGCGATGCCAGAATAAACAAGTTGTTCTGTTGCCAGTCGACTCATCCTTTGCCGGGACCTTCGGATGTTTCCAGCTGTGCCTAGGGCGCCAGGCCAACGCTACCCTTGGGGCTTGCAACCCATTTGCAACAACTGGTTGCCAGCGGTGAGATCCCGACAACGGAGGCCAGCAGCGAAGATATGCGGTCAACTGCATGCTGAGCAGCACAACGACCATCCGGGAGCAGTGCAACGAGCCCTGTGTGATGACTGGTTGCCTGCAGCGGAACGACTGCGCTGAATTCTTGGCTGCGAGGTTTGGTGAGTGCGGGACTTTCTTCTTCTGAGTTTTGCCAGGCTTTTGTTAGTGTCAGAAACAGAGCTGGTAATTGTGGTTGTCGTTGCTGCCGGGTTAGTTTGCGGCAAGACAATAGTAGGCAGTAGAGAAAGCAGCATTCGGAGCAGCCATGGATTTGAAGTCGTTGCGCAAACCGAAATTGCTGGAGCTTGCAAGAGAGTTGGGTCTGGATGTCTCAGACAAACTCAGAAAACCAGAACTGCTAAGGACTATTCTTGAGTTGGAGGCTGAGGATGACGAGCTGTCGGAATCCCTTGAGACCATTGAGTAGAGGGAACAAAAAGAAAAAGAGAAAGACGAGCGCGAACGTAAAGAACAAAAAGAAAAAGAGAAAGACAAGCGCGAACGTAAAGAGCAAAAAGAGGAGCGCGAACGTAAAGAGCAAAAAGAGAAAGAAGAGCGCGACCGTCAACACGCTTTGGAAATGAAGCGTCTCGAGGTAGAGATGGAACGCGCTCGTAATGGAACTCAGGCACACGGTGCAGGAGAACGGGTATCGTTCAAAATGACTGACCTGATGCGGCCGTTTAAGCTTGGAGAGGACATTGGTTTGTTCCTGGTTAACTTTGAGCGAACGTGCGAGAAGCAGGGGTTCTCTCGGGAAACGTGGCCACAGCGCTTGCTCACTTTGTTACCCGGCGAGGCGGCCGACGTAGTCGCTCGCTTGAAGAGAGAGGAGGCAGAGGATTTCGACCAAGTGAAATCGAGTCTGCTAAAAAAGTACAGGCTGTCAGCGGAGGCGTTCCGTCGGAAGTTTCGGGAAAATGAAAAAGGCAGAAGTGAGTCATATACAGAGTTTACCTACAGGCTTATGTCAAACATGCAGGAGTGGCTCAAAGAAGAGAAAGCGTATGGTGACCACGAGAAAATTCTGCAGTGTTTCGGGCTAGAACAGTTTTATAGTCGGTTACCTGAGAACGTGCGGTACTGGGTCTTGGATAGGCCAGACGTTAGTACAGTGGCTAAAGCCGCCGAGCTAGCCGAGGAGTTTGTGACGCGTCGGGCTCGCGGAGCTAAGGACGGTCAAAAGGGTGAATTTCGCTCCGAGTCTGAGAGGCCGAAATTCACACCCATGAGAGCAAGGGGGGACACACGTAGTGCGGATGCGAGTGAAAGCAGTCCGACCGAACGTAAGGAGACGGCGGCAGCCGAAGCCGAACGCAGAAAGCGCTTCGAGACGAGGCAAGCGCGCGTGTGTTATACGTGCCAGAAGCCGGGTCACTTTTCGGCGCAGTGTCCAGAAACAAAAACAAAAGTTGTGTTTTTGTCATTATGCAGCACTGACGAGAACATGAAGCTTCTCGAGCCTTACATGCGAGACTTCCTCGTGAACGGGAAAGAGTGCCGAGTGCTTCGTGATTCCGCAGCTACAATGGATGTAGTTCACCCCTCTTACGTAGAACCCGATATGTTCACGGGCGAGTGCGCATGGATCAAGCAAGCCGTGGAAGCTCACAGCGTGTGTCTGCCCGTAGCAAAAGTGCTTATTGAAGGACCTTTCGGAGCAATTGAGACGGAGGCCGCAGTGTCATCTATGCTGCCCCCCCCCCCAGTACCCGTACCTATTTTCGAACAGGTCCGATCACCTCCTGCGCGAGAAGGGGCTTTTGTTTGGTGAGGCTAGCGTTCAGGCCTTAACCAGATCGAGTGTTCGGGAGCTCGCTGCAAAGGCGGTAGTTGCGGGGCCGACGTTGTCGAACAATGAAAAAGGGTCGGAGGCGCAGCAAGCTGATATTCAGAGCACGTCCGAACTGAATAAAATTGAGCCTGTAGCGTTGAAGGCACCAGGTACTGGAGAGGAAATTCCCGACACGGGAAAGTTAGAAGAGCTTCCGGTCGAGCTTCCGGGACTAAGCTCAGTGACGAACAGGGAACACACTGATCAGGTCATTAGTGACTTAATCATTAAAGCACCACTGTCGCCTGAGCAGAAAACCGAACTACACCAACTCTTACAAGAGTTTCAAGGTCAGTTCTTTGAGAGGCCTGGTAGGACTTCTGTCCTTACTCATGATATAGAACTTACCTCCCCAGAGCCAGTACGATCCAAGGCGTACCGGGTGTCACCCTGCCAGCGCGATATTATGGAGGCTGAGGTAAAGAAAATGCTACAGCTCGGTGTTATTGAGGCGGGTGAGAGTGATTATACCTCCCCTTTGATTTTAGTTGAGGTACCGGGCAAGGAACCTCGTCCTTGCGTCGACTACCGCAGGCTTAATTCCATCACTAAGGATCAAATTTATCTGATCCCTAACATCGAGGAGCGCCTTGAGAAAGTTAGTAGCGCTCAGTTTATTTCCACCCTAGATCTTGTCAGGGGTTATTGGCAGATTCCACTTACAGAAGAGGCTAGTAGGTATGCGGCGTTCATTTCACCAATGGGAACATTCCGTCCTAAAGTTTTGAGTTTTGGTTTGAAGAACGCGCCATACTGCTTTTCAAGCCTCATGGACAAAGTTTTGCGGGGACATGAAGAATTCGCTTTACCGTATTTAGACGACGTAGCGATATTCTCCGCATCCTGGTCTGAGCATATGGCACACTTGCGGGCAGTGCTAACCCGCCTGCGCGAAGCGGGCTTGACAGTCAAGGCTCCCAAGTGCCAATTACCACAGGCCGAGGTTGTCTACCTCGGTCACGTGATTGGACAGGGTCGTCGCCGCCCCTCTGAAATAAAGGTGGCCGCTGTGCGAGACTTCCCGCAACCGCGCACGAAGACCGATATTCGGTCGTTCTTAGGTGTCGCCGGCTACTATCAGAGGTACATCCCCAGGTACTCCGATATCGCTGCTCCCCTGACGGATGCTCTAAGAAAAACAGAGCCCCAAACAGTCGTCTGGGGCGAGACAAAGGAAAGAGCTTTTAGCGCCCTAAAGAGCGCCCTAACAAGCCAGCCTGTGCTACGATCGCCAGACTACACAAAAGGGTTCGTTGTTCAGTGCGATGCTAGTGAGCGAGGCATGGGCGTTGTACTGTGCCAACGGGAAAATGGAGAAGTGGAACACCCCGTCCTGTATGCTAGTCGTAAGCTGACCTGTCGTGAGCAGGCGTACAGCGCCACCGAGAAAGAGTGTGCGTGTCTCGTGTGGGCCGTTCAGAAATTGTCATGCTACCTAGCCGGCTCGAGGTTTATCATTGAGACGGATCACTGCCCTCTCCAATGGCTGCAGACCATCTCTCCCAAAAATGGCCGCCTCCTGCGCTGGAGCCTCGCTTTGCAACAATATTCCTTTGAGATGCGTTACAAAAAGGGGAGTCTCAACGGTAACGCCGATGGCTTAAGTCGAGGCCCCCAACGTGGGAATCCGCCTCAAAGTTGTTTGTTACTGATGTTTTCTTCCTGAGGCAGGATTTTTAACATATTGCTTTTGTTTAGTGTTTCAAAGTGATTATGTGCTTTCTAGTGCAATTTTCCAATTTGTGGACGCGTTCTGAGCGCTGCTTGACTACTGTAGGGAACTAGGCAGTAGAGGGGAAAGAGCCTGGCAGAGCTTAGTGAGGGTTGTCTCGTGCTTGCTGACTGAGCGGTTGCGTTTCGGCGTAGTTCTAACGCTTGCTGGGAACGAGCACAAAAATGGCAACTCTCCCGAAGTCACTTTGCAGTGTCCTGTGTGAACCTGAACCTGAGCACGAAGCCTTCTCTGTGCGCTGCGCTCAAGCAACGTCGAGGGACGACCGGTTTCGATTACGAGCATCATCGAGCGACATCCCTCCGGACAGCGGATGCAGTCCCCTGACCATCGGGATCTCCTTCTCCCGGCGGGGCGGTCTGTTACGTGGCGGTCATTTTGGGCCCGTTCAGTGCTGCCGTAACGCCTCCCGCCAAGCGCGTCCAGGCAGGTCTCAATGCCACGTGTCGTCGTGTGTGCGTGTGTGTGTGTGCATGTTGGTGCCCACGCTTGTCAAAGCGCGGCAGCCGGGGAGAGGAACTCCCCAACTGGGAGGCGAGGAGGTCTGACCGGCGCCGGCCCGGCGGTCCGAGCGTCGCCGTATCGGGCGCCTCATCCCGTGCCGTTCCTTCTTGCCCTTGACTCCGAGGGTATAAAAGGCAGCTGCCCCGGACGCCAAAGAGAGACTTCGAATTTCTTCCGTCGAGTAACGTAGTCGCCCTGACCGGCTGCTCTTTTGCGATGCCAGAATAAACAAGTTGTTCTGTTGCCAGTCGACTCATCCTTTGCCGGGACCTTCGGATGTTTCCAGCTGTGCCCCAGGCCGCCAGGCCAACGCTACCCTTGGGGCTTGCAACCCATTTGCAACACTACAAAGGCGGAGCAGACGCCGCTCGCTTCGTCAGTTGTGCGCTTGGGCAGAGTGACGTCAGAGCACGCCGCTTGTGCGCGCGCCGCGCGCCTACATTACGCTAGCATTTAGAGCCTCCACCGAGGTGGCGCCGTGGCCACCGTGGCAGCTGCCGGCGGCGCGGCGCGCGGCCGAAACCGAGAGTAAAGGAGTGGAGAGGGAGGAGAGAATGAATCCACGTCCAGCGACGAAGATGAAGGAACGCCCAGCGAAACGCAGCTGCGAAAAACTGATTTTGCAATTCGACTGATCGAGTTCCACCCGGCGGGCTGTAGCTATCGCGTCACGCCAGGTTTGACCAGAGCTAAACCGCAGACATTTTTTTATGCCGAGCAGAATAAGATATATTTTGTGACGAAAGCTGCACAACGCTAGCCGGAGCGATTTCGCCCGTCTTGGCCATCTGCTCCTACAGCGCAAGCGCGAGTTTCTCCAAAGGTGCGCCATGCGTGACATCACAGCTGTGCCGCCGCCGCCACTGTTGCCGCGACCACCGCCTCGACCTCTCCCCCGCTGCGCGTTGACGCCACGACTAGCTATTGTTACGGACGGAAAACGCCAACATGCCAAGAATGTCGTCAATCGACAGATACTTCAAGGAGGTGCCGGCGTGGCTGCGGCGCCACGAATGCAGGTGGCGTCATCAACGAGGGAGCCCCGCTCCCCTTTTGTTTACGGGGGTGAAATGGACATCCGCTGCCTGGGAACATTTCTCGGGACCGTGGTTCTCATTAGTTCACGGCGCCGTACCCACCCGAGATGCAACGACATGGTGTCGAGTGTCGGCGGAGGCGGCGGGCAGCGGAGCTGCGAGTGAGTCACGGCGGACGCGGGCTTGTTTGTTTAAGGCGAGCAACGACGCCAGAATGCTCGCGCTTCGGAAGAGACCTCGTCTTCCCCTTAGTGTCTTCCTCTATGTGAAACCATCTGTGCAAGTGCAGTGGCGGCCTTTCGTTCCCACGAAGCGTTGTGCAGTGCAGGCGTCTGAGCTTCGACGCCGATTGGGCCTCCATCCGGGCTTTTCTTTACCGCTGCAGCAACAGCACGGATCATAACTTTCCAGAAGTGGCCAGACTGTGTTGTTGAGGTCGTTTTGGTAGGCGGAAACGCGATCCTAAAGACTGGACACGTGATCGACACCACAGTGATTCAACGCGTTTTAAATTAACTAAATTCCCAAACTAGGGACCTTCGGACAGGGGACCCTATTAAAGCATTAGTCTGGCATGTGATTAGCCAGCGTCCGGTACACTCTTTTGAACTTGGTAAAAATTTAAGGAGACCCTTTTCAGTCTTTCCTCCACCTCGAAAACCATCTCGTCTCTTCGTCACCCTGTTGCAGCAGACTCCCGATCCGGAACCCGTGGACCTTGGCACGGCGAGAGGCGGCAGAGGGCAACCAGAGGCCCACATCTAACACTATGCGACTTACTACGCATGCGCGTGGGGTCGAATGAATACGGGACGTGATGCGCTCGGCCGTCAGTTGCAAGCCATTGAAGAAGAGAAGCCATCCTCATTGCGGCAGCTTTCGCTACGTATACTAGGCCTAGCGTAGCTAAGCATAGCGCTTGCGCAGTAGGAGCAGAAGGCGCCATGAGTGACATCACAGCTGCGCCGCCGTCGCCACTCTCACCCTCCCCCGCTGTGCGTTGACGCCACGACTAGCTATGCGACATGCTACGCATGCACGTGGGGTCGAATGACTACTGGAGGGGATGCGCTCGGCCGTCAGTTGCAAATCATGGAAGAAGAGAAGCAATGCTCATTGCGGCAGCTTTCGCTACGTATACTAGGCCTAGCACAGCTAAGCCACCTTCTAGCTGTGCAATGCGAAACTAAGCTCCAAAACGCACTGCTCCTGAAGCTGAGCATGGCGAAAGTGGCGCGGTAAAAGCTGTAAAAAAACCTGACCGCTCTGGGGAACCACTCTGGCGGCATAAAGTTGTGACCTCTTCCTAAAACCTCAGGAGAAGACGGAACACATTTTCCAATGACGGGGAACACGGCTTGGCAAGAGTGACAACAGGTGCATCACGTAGGAAAAGTGGTTCTGTGCTACCATCTCATAGTTGCCAGCTACTGTGACCAAGGCTGGGCACAGCCGGGAGTGGAAATGAAGCGCCACAAGCAAGGAATCACCAGGACGCAAGACAAGGTCTGCCAGCGAGGAACCAGTGTCAGCGCAGGTAAACCGCGCACCAAGCACACAACACCAAAACCAAGGCGGAAGTCGGAGGCGCCCAGTCCCAGAGGACGAAGCAACGTGAAAGCAACCTTGGCCACTCCACGGAGTGCAGGCAAAAGGCTGGCCACGCCCACAACTCACAGGCGATCGACGACACCCAGTCCAAGAAGGGCAGGGGTAGCCAGAATGCAGTCTGCAACGCCCGTCGCATCCTGGCTCTTACCCACCGTGCTCGCCTCAGAGGGGCGACCGGTCTGTTCAGCCGCTCGGCTACGGTGATGTTCTTCGCCCTCACGCCCCGTGCTAGTGAGAGGGTCCGTCGGTCTTTATACAGTGCCTGCTGGCACCTTAGAGCCAAACTGGGACTACAGATTTCACTTCGTTTACTGCATCTCGATCCTCGTTTCCCCATCCCCCCCCCCCCAAATACACCATTAAATAACGTTCCAAAGCAAATAACTCCAAAGACACACATGCCCACGCTCTAAGGCGGAGCGCTGCGTCCCCCTCTTCTGTTTTTCCTCTCCCCTTGGAGCGGTCCACAAATCACTATTCCACGCACTCTCTCGGCGGTCACCTCGTCGCCGAAAAGTGTCCGACTCACGTGATCGGCTGCACGTGCACCGGCGAGTTGCGCGTGACTCCTGGGCTTCATGAATTCGGGGCCGTCGCCACGCATCCTTCACCACAGCCGTTTGTTGTCCGGTCGCATGAAACCATTGTAGAATGTCTCTCCCATCTAACCCCATAATAGACGAGGGGAGGCCCACGGGATGAAACAGGCCTCGCGTTTCCACGGGGCCTTTCAAAAATGACGCGTTGACGAGCGCGACAGCCGGGTAATGTGTCAAATTACAGGCTACCTGTTCCCTGGCTACTGTGAAGAGCATCGTCCGTGCCTTTTAACATAACTCAATACTTCCGCCTCGTGCAAGACGAAAGTTAGTGACTCACAGTCAGGAATAAAGGCAAAGGTAGGAAGTTGCCGGCATTCAATTTCCACTCCGGTAGGAAAATTGTGCACTCCCGGGATACTTTGTGAGGTTCTGCAATAAAGGCTACGCAGAAAAAAAGAAGGAGGCGCGCCTTTGTCCCCGTGCCATGCTTAGTGGGCTCGTTGTTCTGTTTAGAGGTGTCTCGGACTGAAAGCGAGACAGAGGCTCTCTGGCGCCTCACCCTTGTGCTCTCTCGTAGGTTGCTGAAGTCCGTTTGAACCTTACGAGCTCTTTTATGCTGCTGAAGTCCGTCTGAAAGTAACGCAAATTACGGGGACGTTGCCTCTTTTCCTTTCCGCAAAGAATGACTACCACTTACGAACATAAATGTTTGGCCGATTTCAGCAAGAAGACAGTTTGGCGGTGAAACTGACTAGTGAAGCCGGCATAAGCTAAGCGATGAAACTTGTAGGGCCGCAGGTCACAGCTTTGCGAGCCGCGTGTTTGAGACTCCTGCGCTAGGCCATTCGTCTGGAACGACTGAAACTCTTTGCCGCGGGTCGTGATGATTTAGGAGGATAGGAAAGCAGACGGGACGCTGGAGGAAGCAGAAACGTGGAGGGGGCTTGCTTCTCGCCAACAAGTGTACCTGCCCTAATGAAAAAAGTGTAAGACGCAATAGCCTCCCACAGGTTTGTCTACGTGTGTCCTAAAATAACTAAAAGATGTTATACATGGTTGCTAAATCATACATTTGTTTTACCAATGTCATGCAGTATCATACAAATTGTATGGCAGTTTATTGCAACATACGGCTTTTTGCAGTAGGGTGTCCACGCTGGTTAGTGTAGGTACCGGTGGCCTTGGAAAGGTTGAAGTGGTCGGACTAGGTTGGTCTGCACCGTATCAAAGCGTGCGTCGAGTGGAAGAAAAGAAGTGGTTTTTTATTCTGATCTCCTCGAGCCGACCCGGATCCGAGCCTTTCTGCCACGAGGCTCGTGTCACTTCGTCGTCCTTGCGCGCTCCCATCGTCCTGAGATAGCGCCGCTAAAGGACGTTCTCCTCCGCTGCTTGACTGCTCTAGTCAGAACAAATAACGACCGGTCAGCGCATTCTGACTCGCCTAGAGGAGCTACGCATCTTGTACCGCCTGCCGGGGGAAGCCCGGGGCATGGAGTTGGCCAACCCACGCCTGGAGGCAGTGTGGTATGACCTGGCGGGCCTGCTGTTCATGCAGCTGTCGGCGCTGTTCTTTCTGCTGCAGTCCAGGGTGCTGCCAGACCACCGGGAGAGGGAGGGCTGCCTGGCCTACCTGTACACCGCCTTCCAGACTTGGTGCCGGCAAGACAAGAGGGATCAGCGCAGGAAACTGCAGGTGGACATCGCGCAGGTAGAGGCTTTCCTGCGAGATCCTGCCGACCCCTGCACTCCTCTGCGATACGGCTCCCCGTCACCAAGCATCTATCTGATATGTGGTCTCGAGCCCTGGATGCCGCACGTCGTCACCTACTTCGTCGTGCTGCACATATCCGCCATAATCTTCCACAAAAATCCACCACTAAAAAAAGCTGAAGTGCTTCGCGTCTGCATTTGACCTGAGCACTGACGTCCAGAGCCTTGTCCAGGACATCTGGCACCTCGACCATGGCAACCATGAGGAACAGGTGGAGTGCCTGCTGCAGTCGCACCAGCAGTCCAGTGCAGAACTGCGGCCGCTTCTGGGTGCCTTGAGGGCCACAGCCTTGTGCCTGCTGCTCCAGTGCCAGCACCCACTGGCTCTGTGGTGCCTTGACCGCCTGCATGGAGCCTCCGCGGCCGAGCAGATGACACTGCAACTGGATGTGCTGCTGGCCAACTGTCGAGTCATCGACGCCGTTGGGCTGGTTCGCTGGCACGGTCACCCGTCCCACCTAGATCAGCTGCTGGGATGCGTAATGACTTTGGCCAGAAAATGTAAATTGTGGCAAGCCCCTGGACAGCTGTAGGTTCTTCTGCAAGTAACGCAGTCGGCCGAGGAGGAAGAGCAGCTGGTCAGCTTCTTCGAGCTGTTCGAACCCTCCTGGATGCGCCACGTGGTGCGGCACTTGCTGCAGACCGGACGTCCCCATGCTGCCCTGCCGCTGACCGGCTGCCTTCAGGAGTTCTTTCGGGAGGAGAGGAAGCAACAGTCTTACCTTCCCGAAGTGCGGCGCAAGGTATCTGCCACGCTGGCGCTTGTGCAGAGCTTCATGCGGTCGATGCCACCACCAGCATCGCAGCTGAATGCAGCAGCACGCAAAAAGGAAGAGGAGGACGACGATGTTATTAATTGGTCAGACGCCTCCTCAGAAGCGCTGCTGCACTTGCAGCCTACTCACATGAAGAGCCCAGAGGCCAGCTGGTCACGGAGCTCTGGCACGAGCACCAGGGAGAGTGAGGCGCCAGTGGCAGAGCTCAGTAACATGCAGCCGTTGCAGTCAATGCAACCACTCGAAGTGGCTCGTGATCCCTCTGCAGGGTTCATGAGGGCAGCAGAAGAGCACCTGCAGATAAGCGGCCTCTTCCCAACGATGCTCTGTGCCGTGTGGAAGAGAGAGACCTGTCCCCAAGATCTGACGGTCTCAACTCAGATGGTGTGCTGATGACGCCGGCAAAAGAAACACACTTTGAAGACAAGTCTATACCAGTCAACGAGTCTTTTGGCTTTGTTCTAATTGTGGACAGTCCTCATGTTGAAGTTGTGTGAGGGCTTATAGCGAATATTAATACAATTAGTATATGCGTTGGGATGTTTGTATAGCGTTTTAAACATAAATTTTATTCATGAATATACTAAAGATATGCAGTCTTGCTCGGTATTCGAAACACGTTCTTAATTTTTGTCGAAAATATTTGAATTGAAGTATGCTTCGAGCATGTTTCAAATGCATGGAAAAAGCATCTATGTGGTGTTTTTGTTGGCGATGTAATAAAAGTGTACATTCGTGAGTATGGTATCAATTCGTCTAAAGTATACTTGAATTGTAACAAATTCGGGGTACGCGTAAACATGCTTGCAGGACAATTCAAGCTGCCGCGTAACAATCTGGAGCACGAAATCGCTTTTCAAGGAATGGTGTAAACACTTGCTTTTCTGCCGTCTTTTTGTTTACTTCAAGTTGCAGAAAGGATACAACCACCACTTAATGACATTGCGTGTGGAGAACGTGATAGCATTACACCGGGAAGTGCATGTTGGGAAGCTCCGGGCCCGAACCGGCCAGCGAGACGGACCCCGACTCTCAGGGCGGGCCGCCTCTAATGGGCACCGATGTAAGTGTTGGTTGACAGACTTCTGACTTATTCCTGACGCAAGTTGCGACTAGCCGTTCGGTTCTAGATCGCCCGCCGGTTCGAACGCGACCAGTCCCGCACTAGTGCGACTTTTTGGGGGCCCACGGTTCCTGGGTCAGGAACGCCTCACCGGGTATTATGATGTATCGCGGCTCTCGAGGTTATATATGAGGCGAGCCAAATACTACAGCTGTAGGAACACTTACAGTTTTGAGACGTAACTTTCAGACGACACTTGCGGTGTGGTGACATCCGTCCCGGCTAAGTGACGTCACGTCACCTTGCGACGTCATAGACCTTTTTATCGATGACAATGTAGCTTTTCTTACGTGTCTGCCTCCTAATATTTATCGCATTAAAAGGGTCATCGAGCAAATTTTCGCGTCGGCGGGTCAGGGGTTCGTTCCTTCGTGGGACACCTTTAGGAGAAATTTCATTGCGCTGAAACAAGAAATTACCGCAACATTATTTGGATCAATAATTTCTAAGAATAGCATCTGGTCCATGGCAATAAATTACTAACATGTTCAGCTCAGAAGGTGTAGGGATTTGGAAATAAAGGGTAATGTACACGCAGCAGCGCGCTGCTGTACTAAAACGTTTAGAAATACGCAATACACAATAAAAAAAAATGCCGAAACACTTCTAAATAAGAAAATTTATGTAAACACATATGATAAGACTGTGAAAGAAAAAAATTTACTGCAAAAATGTAACATCTCAAATAGAAAGCAAGGTATCAAAGCACAATTCACAAAGTGTGAGTTCCAGGCAGAATTAGATAAGACTTGTACGGCAATTTACAGGTAGTTTCTGGCTACTTTTATCTCGATCGACATTATTTCGCTCTTTTGCTCCATCAAGCGTTCACCGTATACTGTGCTCTATTTGGGAAGTTTAGCATTACAATTAGATGCTTGTCGTGTACTGCGAGAAAGTAGGACGAAGAGGCCTAATGGAACGAGAGAATTAGTATACTTATTATATTGGTCAACGAAAGTAAAATTTTGTATTTGCGCAAAGAAAGAAACGATAGCACATGATTAGTAGAGAAAATGTTGCGCCTAGAATGATTGAAATTTGAGGTTTTCGCAGTCAATGCCCGTTTTTGGAGGCGGATGAAAGAGGATAAGCAGGTTTTATATGTTTTCGCCCAGAATTCACAACAGTAACTGATATCTGAATGAGAGAACGAGAGGCAGTAGGAGCGTAATACATGGTTATTAAAGGAATATCTCACCCTGACGAGCGTGTTCCAGCCAAAAGCAAATTTTTTGCATGATTTGATAATTTGTTCTTTCCAATGTGAGAGTAAACGAAAAATTACCCCCAAGTATTTAAATTAAGAAACCGGCTGTGGTAATCAGCGGTCAGGAGTGGGTGTAAATAAATGCGCCTCGTGCACTACAGCCAACATGTGACCATGTTTTGAGCCGATTTGAATATTGTATATTTTTTATTCGTCAGAAATATAAGCGAGGAGAAGTTGCATTTTGAGACGTTGTAAGAATGTTCAAAGTTTTATGCCTCGCACGCTTAGAAAGCATTCCTTTTCATATGTAAGTATCGCGGCAAAATAACACAGAATTATGAAATTAATGCAATATTTTTGAACTCCAATTTTAGCTACCTTTTTTCGATACGGAACCTCGCCGCGGTAGAAAAAGATTCACCTGGTGCTTCCGGTGTTTCTCTTCCTGTTATCCCGATCACCTTTTTGGATCGCTCTCCATCGCCGACTAATGCCATAAGGCTGCAAGAGATGCCTGCGAAGCCATGTCCACCAGCAGCGAGCTCAGAACATACGGCTGCAAAACACACTGCTTCTGAAGCAGAGCATGATGAAAGTGGCACGGTAAAAGCTGTAAAGACACCTGAGCGTTCAGGTGAACCACTCTGGTGGCATAAAGTTGTGAGCTCTTCTTACAACCTCAGGATAAGCGGGAAGACTTTTTCGAATGAGGAGGAGCACGGTTTGGAAACAGTGACAACACGTGCATCACGTAGGGAAAGTGGTTCTGTGCTACCATCTCACAGTTGCCAGCTACTCTGACCAAGGCGGGGTACAGCGGGCAGTCGACAGGGAGCCTCATAAGGAAGGATTCACCAGGGCCCAAGTCAAGGGTTGCCAGCGAGGAACCAGTGTCAGCGCAGGTACGATCAGCACCAAGCGTGACACCAAGTCCAAGGCGGAAGTCGGAGGTGCCCAGTTCTAGAAAAGGAGCAACGCGAAAGCCACCTTGGCCATTCCACGTAGTTCAGGCCAGAGGCTGGCCACACCAAGCCCTCACAGGCTATCACGACGCCCACTCCGAGAAGGGCAGGGGTAGCCAGGAATCAGTCTGCAACACCCGTCGCTTTCTGGCTCTCACCAGCCGTGCTCGTCTCGGAGGGACGACGGTCTGTTGAGCTGCCCGGCTAGGGTGATGTTCGCGCTCCCTCCCCGTGCTCGTGAGATGGTCCGGCGGGCTGTTGGGCGGTGCCTACCCTGGAGGCAAAGTGGGACTAGCAGATTTACTTCGTTTACTGCTTCTCGACCGTCTCTTCCTAAACACTTGAATAAATAACATTCCAAAACAAGGGAAAACAATCACACACACGCCGACGCCCTGGGGCGGAGTGCCACGTTTCCTCCTCGGTTTTCCACTTTTCCCCTGCAGCGGGCCACCAATGTCTGTACCACGCACTCTCTCGGCGGTCACCACGTCAACGCAAAGTTGCCTGAGTCACGTGGTCGCCTGCACGTGCACTGGCGAGCATAGGTGGGCCTCCTCACGCGGACGAGCCCTATCCCGATGAGGTGAGGGTGATGGAGGATGGGCGCATGAATATTCATGAGGACGAGGGTGAGGGAGGAAAGGCGTGGTGAGGTGAGTGCGAGGGAGGGTAGACGTGATGAGGTGAAGGCGATGGAGGGCAGGATGTACTGTCCGAGTAAGAGGCTGGTGGCTCGAACCGTACATCTGGCTTACGTGTTCTCTCTATGCAGCCCGTTATGGGTTGCCGTTTTTAAGCGCTAGTTCTTAGGGTGTAGATTCCCGGAGAAGACGTAGTTTCTGCAGACTAAATGTACACGAGGCGAACAAGAAAGACGGGGTGCTGCATGCCTTTGCCGTCGCCGCGATGTGCTAATCCGCTGACAATATGCTATGCCGAAAATAAACGCTCTTCAAAGTCAAAAAGGCTTTTTTAAAAATTGTGTAAAGTTTTAGTGGAAAACTTTGTATTGCGCGCGAACAACTGGCCCTAGCCGGGCCGTGCCGGTGGCCTAGTAAGGCTGTTCAATTCCTAAGTTGTATGCCTTTTTTCCATAAAGTTCGATTTCAGCTCAGTGAGGCTTTCAACAGCTGGCTGCAGCGCAAAACAGGTTTGTACGAAATTCCTCGGTGAAATCAAAGCCTGTTGGCGGCGTAGGTGTCGAATTTTTTCATTCACACTGTGAGTAGTTCAGTACAGCCGTATTTGCTTTATATTTTATATTTTCGCTGGAATTTCTGCAGTTTTATTGGCTACACACCTTGGTAACACTTAGCAACCAACTTTTTTTTTTGTCACTCGTAGGAAGGAGAGCCCAACGGTTTTGAAATCGCTGAACTTGGGTCCTGTCTGGTGCAACAGTTTCGTCCGAGAAACCCGGGAGGCATGTTTCGCAAGTGTTTCTCCGCCGGGAAGGTCGCGCACCAGCGGCGGCGGCAGGCGCGAAGGAGGGCTGCCTCGCTCTCCTGACCCTGCGATACAGAGCACAAGCGCCGTGATTCTCGCACAACACCTCGCGCGGATGTCTCCAGGGCCGCGGCATCTGAGACAGCGGCGCAGTTCATTCATCGTCGGATGAGCCGGAAAACGGCCGTCGGGGCTCCTTCGTTGAGCGCACGCAGAAAAGCTCTTCAGTCATGTTTTCTTCGGAGTCCAGCAAATGTCACGTGAACTTACGCTGCTTGTGTGACGGCACTTGGAAACTACCGATATCATCTTTTTTTTTTACAGCGGCGTTTTCAGTGAACTGATGATGATTTAAAGCTTTTTTGAATGTTTTTTATGCACAGCATGGTTTAATCTCTTGACGAGTTTGTAAAGCACGCCTTAAAACTAAAAACGCAGACGAATACGCGACACTTAACTGGCATCATCGTATCCAGTGCTGCCCACTTTAATGGCGACCTCTTTCAAGGCTCTTTGGGCGTTTTAAATGACGCCAGCGATGCTCAATGTTTTTGCAATTTGCAAAAGCAAGCGGATGTAGAAGAGACGTGTAAGTGCTATATTCGAGGACAGCAATGCCGGTGGCGAAATAGTTGAATTGTAAAAAAAAGTGGTAGGGTTTTAGCATTGACTGCGTAGGTTTTCGAAACCGTGTGTTTAGCCTGGTTAGCGCATGATTTTGCTTTGATGGGTCGTCGGCACGTCTGGCGACGATATTAGTTCGATAGTAGTATAAGTTGATGAAGACGACGACGTGCAATGCACAGAGCGAGAGTGTGTTGCAGTTTAGCCAGACCACAATAGACCCTGGCCAATCCCCCGCCGTGGGTTTGTGCCACTAAGCCCGAGGAAATCCTCCTCATCATTTGGGAGGGTTGCAGCGAGTGTTTATGGGTAAAAAATGTATGGGAACGTTTTTCTGAGCATTCTGTCGAGTAGCGCGTTTGCGGGCCGCGTCCCGATGTAGCGTTCGCCATCTGCTCGTCCCGCCGCACATTTGTGGCTCTGCATGGCCTCCCGCATACGTGCAGCACTTAAAGGCGGACGCCGGGCCTCGGCTGCATTTATGGGCCTCCCGCAATGTTACTGATGCACTGCCACGTCGCCGTTTGCGGCCTTATCGGAACTTCTGCGGTTGGCGCAGGGTGCCGCGCTTTCAGGATGCGTTCTTGAGAGGCGTTTGTAGGTGTTGGGCGCCGGGTTGTCGCGACCGCACGCCCCGACCCCATGACGCGAGTGCGCAGCAGAAAGCGGCCACGTGAACGCGGTCGCTGGATGTTGACAACGATACTACGACTACTATGCGGAGGCCGGGGACCTTCGTCTTGAACTGCTAGCGCTGTGCATAAGAGAAATGCATGACGTGGAGAGCACATCCTGTTACAAGATACCATTTCTAGACTGCTGATAAAAGAATTGAGCGGGTATTCACAATTTTTATTTCACGAACACCAACGCGCGATGCCAGTAACTTATTTTTGCTGGAAAATACTTTAAAAACGCTATATGAAAGTCTTCGTCGAATTATGTGATGCCCACCTTGATTTCAACAGGAAATTTAATAGCGCTTGATTTCTAGCGTCGAACTGTGAAAAAAAAACCAAGAACGAAGAGCCCTATTTATAAGATCCTACTAGTCGCGCCGGGGAAAAAATATATGCTTACCGTGGCCTTTTTTAAACTGCACAAGAAAGGTCCTTTTACACTGGTGTGCTGTATATGGGATTTAGCGTCTCAAACGAAACGTATGCTATTAAGGACACCGTAGTGGAGGGCTCCGGGTATATTCAGAACACTTGTTTTTTTATTTATTTATTAAATACTGCGGACATTCTGTATGTCCAAGCAGGAAAGGGAAATACATACAGTGGAAAATCAAAGCAAGTACGATATCACCGAACACTATAGATTCCAGAAAATAAACAATGCATAAACACAATTGAAAATGCGGTAACAGTGCAGCTACTAAGCCAGCAGTGAAGATATCATTAATGATTGGAAAGCAACGGAGAGTTCTGCGGTAGAGAATTCCATTATGAAACTGTTCTTGGAAAAGAAAAGAAAACTTGTATGTATTTGTGCGTGTAAAAATATGTTCCAGGCTATAGGTATGCTTGTGGCGCGCGGCTCGTCTAGAATCACTAGCGACGTGGTTTTCGCGTAGAATACCAAGTCGAGAAAAGTATAACGAATGAAAAAAATTGAGACGCAGACGCGCTTTCTTTCTTCTATCTGCAAGTGGTTTTAAGTCTGCACGTTTTAGCATGGCGGAAGGAGAGTCTAGGCGCTAGTAACGGTTGGAAATAAAGCGAGCCGCAAGACGTTGTATTTTTTCTAGTTTTTTGGTGTCATCTGTAGTGTAGGGGTCACATACAATGCAGGCATATTCGAGAATTGGCATTACAATCGATTTATATGCCTTCAGTCTTAGGGCACTAGGGCAACTGCCCATACGAAATTTGAGAAGTCCTAACTTTGTGCGGGCGGAGGAACATATATTATCGATGTTTCGTCCTTTTGAGCCGTGACGTTATTGTGACACCTAGATACTTATATTCCTTTACATCTCTGATGGAATTGTTATTTATGTTTTATCTGAAATTAAGTTGCGTAGTCTTTTTGTTGATGCAGAGAGAAACTGTTTTGTCAAAGTTAATAACCATTTAACATACGTTACACCATTTTGCTAATAATTGTAGATTTGCGTTCAAAGTAATCTGCTCAGACACAGATTTGATAGTACTAAATATAATGAAATAATTCGCAAACAGTTTTACGGACACAGTCGGTTCAAGAGCTTCTGTGGGGCCTTTTATATTGATATTGAAGAGTACTGTAGCCAAAACCTACTCCTGAGGTGCATCTGAGTAAACATCTAAGAATCGAGAGGTGGCACCATCGATTTCGACAAACTGCTTTTGTTTTGATAAATATAACGTGGCCCAATTGATTATTTGATCCGGAATGCCTATTAATTTCATTTTTGTTACTAGTTTATGATGACGGACTCTATTAAAGGCTTTGGAATAATCTAAAAAAAAATCATGTCGACCTGGCCGCCACAATCAGCACTTTGGCAAGTTCATCTACAGTGACCATTAGCTTTGTTGTGGAGAATCCTCGACGGAAGCCATGTTGCGCGTTGGTGATTATTCCCGTCTGATCTAAACAATTGTTGAGGTATTTGGTGAGCACGTGTTCTAGCACTTTGCAGGAGGTGGAAATCAGTGAAATAGGGCGGTACTTATACTCTTACCGTCGGTTGCCACATTTAAAAACTGGAACCACGCGGGAAATTTTCATCTGGTACTATGCCCGATTCAAGAGACTTATTAAATATTATTATCAAAAACTTGGCTAGTATTTCTGCGTAAATTTTAAGAAAGATAGTGGGAACATTATCGGGGCCGGGGTATTTCTTGGGGTCTGGCTGCAGTAGTAGGTCTACTGTTCCTTCTCTGCTAATAGTAACACTTATTTCGAGACTGTTCTGACAAAAATCATTAAACGTTGTATTCGATTTGATAAACACGCCTTGGAAGTAAGTAATAAAAGCATCGGCTATCTCCTTTTTGTCTGTAATGGCAGAGTCGTTGACAATTATCTAGTCAAATTCTCTAGTTCTTTTGTTTGAGAGAAACCGCCAAAATTTACAGGGATTTTCCGTCACGAAATGACCAAGCGTCTTACTAAAGTAGCGCTGTGTATAATATTGTATCTGTGACGCAAGTGCAGCTTTTAGGCTGCTAATGCTAGAAATGGCAGTGCTTTTTTCTCTCCGATATCGTTTCAGCTTGTGTTTAACGTGAATTATCTCCTTAGTTATTCAAGGACTTTTCCTATCCACCTTCTTTTTTCTTTCTGGAACAAAGTTGAGCAGGCAGAAGTGGCAGAGAGTCATAAACATTACCCAAAGTGTATTAACATCACTACTATTGAATGATTGTAGTGAATCTTCTAAATAGGAAACAATGCTCGGATGATCCGCTAAAGCAAAATTTTTTACCGTTACGATCCTGGAAGCAACCTTCAGGGATCGACGTGGAAGTGAGCAACAAAAAAAATACCAGCTTATGCTCCGAGATTCCATCATGCCATTTGGACAAAGGATTAGGTCTAGCACTGAAGCTGTCGATCCAGTTACGCGAGTTGGGAGTAGAACCGCCTGCTTAAGATTATAAGCTAAAAGCATGTCCAGAAGAGTGTCTGCACTTGGTACCTCATGCGTGCCAGCAGTCAGCGATTCCCAGTCGATATTTGGAAGATTAAAATCACCTGCTATAATCACGTTGTGTCTTCGATGTTTTTCCTAGCTGATCCTACAGTTTCAACATAAAGTCATGGTGAACTCCAGGCGCTCGGCAGACACCAACGATAACAATAGGATTACCACAAATGTCAATTTGACAAACACACTTTCATGCTCACTGTCGAAGGGAGGCAGAGCATAAGATGATAATCTATATTTAACCAGAATCGGAACTCCGCCTTCCCTCCTTAAGCGATCCTAGGGGTAGCCAATATAATAAGGCGAGAAAATGCAACTGTGAAGCACCTGAGGCTGCAGCCAAGTTTCAGGGATAACCACCACATGAGGATCGTAAGAAAGTAAAACATGCTCAAGACGTTCCTGCTCGTGGCACACACTTCGCGCATTCAAACAAATAAGGCGGAAACCTTTCAGCTCAGTCAACCCATTATTGTGAAGGCGTCAGGGCTCTTCTGGCAGCTTCGTGCTACGCAACAGCACCCTGCAGTTCTTTTCATCGTCTCACGCTCAAAGGTGGTCATTTATCAGCAGTTTGTCATGGACCAGCTTTGCTTTATCATTAGGGCGACGACCGTCTTCAAAGGATTGCCACATTTTCTTTCTTTTCTGCTGTGTGACGTATCAGCAATCATGCGAAACCGACACCCCAGAATCTTTGAGTTTGGAACAGGTTTGAAACATTACAAGCTTTTCGTTGTAGTTAATAACGCGGAAAATTACTGGCCGAGGTCCCCTTGTGGGGTTTGCCAATGCGGTGGATCCGTTCAACTGTGCTCACTGAGACGCCTAGTTTATCTTCCCATACTTTCTGGAGGACCTTTTCTTCTAAATTAGCTCTCGTTTCTTTTGGGCTTTCTTTTATACCAAACGCCACAACGGTGTTCCGGCGAGCGCGGTCCTCGTAAAGGAAAGAAGCAGGGGCCCCTTGATCTTCGTTACCTTCAGTCTACAGCAGCCTACATGAGCGCCCAATGGCGAGGCCCCAGACACCCTCTCTCTAACTTTCAGCCTGAGGCACCTCTAAACAGAACAACGAGCCCACTAAGCACAGCACGGGGGCGAAGGCCCGCCTCCTCTTTCCTGCGTAGCCTTCGCTGGAGAAGCACAGAAAGTTGTCAGGGAGGGGACAATTTTCCTACCGGGGTGGAAACTGAAAGCCAGTAACTTCCTACCTATGCCTTTTGTTCCATACAGTGAGTCACTATAACTTTCGTCTTGCACGGCACGAAAGTATTGAGGTGATAATAAAAGGCACGGACGATGCTCTTCAAAGGATCCACGACACAGGTAACCTGTAAATTGACACATTACCCGGCTGTCGCGTTCGTCAACACGTCAACCTTCAATGATCCCGTAAAAACACGAGGTCTGTTTTATCCCCGTGGGCCTCCCCTCGTCTATATTATGGGGTCAGGTGGGAGAGACATTCAACAGTGTTTTCCTGCGGCCGGACAGCAAGCGCCGGTGCATGGCGACGATCTCGAATCCTTGGAGCCCTGGAGTCACGCGCAGCTCGCTGGTGCACGTGCAGCCGACCACGTGACCAGGGAACTTCGCGGAAACTTGTTGACTGCGGAGAGAGTGCGTGGAAAAGTGACTGCTGGCCCGCTGCATGGGCGAGGGGAAAAACAGAAGAGGGGGACGCAGCGCTCCGCCTTAGGGCGTGGACATGTATGTCATTTTAGTTCCTTTTTTTTGGAACATGATGAAATGGTGTGCTTTGGGGAAATAAAAAAAAACGAGGATCTAGAAGCAACAAGCGAAGTAAAATCTGCTAGTCCCAGCTTGCCTCCATGGTGTCAGCAGGCACAGCCCAACACACCGCCGGACTCTGGCTAGCACGGCGCGTGAGGGCGAAGAACGTCACCATAGTCGAGCGGCTCAACGGACCATCGCCCCTCCAAGGCGAGCACGGCGGGTGAGAGCCTGGAAGCTACTGCAGGGAAGTTTAACTCTAGTATTGTTTATCTAAAGAATTTAAAGAACCTGAACACTGCTGCACAAAAGAAAAAAGTACCGTAGCTCCAAACAACCTGAGTTACGCAATAGTGCACGCATACAGGGCAAGACAAGTACGAATCCGCATTGTGCTGTCGTTCGAGCACGCAACGTTATCGCCACGACCACCTTATTGTGCACTATTGTTTCATGGCCCCCATAACCGGCATTCGGCCTTTTAATAATGAGCCTGCACATCTCTCTCCGAGCATTCCCAAATGCGTGCACGCATATGCGCCCAGCTCGATCCTTGCTGCCGATGCAAACCACGTCCGCGAACCAGCTCTATTAATGGATACCATGAACCGCTCGAGCTTGCCTCGCACAAGTGTGTGGTTCTCGTCGGCGCGAACTTCTCCCGGCTGCTCCTATGATGGCATGGCAAGGCGCCTTTGCTGGCTGTTAACTTTCCCCATTGGAATGGAGAAAAACGTCTTCCCGGACTCCGCCCTGCTTCTGCACCCAAAAGCGCAGCAGCTTGCCATGCTGCCTCGAAGTGCTTTTTTTCTTCGAAAGCCGAGAGACAAGCACGAAGCGTAGGAACCCCCAAACAACCACCGGGACAAAGGCGTCCGCGCTGCGTCTCTTTGGAAGCTTGATCGCGTGATGGGTGAGCGCGGGCCACGACGCACCACGCGACCTATGTTGACCAACCGGTGACAGTGGATAGCGCGGTGAAAAGGACTGCGACACTCTGTAATTTATCCGGTGGATCTAACAACGATAACTCAATAAACAGCGCGCACATGTCGAGGAGGCAAACGGAGGAACCACCGGAGGAACTACGACGCTTTAGGCGGCATTTAAAGCTATCGAAAGGATTAGTACGCTGGCTGTAGTAGCGAGCGCCCTGTATTTCTACAAGGCGTGTTCACCAACTAGCCAAACTTGCAAGTCTACTGCTGCACGAGTTAAACTAGCAGCTCACGCTGGCACAGCCAGGCGTGCAGTCCGAGACGGCAGCCTTTGCGCGCCGGCACTTCCACCGAATACTATGAAAACAAAAGCAACGGAAGTTCTGCCGTGCTAGAGGCTTCCCGCGGGAGTTCGAACTGAAGGTTGCCCTACCGCGAATGCAAAAAAAGGCTCGCAATGTCACCGATTGCTTGCTGTCTGCCGCTCGTCCTTCTAAAATATTCGCCCCACCCGCACCTACGCGAAAATGGCGTCGCTACAAGGCACGCCGGCTACAAAGCGAACTTTTTCGTTGATTTGGACCCTTTGGCCATATTCTGTCAGGATTCCTGATATATTTTTCATTTAGAATCATTTTGGCCCTCTCCCATGAGTGAGTGTTTCTCGATGACGTTGCCGCTGCTTCCACGCGTCAGTGGGAAGCGAGCGAACGATCGTCATCATTAGCTGCGATATGGCGAGGTCCGGTCGCCAATGCGCCACAGGTGAGGTCGCTTCCAACCGAGCCTTGAAAGCCGCGTCAGTGCCACCGAACAACAGTGACCAATGCTAGAGGACTGTACTGATTCTAAATAGAAAATGATGCTTATGGAATACGGCCCTATGTGGCGTCTCGAGGTCCCAGAAAAGTTTTAACGCCGCGTTCTAGCGGCGAGGAACAAAGAGCATATATAACCTGCTGAGCAGTGCCGCCAGTTGGTTCGCTCCTTCACCGCAGAACGAGAAGGCCTCCGCAAACATGAGTCCGATCAAGCCACGCCCTCTGCTCACTTCTCCACTGGCTCATTGGTCTGGCTCTCCGTTCCTGCTGCGTCTAAATTTTCGGCCCAGCACTTCGGCCCTTACCGCATTCTTGAACGTACGTAACCTGTCAACTACACCATCGAACCGGTGACACCTTCTTCGGACCATCGCCGCCGTGGCCCTGACATCGTACAGGTCAGCCCCTTGAACCCCTATTACAGCCCCCTCGTCGTCTCTTCGCCCTGAGTCACCAGGATGGCTCCCTCTGTCCGCCGGCTTACTTGGAATGAAGAAGATGGTCCAGCACAGACGCCGAGGACGACGGCGCGCTTGCGCAGCCCGTCGGAATGCACCCTGGACAATCTCCCGCCGTGGGTACGCGCCATTAATTCTGAGGACATCATCATCATGCTCGTGCTGGAGTGCTCCCGCTTTTGTCCCGGTCTCTTGCCTCGCTGGTTCTGAGATTCCTTGCGCCAGGGTCTTCGTCGCTGGCGCTTTCAACGTGCCAATAAACCGCCCTACAAACCAAGGAACAAATTACGTTTCGCGGCACTATTTAAAAAGAAATTTCTCTTTTGAGGCTGATTAATCGTATGAACATCACTAGAATACCTTGTCTGAACTCTTAGCATGACATCGCGTTGCGCATTATATAATGATAAAAAACTTTCGGTTTCTGTTATCTTGCTCTTGCGCACACGACTGTTTATTCATGTGCAAACGGCTTACACTTTTTATCTCTCCAATAAGCGAAGCAAACTATTCTGCTTTGTTACGCAGCCTAAGTGATATATATATATATATATATATATATATATATATATATATATATATATATATATATTATATATATATATATATATATATATATATATATAAGTAATGAGTCTTGCAATCGACACAGCGTAATTTGAAAACCTTTCCCACCCTCTGTGTGTGAAACTCCGGTTCACCTGTGATTATATTGTATACGGTTCCCAATTGGCTCTGCGCACTAAAGCCTTTCCGTATGCATCTCACTTGGCAGCTGTCAGTAGCTTCCTTTACCGAGGAGTGGTCATGTTGTTATATATAGGCTTTGTCATGGCTGTTTTTCAGAGATCTCCATTTGGCAAGATAAACGTATCATAAAAGCATATGATAATTCCCTGTCAAGGACTGCCATGTCTCAGCGGTGTATCCTCTGCAGTCATATATACTTGCTGTTTCATTGTGCAGGGTACAAATTTCGGAACACCAAGCCATGCTGTCGGCCTGCAATTTGCCAGTTCAGGACTCGCCGGAGTTATACTTTACGGCATGCGGCATATTTTTATGCTAGATAATAAGTACAAGTGCTTTCTTGTTTAATTAAAAGCCCTAATTTCAGTGCCTCATAGTTGTAGAATTTTGTTTTACTAGACATTTCTAGAATTGCTGCAAATAACAAAATAATTATATGTAAATAACAAGTCGCGTCGCTTCTGTAAGCCCTTACTTACCTTAGATGCACAATTATACACTTTCAAAGGAAGCGACAAAGCGTCAGTTCAAGCTGCAAGCATTCAGGTTTCGTAGTCGTGGTCCTGCTGGGTCACTAGTTATATTTATGGCAAGCTCTTCTGCTTTCACTTACTGTATGCCTTATCCGACACTGATGTCTGCTATATGCACGAAGAAGAGCTTCAACACCCGAATTGAAGCCTGGACAGCGGATTGCCCAGAGTCCACAAATACACTCGCGCC
Organism: Amblyomma americanum; assembly: GCF_052857255.1. Lineage (NCBI taxonomy): Eukaryota > Metazoa > Arthropoda > Arachnida > Ixodida > Ixodidae > Amblyomma > Amblyomma americanum. The sequence goes on from NC_135497.1 coordinate 447,329,783, forward strand.
ATATTTAAGGAACCTTGACTAACTGCTTGGTGGTCCTCTTGCTGGGGCGGAGATAATCAGGTAGCTACACCTGAATGGTGTATATATCCATAATTTAGATGAATCGTGGTTACATGCTCATAATTTATGTTTTAAAAAATGCGGCGGTGTATAAAAACAGGTTGTTTTGAATAAAAGATTTTCTGACTGACGTTTCGATTTTTGCGAGAATTATGGAGCGCAGCATTTAAAACCTTAGTTGGCGCCTCTAAAAAAACTTAATGAATTTCAGCAGCGTGTATTTCTGGGCTTGTTGATGCATAGCTGATAAACTATAGCGAAGCTGATGTTATGCTGCGCTGCGGTTCGTTCATCGTCAAATGAATATTTTGCTTTCATGAGTGAAGACGGTGAAAGGAACTGTGCATTTATTTATTTATTTATTTATTTATTTAGAAACAGTGTCAATCTGCTGGGGGTCTTTAGAGGCAGGGCACATACACAAAAAATAGTCGAACAGGATTACAAAATGTTTAACAGGAAGTCATTTTTAAGACAGGAAAGGGAACTTTATTATATTGCAATATATGTGGAGAAAAAAGGAGCTTTCCAATGTACTATGGCGATCAAAATATTACGAGACGCGTGTTCACGGAAAAAAACTTATTCTTGCTCTGCCTCGCGACCCAGTCGGGTGGTAATGTCGCCAGCGGATAGCGCATTCACATCGCCTCAAACCTTTTTATATTTCAGGAGACTGGATTACACGACTGCACCGATGTAATTTTTTCTTCCGCAAGCTCACGTCCCGTAAACTTTTGATCGCGATAGTTCATTAACAGCACCGATGAAGTATAGCCCGGTAAAAACACCACACCGAGACCGGCGTAATGAAATGCTAATTTCACAGCAATAAAAACGTATCATAACAAACGAACGTCTCGGTAGAAAATGCGTGAAAAATACATAAGATCGAATTAAAACTAGCAGGTATTGTAGGCTGATATATGCTTGCGAACTTTATATTCCAATTTTTTGCTGGGAAACCTCGACAAATTCAACAAATTCATACAATGTCAAAAGTGCATAATTGATGGCTCCAGGCTGTTCTTTTTCCCCGCTGCAAGTGGAAAGAATAAGTATTAAAGCGATGAAAGAATCCTTCGAAGTAAGGAAGTGTTTATGGCGTACGGATCTTCTGTCTGCAATAGTGATGGGCTTGCATTGTGACTATTGAGCTGTTTTTTTTTTTTACTATGACGAACACCATCAGCCTAGCCATTTTCTTAACGAACTGAGGAAAAACCATAACATATACATAAGTGACGTGCGACCCCTGCACAACAGTGCAGAAAACTACGGACCCATCCTCACTGATATACAGGGTGTTTTTCACCTAAGACTTCACGCAGTTTTTAAAAGCAGGCTTTTTGAGCTAGAAGAGCGCTTTTTTTGGCATGTCGTTGAACACTTCTTTCGTTTTCTTCATAATAATATTCAAGCCTTCCTTCGTACCACGTTTAGATCCATGAGTTTGCTGCGATTGATCTCATGAGTTAGCGATACAAAAATTAGCAAATCGACTGCTGCCAATGCTTTGTCCCCTAATTCTTATAATTTGTTCATCCCACTGCAGCCTTCTGAAAACTTTTTCTTTAACATGCGGTGAATAACTGGGGAGAGATTATGCCCGCCTCCTCCTTTCTGACTGGTATCCTCTCATTCCGCCTACTGTGGTCGCTGTGATGTTCCCGCAGGTATTTTCTAACAGGCGTATACAGGCTTCCTCCACTCCCGCAACGCCTGCATGACTGCTAATGTTTCAACTAAATAAAAAGCTTTTCTCTCATGTATGAATGCTACATAATGGGCTTGTTATACACTCGCCTGACTGATGGCACGAATATTCTCGTGTGCGGTTTGCGGAAGCCAACCTGCTTTTTTTTTCAAGTTAAATGCATTGGTGGGATCGTGTCTCCGTGGCTGGCACCCTTCCTAATCCCAATAAGGAAGGGCGTCAGGCACGGAGACACGATCTCGTCAATGCTATTCACCGTCTTTTTACAGGAGGTATTCCGAGACATGAACTGGGAACAGTTGGGGATAAGAATTAATGAAGAATACCAAAATAATCTGCGATTCGCGGATGACATTGCCTTGCTGAGTCACTTGGAGACGAACTGCAAATAATTATCAATGAGATAAGACAGACGGAGCAGAACGGTGGGTATAAAAATTAACATGCAGAAAACTAAGGTGATGCTCAACAGTCTAGCAAAGAAACAGCAGTTCACAAGTGCCAGCGAGGGCCTGGAAGTGGTAAAGGAATACGCCTACTTTGGGCAGGTAGAGACCACTGATCCAGATCATGAGCGGGGAAATGACTAGAAGGATAAGAATGAGGTGGAGCGCATAAGACAGGTTCTCTCATATCATGAATGGTAGTTTACCAGATTCCCTCAAGAGAAAAGTGTACAACAGCTGTATCCCACCGGTACTCACCTACGAGGCAGAAAGCTGGAGGCTAACGAAAAGAGTTCAGATTAAGTTTAGGACAACACAGCCAGCCATGGAAAGAAAAATGATAGGTGTAACGTTAAGAGACCGGAAGCGGGCAGAGTGGGTGAGGGAACAAACGCGAGGTTAATGACATCCCAGTCGAAATCAAGAGGAAGAATAGGGTTTTTGCAGGTCAAGCAATGCGAAGGGAAGATAACCGCTGGTCCTTAAGGGTAAATGAGTGGATTCCAAGAGAATGCAAGCGTAGCAAGAGGCGGCAGAAAGTTAGGTGGGCGGAAGTTTGCGGGGATACGTCGGGCACAGCTGGTAAAGGACTGGTTTAATTGGGAAGACATGGGAGAGGATTTTGCCGTGCAGGGGGCGTAGTCAGGCTGATGATGACGATGATGATTATGGTTGTGTAATTGATTGCTTTAGTAAATATATTCAAAGCAATGGATAGTATTTTAAATAGTGTTGATTTATAAGTATTTCAAGTTGCCTTTTTGAATATTGCCATTGACTTCATTCTTTCTTGATTCCTACAAATCTGAGGTCACGATACATTGTCTACACAAGCGTTGCACGCTTTCTCGGCGCTGCACCTTCACTGTCATTCAGCTGATATAGAGGTTCTTGAATCTCCCTGACGCTTTTCATCATCATTTGTAAAAACTTTTTTTGCTTTCTGCAGGCGTTTTCGAAAATACATGCGCTTTCGAAAGCACGCCGGCAAAGCAACCTTTCCAGTGCATGTAACTAGACAAAAAATCCAAATTTTTGTCGAGCCATAGCGCCAAGGGTAATCGTGTTTCAGAAATTCTAAAAACTGATATGGCTATTACTAATGACCGGATACAAATCGCTTATTGCAACTAAGCGCCTAACTCCACCAGTTAAAAGTTATTTATTAAAAATGACTTAATTAGCTTACTACTTAAGACGATTCACCGCTTTTCCGGTGTCCGCCAACACTGCTAATACTATGCTGCAAAAGCCATATTTTTACCCCAAAAAGCCTATTTTTCAAAGTGTTCCCTAAAACACCTGGTATACATGGTAGTTTGCTCCTGGTAAGTTACGAGAGCACTGTTCAGGAGTGCCTGAGACGTGACGACCTTTTCGATGGTTGAAGAAATATTTATCTCTGAGCAAACCCGTTTTCTGGTGGCATAGTAAGTAGAGGAATTTTAATTTTGCTATGTCTCGTCGTGCATGGCGTCGCCCTGGTCCAAGCTCCTTCAGTATGTCAGAAAGCGATGACATAGGCATGCAATCTGGCGAGATAAACATGGCAGCAAGTCACTGGATGCTCTTCACCCTGCCGACATCTTTGGAATTGCAGGGATCCCAGATTGACTGCCGTGTGCCCGACCACCGCGCGAACTAAGGTGCGATAAGTCTCAAGCCTAATATTGGAGTGGCGCGCGTTTTACTTTTCTGCGCAGAAATTATAACTTGTAAGCCTTCGTACAAAAGCTCTGAACGTGTGATTGCCAATTAATTTTACTGCTGATTGTCAAGCCGATATATTTAACTGACGTAGATCTGGTAATGATGTGACCGTTAATGCAAAATTTGAAATTAAGGGGATCCGTTTTCGTTGTTATGGCCGTGGTAACGCTTTTAGTAAATTCAGTTTGTATTCTTTCACGCTCGCACTAGTCTTCAAGTTTACAAAGGTTTTCATTAGGCAATTATTCACACCACACATAGTTAACAACCGAGTAAATAACAGAGTCATCAGCAAACAATTTAAGATTTTTGCAATCATCCACGGATTTAGCAGTATCATAAAAATAAATCAGAAACAGTAACGGGGCGAGCACAGAGCCATGTGGTACTCTAGACAAGACTTGTAATTTCTTTGGTTTATTTCCCTCATTTTCTACAAACTGCTCGCTGTTATGAAGATATGCGCTTATCAGGTTGAGAACTGAGTCTAGGAGGGCTATTTCCTCAGGTCTTTCTATCGTTAAGCTATGCGGAACGTGGTCGGATGTCTTGGGCAGATGCAAAAACATAGCGCCAATTTGAAGCTGTTTATCAATAGCGGAACAAATTCAGCAACCAGTTGCATTCTTGTGAAGACATTTTTACGAAACACATGTTGGTAATTGAGAAAAAAAAATGGCGATGTCCGAAATCTTGAGTTCATGACAAGGAAGGTTGTGACTATTATCAGGGTTGGCGAAGGCCATTTGAAATGTGCTGTTGAATTAATCAGCGACTTCTTTAATATTAGTACTCATTTTGCAGTTTATTTTAAGTAGGTCGATTGGACATGTCTTTGTCAGAGGAAAATTGCCAAAACTTGTTAGGCGGCTCTGTGGGGATATTTGGCAGCGTGTGCTCATGAAACTGCTCTCTTGTGTGTCTCAACCAAACTGCTTTTGAGAGTGGCATTTGCCGTGCGCGCCTTTTGTTTTGGCGCATATCGCCGCTCCAGGTGAATGATTTCTGTTGTAATCCGTGGCCTGGCACGGTTTAACTTTCCTCTCCGGATGGGGACGAACTTGCTTATGCATCTCATTACCAAGAACTTAAACCATTCCCAGAGGAGAGGCACATCACCGTCATTATCAAATTCCTCCACACCTAAGTGCAGGCCATCAATAGTTGGGTACATCTTAAGTCTGCAGTAAAGCTCCGCCCACATTCAGGGACTCCGCACAAAATTCCGCCACGACAAGAAAGTAGTCCGTTTTTTAAACTTTTTGTTACATAAACAAGAAGCTAACCACCAGACAAAAGTATAAGCTCAAGAATTAATGTTGATGCCTCTGTCTTGTTTAACGCAGTCAAAGATTACCAATCTGATTCTGTTTGCTGTTTTGGTCAGCGGAGTAACACAGGACCCCGCGGACCATAGCCCAGTGTCACCAGCTGCTGTTTTTTTTTAATTATATTCTACCGTAGAATTGATTCGTCGTCAGCTGAAGAAGAGTCAAGAAAATTTCGGGTCACTGGGGTAGCTATTTCAGGTATAGGTTTATAGGGTTTAACGTCCCAAAGCAACTCAGGTAGCTATTTCAGTTTTTATGCCTATACCGATGTCAATCAAACTGTGGTCTGAAATGACATTCGTTGTTTCTATTCCACATTCCTCAGTAAAGTTTACGAAAGTAAGGTCAAGGATAGATTCTGATGTCTCAGTGACACATTTTCTTAGAGAGATCACCTGAGTTACACAAAAAAAAGGCAGATCTAAAAGCAGCCGCGCTCTACCGGCGTTCTCAGGTACTGATATTTTGAATTTGTTGCAGTTTATCTAAGGCAAGTTAAACTCTCCTGTCGCCATTCATTTTCGCTTCGGCTCAATTATTTGTGGAATTCGATTAGCAAAGGGTTGTAGATAGAATGGTGGGCTCTTTGGGTGCCTGTAAACGACGCCAGCGACGGCAGAAAAATTTCAGTACCTAATTTTACACCAAACGCTTTGGCGTTCATGGAACATCGCCAGGCCGAACATATGCGGCCTGACTTTTAGAGCGAAAGCTCTGTTTCACTACAAAAGCTGCAAAAGTCGATTCACCGTAGAAGTATCGACCTTGACTACGAATAAAAAATAAATAAAATAAATTTTGCCACGACTAGGATTCGAACCCGCGGCGGCGCGAACAGATCAGCTTCGCTGGCCAGTGCACTAGAAAACTATGCTATCGCCGCATTTTTTTTCTTTTATTGCATGAAAATAGTGCCGAAAAGAAAAACCTAAGCATGCTTACGCCACAAAACACCAAGTCATCATACTCCTTCACAACCCCACCTTCCAAATCATCAAAAGTCTGAGAGGCATGCACACATGCATCCAGATAGGGGAGCCAGATAGGCGGCTCTTGCGGGGCAGCATATACTCCCCGCACCAAAGCGCATTGTTCGCGAGACAAATATTTCGACGGCCGTGGTGATTCGGTGTGGCGGTCCATCATGCGGCTCTTCCAGAGACTAAATAGTCCCAGCAACATAAATAGATCATATGGCATAGCACTGTTTTTCTCCACAGGCAAAATACAGATACTGTAGGTTGTGATGTCAGTGTCCTCCATAATTTTTCGTTCTAACATGTACCAGAAGAACATAGCATCAATGCACAGAATGTGGTCAATTGTCTCTGGTGCATTGCAGAGGCGAAAATTCATCATCCATGGCGCAAGCATCTCCCTTAGCGTGAATCCGTGCCGTCACAAACAGCGTAGATGCGTGCAGTTTAAAGAAGAATGCTTTTGCGGCAGAAGAAATGCACATTCGCCTAATATGTTTTAAAACACTGGTGTCAAGGAACTTCAGAAAAGCTTGCCGATACAGACGTACAGTTAACAAATACTCTGTAAGTGCCTGAGTCATCTGCCATCTGGAGAGACTATACAGGTAGCCTAAAGAAAAGCGCACAGTGAGGACATTGAAGGTCTCAGCAACTGCCTTAAGGAATCCCCATAAAGGCCCCTCACGAGTGTGTCCTGTCGGTGCGAATAAGAAAGGCAAATGAGCACTGAAACGCCTAATAAGGACAGCTACTAGAACGGGTAGTTTGACGATTTGAAGAAGAAAAAAACGCCAAACAAGCTGATGCACGAATACGTGAACAAGGCCGATTCCACCAGACTCTAGAGGAAGAAATAGGTTAACGCGAAGCATGGGTTCCCATTGGGAACGCCATAATAATGCAGCAAATTTTTTTTGCATCACCTGCACTTTCTCTCTCGCACAGTGGATAACCTGCAGCAAGCAGGCAAATTTTGCAAATAAAAAAATGTGGCAGACTTGAGCCCGAGCAAACTCTGACACGCCCCTACCCATACAAGCCTGGGTTTGTGGCCTCATGAAGATTATCTGTGTATCCCAGTAGGCTCCACTGTTGCGAATTTGGTGAAGAGCAACCCCTAGGTACTGAGGGGTCCCGCAGTCCCAGCTTATGCCACCGAAAAGACTTGGCGTTGTACCCCAATGACCCTACTAAATCCCCTTGGACTTATCTAAGTTAAGAGCCACACCTCATACCTCACAAAACATGTTCAGTAAAATGTAATGCCTCCAGCACACTCTTTTTGTCAGAACAAATGAGAGCGACATCATCTGCATAGGCTAGAGTCTTAATTTTACATTACAACAGGGTGAAACCACGGACAGGTCGCTGCTAATGATACTGAGGCAAAAAATGTTCACGATATCCAGTAAACAACAAAGGCGATAATGGACAGCCTTGGCGAACACATAATTTCAATTGAATAAGTTTGGTTAGCTCTTGGTTAACAATTAGCTTTGTATAGTTCTTTTTATAACTGAGTATTATGCTCCTAACCCACACATCTTCAATATTTGCATGCTCTAAATCCGAAAACAATAAATTGTGACGAACTTTATCAAATGGCTGAGCAAGCTAAATCTGAATTAGAGCTACTAGTCCGGTCTCATCTGATACTGTCTCCAATACTGAACATGCAATATGAATATGGGTTTAGATGCTGCGGCCTCTGATGCCGCATACCTGATGCGTGCCGATTAAGTCAGCGACAACTGCCTGCAGATGATTGCAAAGAAACTTTGCGAATAGTTTGTAATCTACACCGCAGAGAGAAATTGGACGATGTCCCTTAACAGTTTTCAACCGATTTGTATCAGTGCCTTCTGGAATTAATATAGTGCGTCCAGAATACAAAATGGGGGGGGGGGGGGGGCAAAAAACCAACATCGTAAGAAGCCTGGAAAACCTCCATCAAAACAGGCCTCACAAGTGGAAAATGTTTTGTAGAGCTCGCTACTAATACCATCTGGTCCAGGAGATTTCTGAGCCGTCAGGTCAGAAATGGCAGATTTGAATTCGCCTAATGATATAGGCCCCTCCACAACAGCACGCTGCTCATTGTCAAGTCGAGGAAACGCTTCGAATAAGCGATTGTAATCTGATCTCACATTTGGGCCCGCACAACCCCCCAACAGCTTCCGATAATGGTCAAAGAAAGCATCTATAATACGAGAACGATCGATGTATGGACCACCACCATATTAAATTTCCAATATTTCTTTAGCAAGAGCAGTCTGCCTTTCATCACTCAGGACCCGACGAGAGGGTTGCTCATCCAGAAACCTACGGGATGTCGACCTTACAAAGTCCCCCTTGAATCTATCAGTTTAAAACTGGTGAAGGTCTGCTTTTGCGGTAGTGATATCTTCTACGTAGGCACCTGGGCTAATCCTCTGTAACTCATGTAGCTCAACCAAACTACTGCCGAGCTCTCTAAGGTGATGTCTCTTCAAAAACGCGATTCTTGTTGAGGCTTCAATAGCAAAGTTTTTTTTTTGTTTCTTGCTTAAACAGGTCCAATTTTTGCAAAACTGAGTATCACCGCGTGACCATGTGTCTTCAAGCAAGTAGATACAGCACTTTTGAAGATTTCATCTGGGAGCAGACAGCTATTCAACTTCCACAGCTCCCATCGAGGATGGAGTATGCGCTGACTGTACCTCGCTTATCCGAAGAGACGCCATGCAGTGATCATTGACGACAATGGGCCTCACCAAGTATCCAAAAACGCTGGCTAACATATCTGCTGAAACGTAAGTCCTGTCAAGACGAGCACTAGAGAAGCACTGAAAGTGAATGAAATGAATATTATGTCCATTAGTTTGCCCAACATCCACGAGGTTTTATTCGTATGTCAAATCAGTAATTAAAGGAGCACTAGTGTCATAACGCTTACTGAACATGAACACAGTCTTCATCGCTACAAACGCATTTGAAATCAATATTGTAATTTTACGATCCGTGCGCAAATTGTCGACTAGTGACAGGAAAAATAGCCTTCTATTACGCTGCTTTACAGGGGCTTAAACAGAAATAAGTCTCCACTGTACACCCGAAATTGCGAGGTCACAGCATATAAGTCGCCCGTCACCATCTGTGCGATACGACGCGGCAGTAATCCCCAGGCCAGTAAAAGCATGCACCCTCCTGATAAGCCTCTCGAGTGACTAACGATAACATTGAATGCTGACAAAAAAGGCTCAAGAGAAGCTTCAGTCGCCTCATCAGAGGACAGTTTGTTTCCTTTATGACTGCCACACTCACACCCAGAGATAGGCAACCTCACGATGGCAAACCCTCAAAAGGGTGTACTCAGCCTTACCTCATGAGGATTTCAGTCGTTGAGTTGAGGGTGGGGGAGGATGGGCGCATAAAAATTCGTAGGGGTGAGGGTGAGGGTGAGAAGATATGATGAGGTGAAGGCGAGGGAGGAAAGATATGATGAGGGGAGGGTGAGGAAGGGCAAGAGGCACTGTCTGAAGGCGAGAGTGATGGCCCGAACCGTACTCCGGGCTAACATTTTTTTGGCTGTGCAGACCGTTACGAATTTCCATTTTAAAGCGCCAGTTCATAGGGTGTAGGTTCTTAGGGTGGTCTAGAGGCACACGAGGCGAAAACGAAGGGCGGGGAGCCGCACGCCTTCTCTGTCGCCACGATGCACTACACTGCTGTCAATGATATGCCGAAAAAAGCACTCTTCTAACTCAAGAAGCCTATTTTTAAAAATTGTTGCAAAGTCATAGGTGAATAACCCTGCATAGTGCCCTAATAAGGGGGCACTGGATGGGCCGTGCGGATGGCCGCCGGTCCTGCGGGAGCCGCAGCGCCTCATTCAACGTTTTCATTATCAGCCCAGAGTCAGCTAGATCATCAGAGTGCAGAGCAAAACATACAGAAATTACACCTAGTAGGGCTGATGAATTCCCAAGCTCTAAGCCTTGTTTCCCGGTACGAAGACCGCTTTCAGCTCAGTGAGGTTTTAAAGAAATGACTGCAGAGCAGAAAATGCTTTGAGGAAATTCCACTGTCAAATTAAACCTGTTGGTGCGTTGATGTGGAATGTTTTCATTCACATTGTAAGGAGTTCAGTGCATTCGTGTCTTCTTTCCATTTTCTACTTTCACTGGAATTGCAGCATACGAAAGCGATGCCACAGTGTGATGGGCAAAGCCAACCACTGTTCGAAAAATTCTAAAATTCAAAATTAGATTGCGTTTATTTCCGTTTAAAACAACGGAAGTTTTACCATGAAAATAAAGCAGCTGCTTAACCACCTTGGTCGGAATCATCACTGGCTCTGCCTTGCATTGTACGATGTGCTAAAAAAGAAAAGGTTGTACTGCCCTCCAAAGAAAAGGAACATCACTTGGTTTATTCGGTCCCTCGTCAGACCTGTGGCCACGTATTCGCGCGCCTGATTTTATGATCCAAATTTCTTGCAGGCATAATAGGTAATTGACAATGAGTGTTTGGATAATGCGTAGACGTGGAAGCAAAAGAATCACGGCCGGTTTAGCTTGAGGTTAACCACGAATTATCGTGCCCTAGCACTATTGTTCCTGGTTTTGCATGGTTTATTTCGAATTTCTGTTCTTTTACTTGACATGAACAGATTACTTTGGCTGATATATCATATAATGTAAGTTTGCGTGGTATTGCATCCTTTTAGACTTGTACTGCGGTAGAATTGGTCATTCTTTGCATTCGCAGATTTTTGGGAGCCCTGATTCCGCTCCTGGCGCAGAGGTGCAACGGTTAAGCTGCGCGCCACTGCCCTGCGATGGCAGGTGCTGCCATCGGTGGGGCTTTTGAGACCCATGTTGTTCCTGAGGAAACTCTCGCGATTAATCATATAATTTAACTGCCACCGTAGGCAGTTTGCTCACAAAACGGTGAGCAGCTTGTGATGTGGTCACAACTTCACGTGAGCAAGGTGATCCACGTGCTAGAAGCAGGCTTCGGACAGACAGGCAACCGCTTTTCGGCGGAGTGGAAGCGCTATAGGGCTCTACAATGGCAACCATAGGAATCGTTCACTGCAGACTCGGGGAGTTAGTGATTAGCATTTTCAGCTCAAATGCTGCATTTTAGCAACCGGTTTGATTTTGAACTGGTTTGAATAATGTTCCATTTTAAGCGACAGCATAAAAGCCTCACTGCAGCGGATAGCCGGCATCGCACCGCGGGAAGACACTAAATAAATAAAGAACTTCATAGCTGCAAGAGCGGGATCCGAATCCCGCGGCGGCGCTGACGAAATAAGTTCCGCTGGCCGCAGCTTCAGACCACTACACCATCGCCACAGCTTTTTTTAAGCATGGTATTTATTACATTGAATGTATGTTCTATTTACATTAAATAAATTCTTTACAAAGCATTTAGGAAATGTTGCGAAACACATCGCAGAACGACAGAGCAACAGAGATCTAGACGTGAGGTAAGGCTGAGCACATTACCAAGAGGGAGTTCCACTCCAATTTAAAGTCGGTTGGTTCATACATTTCCCTCAGATGAAAAGTCAATTGGGAGAAATCTTAACATCCTGCCTATATGATTTTCCAAGCTCTCGAGCTGTGCTTGCAATGTCATCGTTTTTGGCGCTTTTGTCGCTTTGTTGTTTTTGTCGCTTGTCATCGTTTTTGTTGCTCTAATCGTCGTTCATAGAAATACCTGATTCTTTCAGCTCTGAGCAGTTTCGCTGGACATAATTTTTTCCCTATAATCGATAAAATTTATTACCACTCGTTTGGGCCTCTCCTGTTTTTTTTTCTTCCCTTAATCTGTGTACTTTTTCAGTTAGCTCTAATTTTTCGATGAGGACATCTTTTATGCGGCTGGGGTTTTCATCTTATGATGTTTTCAAACCAAGGACTGCAACGTTTCTGAGGCGGCTTCTGCCCTCGGGATCAGTGAGCTTCTTTTGCTGGAAGTTCACAAGGTGTCTTGACGAAGGAACTACTGCTTTAATCAGAGTGGATATTCGGGCGAGTTGGATCATAAAAAAAGCCTTTTCAGATGTGATGAATGATGAGTGGGTGGCTAATGCGAGCAATTTTATTTAATGATGTGCAAGGGTGCTACAGTCTTGTGGGTTGCGTCGTCCTGTAGCAAAAAAACAATGGTAACGGCTGAAATTAAATGGTGCAAATTTACCAGAATCTTGAGTAGCCACATGTCCTATGGAACCAGGCTTCTTGTCCTGAGTGTGCTTTATAATTTTACAAGATGCAATACCAACTAGCTCAAATGTCGATTCTCCTTCACTGCCACGTGATTATGACACCTTATAAACAGTGTAAATAATGCACAAGATGAATGGTGCCACACACTTGACAGTGCATGAACCCTTCTTCCGACAGGCGGAATCTCTAACTATTCTATGCATTATGGCTCACACTCATGGCTTTTGGGGAGCTGGAAAAAAAGTCTCATTTCCTTCCTATGTTTCTCAGTTGCTAGAAAACAGCTTAAAAATGCAAGAAACAAATGTGTTTGACGATTTTAGGAGGAGCTCTTCCACACCACATCTTGCCCAAAGAACTACTTTTGTTGCATTCTGGTCACTTCTTACAAAGGGTTGCACGGAGTGTATCTCTACAGACAAAGGGAGGGCATGTGAAGAAAATTGTTCATACAAAATTATGCAGTGGGAAGAAAATGCAATGCAAAATAGTTGAGACCTATAGGCTGGCTACCCCTCAGGTTCAAATATGGCTATCTCACGGGTCGAATGCGGCAAACAGACACTGCAGGTAATGTCACACTTTCATTGAGCTCCTGCCCTGTCTGCATTTAACTGTTTAAAAATGAATAACTGGTTTCACTATAAATACTACTCCATTATACAGGGAACCTTTTCTTCAAATATTGCAATATGAAAGGAGGTTGTCTCTTTTCTTATAGGACAGTGCTGCATATTTTTTTGCCTGATGTCAGCCAAATGAAACAAGTGGACTTAACAGTAGTGTTTCTCTCAATTGCAACATTTTCAAAGAGCAAGAAAGGTGAAACATCTTAATTTACCACCTACTGACAAGTTGTATGAAAATACTGCATTGCATATTTTTTCAGTAGAACTGTATTTCACACTTGTTTAAGCCGAGATTTTTTGCCTAGGTGTTCGTTACAGCCACAAGATACATTTATGAAGCGTGACAGATGCGAACAAAAAGGCATCAAAAATGCCTTGAAAATTCAAGAATACTAGAGAAATAACCTCCAGACAAGAGCAGAGAGTGCAAAGCCTCATGGTATAGCTATGCCCATTACAAGACACTGCAGTGCACCTTAAGGCGGAAACATTGCGCACAGAGTGCTTACTCCAGGGTCGCTCCATGTGTGCCGCAGCTGTGTTGACATGGTCACGTTAGAAGGTGCCGCAGCTGCGCTGACTCCAGGAGCCTGCTGTTCATTGTGTACTGGTCCCACAGAACCTTCTCCAGGATCTTTAGCGGCCTGTGCGTCACTGTTATCATCAGGTGGTAGTGTTGAAGCATCTGTTGATTCTTCTCCAGACGGCCCAGCTTCGTCCATGATGGGTAGTTGCCGAGGGCAATTTTTTGCTCCAGTTCCTTGACGAGCTTTTCAGCTCTTTTGAGGTAGCCGTCGAGCCCTAGTGAGAAAACGATACCGCGCACTTTAGCAAACATTGATAGAAAGCAGTAGAAAGGAACAAAAAAAGTTGGCAGAGGGTTTTGTTATAAATTATTTACCACAGTTAATGCAGGAAATAACACAAGTGCAAATACATATACGTTTTGCTCAGAACAGTCTACTGCCAGAAAAAAGTGCAAAAATATTCATATATTTTTGTAAAACTTTCTATGCGATAACAGTAAGCATCGAAACCGTGGTTTGGGCAGGAATTTATACATTACATCGGCAAAGAATGCGACACCATAGCCAACTACAGCTATGTGCCGCGCTAAAACTTAACATGCGGCCCAAGCAGTCAGGTTGCTTTGTTGTTGTTGTTGTGTGTTGGTTTTAAAGGCGCAAAAGCAACTGAGGCTATCATGCACCAAACACAAGGTTCTAAGTCTGATCGGTGTATTATTGACTGCAATTGTTCTTTCCGAAAATCACTGAGCTAACAGAAGAAACTTGCTTTGGTATTTCCTTACTTGCCCCTGCAAATGTTCATTTTCTTTCCTTAAATCTTCAATTTCCTTGTGCAGATCCACTTCGTGGGCTTCCTTGATAGAAGCTAGAAGGTTGTCATCTTGTTTCTTTCGGCAGTGTTGTTTCTAATGATATTAAAGAAGAAAACAATTTGAACACATCTTTGCAAACATTGCATAAAAATAAAGCTGCAAAAATTATAAAACAAGCTAGACGGCTACTGGTCATGAACTCTGAAAGCCTTACAGCCCCAAGAGATTGCAGAACAGACAATACGGTATATAGGAAAGCTTTCTTTATAGAGCGATTTTCAACTGTGTTTTTTCGACACTGAACTTGGGTGCATAGAAGAAAACTAAGAAAAATGCTTCACTGGCAGTAACAGCGCAGTCTGCCTCTAGCACCCTGTGGCACAGGCAGAGATTTTTTTTATGTGTAAGCAATAATAGGCTCATGCCACAGAAAAGTGTCTGCTGAAAATGTGTCTGCCTGCAATCCCAAACCTGGCCTACTTGAACCCCTAGAACTGGACTTTGTCAGAATTTGACAAAGATTGGTATCCACCTGATTTAAGTATAGCCAACTCAGTGATGACTTCAAAATTGAGGTGGTCCACCCACAAAATCTGGCCCACCAGACACATGAAATTTGACTTCGTCCGAAGTTGACCAAAATTATAGGTGCCCAACTTAATCTGAATAAGGCCAACTTAGTGGTGACTCCCAAATACAGGTCGGCCACTCTCGAAATTTGAAATGCTTCGCATTCTCTGGGCATGAGAGGCTATGTGCACCCTTGGAATTTTTTTATTAGTCTTGACCCCCATATACCTTGTGTTACATGGGCACTTTCATTCTTAACTGAGCGCATTCCTGACTTACATTTGAATAATACTTCACATACAACACCACATGGTCAAGAAGGTAACCTGCTGTGTGTACTGGTATGCCTGTCATGTTTATCTAGAAAACTTTTTACTGCCTGCAAGGCGGTGTTCCCTCTGCTTCTGCCTCTCCTGTCATGGTAGATGAAGTTGAATGTTATGAAAAGTACCAGTCTACGGCTGCTTTATGGAGCAAGAGAATTATTTTTCTGTGCTTTTTCACCACACAACAAACACAGCACGTACATTTATTGCTAAGTGACATGCACTGTTTTGAACCGGTAACAAAAGACGCCTTAGAGCTGCCGTTGAGAAAGGCAAAAAATACTAACGCAAATGAAATTTAAATCACGTCTTAGACCTGCCCAATCACAAATGCAATCACTGTTTTATATCTCAAAGCCTTGCTATGTGTTGTGGTCTACGAAAGCAGAGAGAATATACATATCAGAAACAATATTTTTGAATATATGCAGTACCAGTTACTGCAGAGTGGATAATGGCGAAAAAAAATAATTGCAGGTGTCTATGCATGCACACGCGGGCGCGCTCGCACGCACGCGCGCGCACACACACACAAAGCTGAGAACGTACAGCGCTACCAAGAAATAAGGAGACAATATCATGCCTTTTTCCCGGACTCCATTCGTGCAGTCTTGTTCTGAAGTGAAATCATTTTTTCCATTTTCCGCACGAGCTTGTGTTCGTCCTCTTAAATGAGCAAGAAATTTATGGTTGGGAGCAAGTACAAAATGCGCCGCACTCAATAAAGAATTATTTCTTCTTCAATGCCTACAATCTGATACATGCAGCACACGTAGCAGATTTTCCACATTGATGTAAGCACTACGAAAAAAAAATCCTTTCTCGAATGAGAGAATTTGGATGCTGATTCAGGGAAAATGGCAGTTTAATTACCATGGCGTAAAAATTACCGCCGCAATACATCGCTGCACAATACTTTTCCGCGAGCGCCCTTTGTTAAAATTGGCCTTGTCTAGAATCGGGAACTATGCACGAACATGAAGCTGCCAGCACCAGTAACTAACTGAACACACGCCTGCAGGTAATCTAGAATTGCACAAACGGGCGTCTTAAAGAGCGATATGAATATCAGGACTTACCTGAAGCGCCGATGAGTGTAGCAGCGAACGACCGTTCATTTCGCCACTGCACAACAACTTCGCATCCCTCGGCAAGGTCTTCGCCAGACTTGCTGCTGATGCGATTCATTTTCAAGACATCATATGTCTTCTCACCTTTAAAAAACACCAGGCCGTAATGGTCCATTGTAGAAAAAAAGGCCGCGCACGGATGAAAGAAAATCAAACGTTTAGACGGTTATAATGTTGGACAAACCTGGACCACATTGAACGAGCACCCAACGGCCTGAAGGGACCGTAGTCTAACCGCCAAACTGCCAGAACATGACGCGCGCTGATGCGTTTTTTTCTCATATAGTTTCGGTTTCAGTCATCTAAGCGGACGCGTTTTGGTCTGTTTTGGTTGCGTGCGGCATGAAATATGACTGTATGATATATGACGGGCTTGCGAAAACGAACTAAGCAGCGACCGGTTTTCTGCAGTTTTTGTGCACCGTACATACATGAGTTGAATTCGTCTGTGGCATCACAACTGCCATACGAAGATCGAAACCGAACCCAAACAACCTAAAAAATTGATTTAAGTAATGTTTATTGTTGTTTAGCGCAATCCCTGTTACTTTTCGTGTTTAGTAAATTGCTGTGCATCCCGTTACATACATACTACACAACTAAAATTTGGTGTCCTTACTCCTTTATAAAGCCTTTGGCCGAGCCTTCTCCAGATGTCTTCTATCCACATCCAAATCCAAAAGGGCTTGGCGGCGTTTGGTTCTTGGTTCTAGTTCGGTTAGGGTGCCTCAACCGATGCACGCGCCTGGCGCGCGGCGCGCGCATCGAGGCACCCTAAGGACCCTAAGTTCGGTGTGTTCGTTGCGCACAGTTGTTCCTGCGGCCGGCACAGCGATTCATGGTACTGTGTCTACGCCTGTCGGCCTGCTCAACGAACAACACTTGGAGTACACCAGCGTGAACAACTCAGCGACGTAAGTATATATATCACCGAAGTGAGCATGCTTATGGAGAGCTAGAGCGGTGTGCTGCATGAAAAATAGCATACTAACGTGCGTGCCTGCTTTGTTTCTGCCACTGTGCTTGGGCTTTTATCATTCGTTTCGCTGTGCTGCAGCACTTGAACGAAGGAATTATCTGTGACAGCCGCTACGTGCGTTAAAGTTTTGTATATTTTGCGCCGCCTGGCACGGCTCGAGCACAAATGACCCCACCACGTGTTCGGAAATGCATAGCCACAATACTGTTTCGGGTTTCTATTTCATGTACTGGGAGGGCCAAAAATTAACGGGACGTGTGCGTACATGCTCTATCCGCTGGTAATATCACACGGCTGTTTCGCGAGGCAGAGCTATAAACTTTTTTTCCTGAAAACATGCGTCCTGTAAAACTTTATTTGTGATATTACCATGCGTATGGCGTGGCAGTTTTGTTACAGAGTGTGTCTGAATTTTTTCCTATCACATAATTTCATTGCTTGTTCAAGTAAAAAAACTTGCCAGTGCATGAAAGGTGTACAGATTTTACGCTCGAATGTTTTGTCGCATTGTCTAGGGTGCAATATGCTTGACAAACTATTTCAAACACTTTGCTCTTATTCCGTTAGGTACAAGAACTGTTGTGGTTTCGTTGCCACTCAAAGATGGATCCAAGCAGAAAGCGCGGCCTTTAAAAAAGTACCTGCGGAATGCAGGACAACTAGTAAGTCTACACTTTTCACATGATCTTGACTCAGTACATTGATTCAGACATGTATATAGGTAATGGTTGCTGCATGAAAGCCGACAGCTCACTAGTATGCATGGGCAATGGATGCATTAACCTTCTAATCACTGTATCATATTTAAACCAGAAATGTGTTGAACTTGCTTACCTGCTTTAAGAAATAAATTAACATTCTGAAATGTTAGTTTGGTCCTCATTAGAAAGTTCAAGCAGGATAAAAACTTTGCTGATTTAAATGCTTGTTTATGATTAGTAAAAGGTGCGATTGGAGGGAATACGAGGCCAAGAAAGCTATAACAGTCTCTAGTAGCAGTGAGAGGCACGCCTTCCTGTGTTGCTTTTGGCAAAAAGCTCTCTTGCATTTTATGTGAAACATTTCATGTTAAACATGGCTACATGTTTTGTCTGTTGCGTGAGTTTTGGGTGCCTTATCGCCTTCATGTTTCTGACTAATTTGGAACAGGCGACCTTCTTTGTCATTTTAGATTTCATATAAAAGTTTACACTTTTGTTTAACTTTCATCTGTAGAAACTGAAATTTTGTAGTAGTGAAAGGAAACATCATTTTTTATGCTGTTCTCAATGTGCACTCTTTGATTCTATATTTCTCCTAGCCTGCACTGAAATCTAAATGAGGTGCAGATGGTACTAGGCTAATGGACAAATTGATTAACATGCCTTGACTCGAAATTTTGCTCCATGTGACCAGAAACATACCTTCACTTGAATCGCTCCTCGAGTTTTGGAAAAGCTTGATGTCCTCAAGTATATCTCTAAGTTGCGCCGGTGTTACCTTGAGCGCTCCTCGATCGCTGCTCTGCTTATATGAGGGTTGATAACGGCGCTCACCTTGTACTGGTGGCAACCGTAGAACTCTGACTCGAACTCTTTCATATTGCACTCGTCCGTATACTCATTCTGTTGATCAGTTCATATCTACTGAATTCATTGGCAGCTTTCCTACCAGGCCTCCTAGTACTAATTCCATGAATTGGCAGCTTTTTTACCAGGCCTCCTAGTACTAATTCCATGAAGAATGAGGAAGTGTCATCAGGGACTGAGATCTTGTTGTTGGAAAAACAAGCCTTGGAGAGAAGCTGACTTACAGATAGCTGCAAATTGTTTATTGCTAGAGCAACGGAGATGCTAGCGGGTTCATTTCGGCGGCTGGCACGGCCGAGCCTCAAGTGCCCCCACCTTCCCCTGGGTCGCTTTTCTGAGTGCCTGCTGGCCTGTTTCTGTACTGTGAAAGGAAGCAAATGGGAAGTGTTTTGTTGAGTATGGGTCCTAGGCCAGGATGAACAAACCAAAAAGTGGCATTTTTCTGTTTTAACCGAACCCGCCGCGGTGACTCAGTGGTTAGGGCGCTCGACTACTGATCCGGAGTTCCCGGGTTCGAACCCGACCGCGGCGGCTGCGTTTTTATGGAGGAAAAACGCTAAGGCGCCCGTGTGCTGTGCGATGTCAGTGCACGTGAAAGATCCCCAGGTGGTCGAAATTATTCCGGAGCCCTCCACTACAGCACCTCTTTCTTCCTTTATACTTTCAATCCCTCCTTAATCCCTTCCCTTACGGCGCGGTTCAGGTGTCCAACAGTATATGAGACAGATACTGCGCTATTTCCTTTCCTCAAAAAATCAATTATTATAATTATTATTTACCGATGCCATAATATTTTTAGCAGCGGATTTTTATCAGTGTTTTTCGATTAAAAGCTGCAAATACAGAGCCTACTGATAATCGCGTACTGATGCTGTGGCATGGGCACAATTGAAGCCATCTTTGGACACCTGAGAAATGTTTCACAGACTACCGAGTGCCAAGTTGTGGAGTGCAGTTGGCGGCTAATAGCGAGCTCGATGTGCGTGGCAGCTTCCACATACAGCTGCCCACTTGTGGGCGTATCGGGCTTGCGTGATAACACGATAACAATGTGCCTGACATGCGCAGTGCGTAAACCGCGCTATCACGAAGGTTATATATATCAATGCCCTGCAATAAACTTGTTTCTTCTTGTTCTGGCCTTCAAGCTGTCGAGTGCCGTCATTGCGAACTGATACATGGTGTCAGAAGTGGCCAGTTGGGCAGGGCGTAGCTCGGAGCGCCGTGGACCTGCTGAAGCCCCCGGAACCTTTGCAGCTCTCCGGTAACCTGTCGCAGAATTGGAAGCGGTTTAAGCAAAAACTGGAACTCTTCATCAAGGCGACCACGCCAAAGGACGACCCAAGAAGCGGAGCAGCGAAAGCTGCACTCCTGTTGAGCGTTGCCGGAGACGAAGCACTTGACGTCTTCAACACGTTTACGTTTGGTGAGCAGGAAGACAAGGAAGATTACGACACCCTGGTCCGGAAGTTTGAAGCATACTGTGCCGAGGTAAGCAATGAAGTGCATGAGCGGTATGTTTTTCGCTCGAGAAAACAAGACGGAAAGCCGTTCGAAAGATTTATTAGAGACCTCAAGAAGCAAGCAGCGCAATGCAACTTCGAAGGACTGCACGATTCAATGATCAGGGATCAGATTGTCTGTGGGACGAATAATTCCTAACTGCGTGAAAAAATGCTGCGGGAAAAGGGCTTAACGTTGTTAAAGGCTGAAGAAATGTGCAGGGTAGCGGAATCAGTGGCAC
The DNA here is from genome assembly GCF_052857255.1 of Amblyomma americanum. Lineage (NCBI taxonomy): Eukaryota > Metazoa > Arthropoda > Arachnida > Ixodida > Ixodidae > Amblyomma > Amblyomma americanum. Next base: position 447,350,536 of record NC_135497.1, read on the forward strand.
AAAGAAATCAGGTCTGGGCCAGGCCCGGTGACAGCATTGACTCCGTCTCTCGCAGTAGGGCATCGTGCCACCGCTGCGTAGACCGGAAAGAGACCAGTGCAGTGAACGGTAGTTCGTACCGGTGCAAGAAATGCAACCGACGGCACGAGCCGAGGCAGTGTCCTGCTTAAAACATCCCCGCAGGGGGGCGCCTGCAGCTTGCAGGCGTCGCGACGGTGAGTGGCGACACCGCGGGTTCCCGAGCATCCGCCGGGACATCCCCGCAAGGGGATGATGGGGAACTGTGCATCACCACGGACCCGAGCACCCGCGCCTCGCCGTGCGTGGCATCGCCGTGTCCGGGGAAAAGGGGATCCTGGTGGTTGAGCCGATGCCGAGCGTTTGGACCCTTAAGGCCCCTCGGCGGAGGCAACACACCACTTTGTCCCCTGCTTCCTGTAGACGGCACCTCCGGCCTGACCCGACCGGGGGAAATCGGCAGTCGTTTTTTCCTTATCCTCCCCTCCATCTTTTACTTTCCTATCATCTTTCTTACAACTCTCCTGTCTCCTCCTCCTTCCTTGGTTTTTTCCTTTTTCCTGGCGGCTAGGGTTAACCCTGTGTGGCGAACTATCCTGGGTTTCGTCATATTCGGTTATAGCAATGGTGTACAGCTGGCGTGGGCAGGACTTGTTTTCAAGTTCCTGTCCTGTCCCCTAGTTGGGCTCCATGGTGGGCGGCTGGCACCAAGGCCGAAGAACAAAACTTTTTATGGCTTCCTCCCTGCTTAATAATGATCGCCCTCTGAAAAGAGGACGGACCGATGTCACAACACAGTTTTTCAGCAAAAAGAAGACAACTTTTCCGAAGTACCACATCGTCCACAGTAAAGAAACAGAAAAGCCAGCCAGACAACTATCCCCGTTCCTTGTTTCAAGAGTTCTTACAGAATCCCTGGGCCCTCAGTACAAAGTCACAAAGTTGGCTTGTGGTGATCTCCTCCTCGAACTGCTCGACATAACTCAGATTTCAAAGCTTGCAAACATTGAAACTTTTGGCGATATTCCTGTCTCTGTTACACCGCACAGATCATTGAACACAGTACGTGGTGTCATCTCAGATAATGATTTCCTGCACCTAACAGATGAAGAGATGCTTGAAGGACTGAACCCTCAGAATGTTACCAACGTCCACAGAATTATAATCCGCAAAGACAACAAAGAGATTCCGACAAAACACCTGGTCCTGACGTTTGCCTCATGCACCCTACCCGAGTCAATCGAGGTAGGCTATGCAAAAATCTCCGTTCGCCCTTATATCCCCAACCCTAGACGCTGTTTCAAATGCCAGAAGTTCGGTCACGGCTCCCAGAGCTGCCGCGGCCGCAACACCTGTGCTAAATGTGCCTTCAATGACCACCAATCAGACGGCTGCGACGCCGCGCCACGCTGTGCAAACTGCGAAGGCGAGCACGCTGCTTACTCAAGGTCTTGTCCTGCCTGGAAAAAAGAAAAGGAAATCATTACAATAAAGACAAAAGATAATATCACTTTTAAAGAGGCAAGAAAGCGTTATGCAATGTCGCAAGGCACTTTCTCCTTAACACCCCACACAAACTTCGCCGATGTGGTGCGCGGGCGCGGCGCATCACACCGGTCTCAGGCACCTGCCCAGTTCACACCTAGTGAGGCTGAGGCAGGGCCATCCGCGCCCCTGGCAGATGCAGCGAGAGCTGCTATGCCACCCCCAACAACGGGCCGGCCGTCCTCCAAGTCGGCAGCCCGCAAAGCTTCCCCCGTTCGGGAGAAGTCTACCACCCCCCTGCCCGCGGGTTCCCCGCGGAACTCCAGCGCCTCCATGGAGGCGATGGATACAAGTCAAAGCTCGCCTCGGTCGCAACGGCGACGGGGCTCTCTTGACCGGAAAAAAGAAAAAAACCACGATAACAGGCCCTCAACAAGGAGGGACCTGAGGTATCAAAACACTCCTCCTTAAAATAATCATGGCGTTCCTTATCCACTGGAACTGCCGTGGAATTTTAAATAACTACAGCGATGCAACAGATCTCCTACGCTCTATGTCTCCTGTAGCACTGTGCCTTCAGGAGACCAATTTGGGACCTTTACAAAAAATATTCTTAAGAATTATAAAGTCTTTCGCCGTGACCGTGAGCAGGCAGATAGGCTCTCTGGAGGTGTTGCTGTCGTTGTTAAGAGCGGTGTTGCAACACGTGAAATCCAGCTGCAGACGAATTATGAAGCCATTGCAGTCACCGTCATTAGCTTTAAAACAATTACCATATGTTCAGTATACCTTCAGCCACACCTCACAGTAACACTTCATGACCTAGAATCCCTTTTTAATCAGCTACCAGAGCCATATCTGGTAGTTGGGGATTTTAATGCACACTCCCCTTTCTGGGGGAGTGAACAGACAGACACTAGGGGCCGTATATTAGAAGATTTTATTCTGTGCAATAATGTTTGCCTACTCAATACAGGCAAACCCACATATTGCTCTCCAGCCTCAGGAAAAATGAGTTGCATAGATTTATCTTTTAGCTCTTCTTCCGTTTTTACCGATTTTAAGTGGGATGTTCTCGATAACCCGTACGGAAGCGATCATCTTCCGGTAGTGATTAACTTTTCATCGCCACCATCAGTCATCCCTAGTAAACCACGCCGTTGGAAACTACACCTAGCCGACTGGCAACTATTTGGAGAAAAGGCTAGCCTGGAGAAATTATTTTCAAACAGTCTTAACGTTGACGAACTGAATGAAATTTTTACAAGCTGCATTATTGATGCTGCGTGCCAAGCTATTCCGCAATCGTCAGGAATAGTACGACAAAACAACAAGGTATGGTACACGCAGGAATGCCGGGAAGCAAAAAAGCAGCAAAATAAAGCTTGGGGAGTTTTTCGAAGATACCCATCTCAAGATAACCTCATCAACTTTAAAAAGACGAGAGCAAAAGCTCGGTACATCCGCCGAAATGCCGAAAGAACATCATGGAGAAGCTACGTATCATGCATAAATAGTTCAGTTACGTCCAAAAAAATGTGGGAACAAGTCCACAAGTTTAACAGCTTTTCTCCTTACACAATTCCTTTCTTAACAGCTCCAGGTACACAGACAAATATAGAGGAACAGGCAAACATCTTGGGAGAACATTTCTCAAACATTTCTAGTTCTTCACACTACACAGAAACATTTTTAAAGCATAAACATGCAGTGGAGAAACATAGACTTCCAACAACGGGCTGCACAAAAGAACCGTACAATGGTTTAATAACACTCCAAGAAATAAACGAAGTTCTCTCGGCCGGAAAAAAGACAGCACCTGGCCCTGACAATATACATTACGAAATGCTAGCACATCTTTCCCAGCCATCTGTGGAGGCGCTCTTGAAGTTTTTTAACCAAGTGTGGGTGCTCGGAAGATTGCCGAAAGCCTGGAAGAAAGCAGTTATTGTACCATTCCTGAAATCTGGAAAACAACCAACATCCCCTACTAGTTACAGGCCGATAGCCCTTACCAGCTGCCTTGCCAAATCATTCGAAAGTGTGCTGAATAAAATACTAACTTTTCTGATTGAATCTCTTGAGCCTATTGACATTCATCAGTGCGGTTTTAAGAAAGCATGCTCAACAACAGACCACTTAACTCGCCTGGAAAATACTGTCCGAGAGGCTTTTATACACAGACAGCACTGTCTTGCCGTCTTTTTTGACCTCGAGAAAGCATACGACACCACCTGGAGGTTCGGCATCCTTCGTGACTTAGCAGATCTTGGCATCCGTGGCAGGATGTTGAACTGCCTGAAGGACTTCCTTTCCGACCGCTCATTTCAAGTGCGCCTAGGATCAACCGTGTCCAGGGGCTTCGTTCAAGAGAACGGGGTTCCTCAGGGGTGTATTTTGAGCACGACATTGTTTGTTATTAAAGTAAATTCCATAGCCAAAGTAATACCGAAGGCCATTATGTATTCCGTCTATGTTGACGATCTGCAAATAGCCTGCACATCTTCAAACCTGGTAACATGCGAGAGACAAATACAGCTGACAATGGATAAACTGGTGACCTGGGCAGACGAGAACGGTTTCCGGTTTTCCACACAGAAAACCGTGGCCATTCTTTTCTCTATTCAGCGAGGCTTACAGGCTGACCCATTTATACACCTGAACAAAACACAGCTACCGGTGAAAAATGAGCACAAATTCCTAGGCGTAACCTTTGACAAAAAGCTTACTTTCCTGCCTCATATAAATGCACTGAAAAAGAAAGCCTCCCGATCCCTCAACATACTCAAAGTACTGTCACGAAAACATTGGGGTGCCGACAGGACATGCCTTCTAAAAATTTACCGCTCTGTAGTACGCTCTACCCTTGATTATGGATGTATAGTGTATGGGTCAGCGAGACCATCATACCTTAAACGACTAGATACAGTGCATAACTTGGGTTTGCGTCTCTCCACTGGTGCTTACAGGACATCACCCATTAACAGTCTTTATGTAGAAACCAACGAACCGTCACTCGAGGACCGAAGAACCATGCTCACGTGCTCGTACGTTTTAAAAATCCGTTCGCTTCCCAAACACCTATGTTACCCCATAGTCACAAAGTGCCCATCAAGAACACTTTTTAACAACAAACCACAAGCTATCAGGCCACTCCTCCTGCGTTTTGAAGAGATGTGTCAAAACCTCGGAGTACTGGACACATTACCTGCCATTGCTCGAAGACGAGCTCCACTGCCTCCATGGCACAATTTTCCGGCAATCTGTGATTTTACCCTTACGCAGTTCCAAAAAAAACAAACTCCAAAACAACATATAGTACAGGAATTCCTTGCACTCGAAGAAAAATACAGTAGTTTTACGGACTTTTACACTGACGGTTCAAAAACGAATGTTTACGTAGGAAGCGCAGTGGTGCGAGGAAATTCGGAGACAGCAATGCGACTTCCACAGTGCGCATCCATCTTCAGCGCAGAATGTTACGCAGTATGTGTGGCAACAAAAAAATATTAAATGAGAACCTCAAAAACACTATTATTTACACAGACTCTTTAAGTGTACTTACAGCCCTCCACTCTAGAAACGCAACCACTCCCATACTTGGGGACATCATACACAACATTGTAACAGCAACAGCTCGAGGACAAAACATTAAACTCTGCTGGGTCCTGAGCCACGTCGGAATAAAAGGAAATGAGAGAGCAGATTTGTGTGCCGCTCAAGCTCGGGGCAAGGAAATAAAAAAAGTAGATATACCCTTTAATGACTGCATGAAATTAGTTCAACAGAAATTAAGACAAAAATGGCAGTCGCGTTGGAACAGCGAAGTGAATAATGAACTGCACTTTGTAAAACCAGTTTTGGGTGAATTTAAATCATGTGTGCACCAGGAACGTTTTAAAGAAGTGGTTTTATGCCGTCTGCGAATAGGCCACACGCACCTCCCGCACAACTTCCTGCTAACAAAAACAAGATAAACCTGGTTGCGAGGAATGCGGAGAAGAACTTACTGTTAACCACATTCTATTCTCATGTGTGAAACTAGAAAAACTAAGAAAAAAGTACTTCACTCAATTTTATCATGAATACATTCCTTTTCACCCAACATTGCTCTTAGCTGATAATGCCATTGTTAACATACCCTCCGTTTTTAGCTTTTTAAAAGCAGTGGGCGTCCTCGAAAAACTGTAATTTTTGAACCACTGGTTCCCTTTATTATATGATACACCTCAGCCACTTTCTCATTCCTGAGAAGTAGGCTGAGGCTTTTTATTTGATTGGTTGGGAGCCTCAGGATCCTTGCCTAGCCAAGGATAGCCGCTAAGGCTGCCTGACCTTCTTTAAGGCTTTTACCATTAGCGATTTCCAAATTTCTTCTCTTCTTTTACTAGGCAGCACAATGTTTTTAGGTCATCTACGCCATCGGCATTTTTTGATATTCGTAAACATTCTACAGAAAGCCAATTCTACACCTTGAGTTTGGCGCATGATGGCCTTAGCTGCCTATGTGCCATAAAACCCAACACACAACAGCAGTGTCCTGCTTACGGAAAAAGATGCAACACTTGTCGAAAGCTGCATCACTTTACGATTTGTTGTCCAGCCAGGGCGGTCGTCAACGAAGTCTGCGCACAGTTCAATGATGAGTTTGATGTTCTTGACGTCTGCATCGACAGCTGCATTACTGGTGATTGGACTGTCGAAGCCAAATTTGGGGGTCGTAAAGCATTATTCAAGGTGGATACCGGAGCACAAGCAAGCCTCTTACCATTTTCAATATACCGCAAGTTGAAAACTGCCGAAGTGAATCCTACGAGCTCTGTGCTGCGAGCATACAATGGAGGCATCATCACCAACTTCGGAACAACAGTCCACAAAATAACCGTTGGAGATGCTGCAACTACAGTGAAATTCTACGTGGTGAAAAATGGACGTCGTGCAATACTGGGGCTTCACGCATGCGAAGCTCTAGGCCTTGTGCAGTGCACAGTGGACACTGTCAGCACTTCTGCTGAGTACGAAGCGATCAAGCACTTCAGGCACGTCTTTGAGGGTTTAGGATGCCTAAAGCAACCATACATCATGGTACTACAGCCAGATACTACCCCAATCGTCCAGCCAGCGCGGCGGGTGCCCCTGTCTTTGCGCCAACCGCTTCGCGACGAGCTTCAAAGAATGGAGAGAGCTGGTATCATCACAAAAGAAGATGGACCTACCGACTGGGTAAGCTTTTTGGTTTTGGTCAAAAAGAAAGACGGTAGTCTTAGGGTGTGCATGGACCCGAGAAGGATCAATGAGCATATAAAGAGGCAACACTACCAGCTTCCCAGGCGAGAAGATATTGAAGCAGAATTGACCGGCGCTTGCTACTTTAGTTGCCTAGATGCAAACTCTGGATTTCACCAGATACCCCTCGACGACGCAACATCAAAAATTTGCACTTTTGCCACTCCTTTCGGTCGATACCGTTACTTGCGCCTGCCGCTTGGCATTTCATCGGCACCGGAAGTTTTTCACAAAATGCTGAGTCAGATGTTGGACGGGCTGCCAGGAGTTCACGTGTATATCGACGACATTTTGGTGTGGGGCACTACACGTCAAGAGCATGATGAACGGCTAGTAGCAGTTCTGAAAGCTGCCGAAACAGCAGGATTGACACTAAACGCCGAAAAATGCAAGTTCGGTTTAACAGAGGTGCATTTTCTGGGTGACGTTATCGGACAAAAAGGAATTTCCCCGAACCCGAAGCTGGTGCGCAATCTGTTGGAAATGCCAACACCAAAAAGCAAAACCGATCTACAGCGCATGTTAGGAGTGATCAACTACTTCGGAAAATACGTGCCAGTGTTGTCAGAACGAACAGCGATGCTGCGAGCGCTTATCAAACCGCAAGTCGAGTTCGAGTGGACCGAAAACCACGCGAAGGAATGGAAATGCATCACGCAGGCACTTGCGACATCACCCTTGCTAGCGTGGGCATGGGAACAACGCTACAATGCAGCCGACCAATTTGTTCCGCTTCTGCCTGTTCCAGATCATGACCATCTCCAGCACAAGCACCGACGCGGCGCCTTATCGGTGTTGCGATGGTTTTCTGCCACACGTGCTGCAGCAAGACAAGCCAGCGCGAAGTGACCTGTGTTCCGCCCATCTTCTGGATACCACGCCGGCGCCAGTTACCGCGGCTCTTCCTGGACTGTTGACCGCAACTGCATCGACATCATCAAGCCCGCTCTACTTAAGCAACAGGCGACGCCCGCAGCAGTTTAGTGGGCATGGGAACAACGCTACAATGCAGCCGACCAATTTGTTCCGCTTCTGCCTGTTCCAGATCGTGACCATCTCCAGCACAAGCACCGACGCGGCGCCTTATCGGTGTTGCGATGGTTTTCTGCCACACGTGCTGCAGCGAGACAAGCCAGCGCGAAGTGACCGGTGTTCCGCCCATCTTCTGGATACCACGCCGGCGCCAGTTACCGCGGCTCTTCCTGGACTGTTGACCGCAACTGCATCGACATCATCAAGCCCGCTCTACTTAAGCAACAGGCGACGCCCGCAGCAGTTTAGTGGGCATGGGAACAACGCTACAATGCAGCCGACCAATTTGTTCCGCTTCTGCCTGTTCCAGGTTAGTTACACATCTTCTAAGCGCTCCAGTAATGCATTCCTTGTTGTGTTCCCGTGCCCACAACTGCTTTTGAATCATGTGCATGAGTGTTTTTGCGTAATGAAATTGCTGCTGTGTGGGGATGTCGAGCTGAATCCTGGGCCGAACAAAACTGGTGCCGCGAGGAATGCCCAGTCGGTTCAAGACGCTCTGGACAGCGGAAGCGAAGCGGTTTTAGCATTGCTTCATGACCTTAGGGACCGTTCTGCTAAAATTGAGGAAGGGCAAGAGCGTATATTCAGTTCCTTGCAAGACCTCACAGCCAATCATAAAGAATTGAGCGGACAGATTGCAGACCTTTCAATACGCCTTAATTCGGTTGAAGATAAACTGGAGCTTCTAGATGAAGTCCATGAAGATTTGGCGACGGTGAAAGAAAATGCTGAAAGGGCACTGGACGAAAATGAGAAGCTTAAAATCCGTTTAAACGATTTAGAGGATAGGTCTCGAAGGGAAAATCTGGTGTTTTTCAATGTTCCAGAAGTATCGACTGAATCATGGGCTGAATCTGAGAAAAAGGTACGGGAAATTATTGAAGACGAAATGTCTGTAACCTTAGCTGAAATGGACATTGAACGCGTCCATAGAATTGGTACGGCTGGACCAGAGAAAACGCGACCAATACTAGTCAAATTTTCGCATCACAAAATCAGAGAAAGAGTTTTCGGTGCAAAGACCAAATTAAAAGATTCAGACGTCTCGATTAGCGAAGATTTTTCTCAGGCCACCAGGCATGCGCGGAAGAAACTTGTTCAATTCGCAAAGCAAACTGAGCCCGAAGAATCATTTAGCCTCCGCTACAACAAGCTTGTTCTTAAGAAAAGATGTTACGTTTACTGCCCTATAACTGATAGTGTCCGGGGAAAACAATTCAACACGTGTTGTAACCAACTCAAGCCCTTCAAGCCATTCTTCTCCAAGATAACTAGATAAGGATGAGCATCGACCTGCGCAAACACTTAGAAACATTTCTATCCTTTTCACTAATATACGCAGTGTTTTTTGTCATCGTGACAGCTTATCCTGCACCGCCGATACCATGGGGGCTGATATTATCGTACTAACAGAGACTTGGCTCAATGAATCCGTGCGCAATAGTGAAATATTTTCCTCACAAAAGTGTTACCGTATATTTCGTTGTGACCGCCCTTCTGGCCGCGGAGGCGGCACTTTAATCGCTGTATCTGAGGATATAGAATGCTTTGAATTTAACCTTGATACCACTCTTGAGTTCATTTGTGTCCAGATCAAAATTAACAACAAAGCTCTCCTCTTTTGTGCATGTTACCGTCCACCATCTACTACCGTTGGCTTCTGTAATTACCTCCATGACATTCTTAACATAATTCAAACAAGGTTTCCTAATCGGCCTATTTTTCTTTTTGGTGACTTTAACTTTCCTGCCATTAACTGGTCAGACACTCATTTAGGCAACGATGGATCATCAGAATCAACAAAATTTTCAGCACTTTGCTCCACCTTTTCATTAACAAAGGTAGTCACACAACCTACAAGGGTGACATCTACAAGCTCAATCATATTAGACCTTTTGCTAACTAGTTCCCCAGACCTTGTTTCCGACGTAAGCTACTTACCAGGTTTAAGCGATCATTACCTACTCCTTACCGAATTAAGCTTACCGTCTAACAAATCGCGAAATAAAACTAAAACCATTTACGACTATGCTAAGGCAAATTTTACGTCAATTAATGATGGCCTTAAGCTATTTTTGGATGACTTTCTCATAAAGTCTGACCAAAGGTCTGTTAATGAAAATTGGTGTTTATTTAAGAACAAACTACATGAGCTAACTGAATTGCATGTTCCTCGAAGAATCATCACTACTAATGGCAGGTCACCATGGTTCACCCGGTCATTAAAACGCCTTGGTAACAAAAAAAGACGGTTATATTCCAAGGCAATGTAATCGGGAAAACCTGAACATTGGGCAGCACTCAGAGGTGTGGTTGAGGAGTACAAAAATGCGTTAAAGATAGCCAAGGAGCGATATTTTAACGTCACTCTGCCATCACTTTTACTAACTGATCCAAAAAAGTTCTTGAACGTTGTCAACGGTTCAGTCCAGCCATCAGTTTCTCTTCTCGATGCGCAATCAAATACCATCCCTATTAGCGACAGTGCTAAGGTACTTAATGAAACTTGTGCTAAGGCATTTTATCTCTCCTTAAGCACATCACTACCGGATTATAATGGTCACATCACATTCCCAATGGATCCCATTCATTTTGATTTTGAAGGCATCATAACTATCATAGATCACATGAAACTATCCTCTTCTTGCGGTCCAGATAATATCAGCAGTAAAATTCTGAAAAACACTAGAGTATATTCTGCCATAATACTGTCAAAATTATTTCAGCAATCCCTACAAGACGGTGAACTCCCAGATGACTGGAAATTGGGTAAGGTGGTTCCACTCCACAAATCAGGCGACAAACACCTTTCACTCAACTATCGACCAATATCATTAACCAGCATTCCTTGCAAGATAATGGAGCATGTCATCCTGTCTCACCTAGCTAACTTTCTTGAGTCATCTTCGTTCTTCAACTGTGCACAACATGGTTTTAGAAAATACTTCTCTTGCGAAACACAATTAATAAGTCTTACGAGCAATATTAACTTCATACTTGATCATGGCAATGAGGCTGACTGTATTTATTTAGACTTTCGCAAAGCATTTGACAGTGTCGCACAACTTACTTCTTTACAAACTAAGTAAACTTAATATTGATCGTAATGTACTAAGGTGGATTGAGTGCTTTTTGTCTAACCGATTGCAGTATGTACACGCTAATGGCTTTAACTCGTCATCCATTCATGTGACCTCCGGCGTCCCACAAGGTTCTCTCATAGGTCCTTTGCTGTTCCTTGTATATATTAATGACCTGCCTAACAATGTAACATCTTCAGTAGGACTCTTTGCGGACGGTTGTGTCGTTTACCGCGAAATAAAAAATACCAATGACGTTGAATTACTTCAGGCAGACTAACCACTATCTCTAACTAGTGTTCACAATGGCAAATGACTCTTAATACGACTAAATGCAAAGTAATGCGCTTTTCCCGTCGCGAAAATTCAAGTCCCGTTGCCTACACTATTTCTTCTTCCTTGCTAACACCCGTGGAATCTTATAAATATCTCGGCGTCATTCTAACATCAGACCTAACTTGGAAAGCACACGTCAGCTCTATCATAGCTTCCGCTAACCGCATGCTTGGATACCTTAAGCGCAATTTTTACTTAGCACCAACCCCTGTCAAGCTTCTTCTGTATAAGTCACTTGTGCGCTCAAAATTAGAATACGCTAACTCTGTTTGGGACCCTTTCACTAACACACTCATCGACGCTCTAGAAGCTGTGCAGAATAGAGCAGCGCGTTTTATTGTGCGCAACTATGATCGTGCTTCCAGTGTCACAGAAATAAAAAAATAGTTTATCGTTAACCCCTCTTGCTCTGCGCAGAAAAGTGTCCCGTCTGTGTCTGTTTTTTAAAATTTACAGCATGAACTCTACTCTGAAAGAAGCATTGATCACAACACCAACATATGTTGAATCTCGCATCGATCACTCACGGAAAGTTGGCGTTCCTCGTTGCCGGACAACATCCTGCATAAATTCCTTTATTCCAAAAACATCGTCGGAGTGGAACCACCTACCACCACATATTGTAGCTGCAAAGGACGTTGATGAGTTTAGGGCACTGTTGTCATTACATTATGGTTTACCATAGCCTCAGTTGGTTCACTTCGTTTTGTATATTGTGTATTTAGCCCTGTTCCTTTTTTTTTTCTCGCATGCACTTTGTTCTGTTAATAGCCTTCTGCCATCGTACCCGTTCAATGTTTCTACGAAGGGTGATGTTCTAGTTCATATCTTTGTGTTTACATGAAATGTTTTTTGACTGTTTTTGTGAATTTATTCGTTTTGGTGTTGGTGTTCCTAATTATTTTATTGTTTCGCTTTTTTGAATCATGTATTTTCTTGCAGCTAGCTTCTTTTTTTTGTAGACATGCCTATGTATGCGTTAACCCCCTTTTTGTAAGAGTTTCATTTTATATCTATGTACCACTCCCCTCAATAATGCCCTGTGGGCCATGAGGGTATCAGAAATAAATAAATAAATAAAATAAATAAATATTTGACCCCAAAAAGAAAACAAAAATAACTTGCGATGCGTCCAAGGACGGCGTCGGAGCGGCGCTTTTACAGTGTCACGGTGGTCACTGGCGACCGGTGGCATACGCTTCACGAGTCTTAACACCACCGGAGCAGCGTTAGGCGAAAATTGAAAAGGAGACGCTGGGCATTCTGTTCGGTTGCGAGAAGTTTCATCAGTTTGTGTATGGACAGACGGTCATTATCGAGACCGACCACAAGCCACTTCTGTCAATCGCTGCTAAAGGAATTTGTGACATGCCCCCACGATTGCAGAGATTTTTTTAAGACTTCTCAGGTATGACTATGTTCTACAGTACGTTACAGGGAAGCACCTGGTCTTGGCAGACATGCTCTCACGATCGACTACACCCGGGGGTGTCGACAATGCTGGTGCCACAGAAGACGTCGAAGTTCACGCACTACAGCTCCTGAACGGCATGGTCACGGTAACAACGCAGCAAAAACTGGCAAATGAAACTGCTCGTGACTGCTACTTGCAGACTGTCGTCAGCAACTTATCAGCAGGAAAACCAATTCAAGGTGAGCTGAAGCCGTTTTCATCTGAACTGTCCGTAATCAACGGAATTCTGTTCAAAGGAACAAAAGCTGTCATACCGAGAAGCATGAGACAAGAAATGCTAACAAGAATTCATGCCGGCCACCTTGGCTTAAACAAATGCAAAGAAAGAGCAAGACTTCTCGTTTTTTGGCCAGGCTTGAACAACGACATCGCAGTGCTTCTCCAAAACTGTTCTACATGCAGAAAGTTCGCGTACCAGCAATCCAAAGAACCGCTGATAATGCGCCCGGTGCCGCAGTGTGCGTGGTACAGGGTCGGAGCGGACATCTTTTCTTTTGGGGGAAATTCTTACGTTGTCGTATATGATGCTCTTTCCAACTTCCCAGATGTCGAGAGGCTTCCAGACACAAGTGCAAGAAGTGTTGTTGCGGCTCTCAGTGCTATGTTTGCTCGATACGGCATTCCTATCGAACTGTGCACTGATAATGGACCACAGTTTTCAAGCCAAGAGTTCGCAGCCTTCGCTAAAGAGTATGATTTTGCGCACGTCACGTCTAGCCCACACTACCCGCAGTCTAACGGCCTTGCCGAAAAAGGTGTGCAAATTGTCAAGCGGATAATGAAGAAAACTGAAGACGCACGACACTTCTGGCTAGGCCTTCTAGCCTACCGATCAACGCCACTGATTGATGGTCAATCCCCTGGCGAGCTTCTTCAAGGCAGGCGCCTTCGATCTAATCTCCCCGATTTTGTGGGTATCAAGACTATCGAAGTCAAGAAGCACCGCCAGACGCCCAAAGGACAGCCGTTGCCTCAACTAGGTAAAGGTGACGTCGCCAGGCTGCGAGACACAACTTGGTCACAGAAAGGAAAGGTGGTTGGGGAAGCTGCCCCGAGGTCCTACCACGTTGTAACTGAACGTCGTCGTGTTCTTCGGCGCAACAGGCGACACCTGCTTCATTCCAGCGAGCAGTATGCTGAAACAAGTGACGATGACACCGACGACGACTGCGCAGACGAAGCTGACCCAAATGCGAGGAACAGTCCAGGGAGTGTGACACCGCAGCCTTCTGGCACTTCAAGTGCAGCACCCAAGCAGCCTCCGGGTCTCTGTGACCAACATCTAGCCCACGGTGCCACGCCTTCGGCTTCGATTACCCATCCAGAGCAACCCACAAGTGTCATCAGTCTGAGGAGGTCGACTCGTACCGTGAAGTCTCCCCAACGTCTTCGTTATGACGCTGCTTTCAATCAGTTATCATGAACTTGAACCACTGTCTTGTGCTAACCTTGGAAGGATGTATCGGGCTTGCGTGATAACACGATAACAATGTGCCTGACATGCGCAGTGCGTAAACCGCGCTATCACGAAGGATATATATATATATCAATGCCCTGCAATGAACTTGTTTCTTCTTGTTCTGGCCTTCAAGCTGTCGAGTGCCGTCATTGCGAACTGATACAGTGGGGAATGGCGTGTTGCATACAGGAAGCGGGGGGGAATCGGAGAAACTGTCAACCTGTGCGAGCATCTGGGATGTGCGCACCAACAGCTTGCCTATCGCCTCAGGGTATGCATGTCCTTCGATGCGTAGTGCTGTCCAAGGAGCGCACTGATTTGCTTGTTCCACAAAAGGAGTGTTTGTGGTCAGTAAAAGGTACGGCTTTTCAAGTACATTGGTAATTACAGCTCCCAGCTTGCTTTGAACCCGCAAGCGACATTAGTTTTTAGAGAGTTGAACTCTTTGGTTTGGGTGCATGTGTTGCAACTTGCTGCATAGAAGCATGCGGTGTTTTCACCACACCCGAGCCCTGAGCTTCGCGAGGGCAAAGGGAAGGGTAACAAATTTTACACGAAACCCAAATAAACATAACTAGCTTTCAGACCATTCTTGAACACCGTCTTGTTCTACATGGGCTGTGCGTCGCCAGCAGAGACCATTTCCACACGCAAAAGTGTTTCCAGACATCTTTCACTGCATCTGTTGGTTCATGCAGCCAACAAAACACGTTTTACTGGGCTGTGAATGTAGAAATTGCTTGTGAAAGTTGTTTAGAAGACTCAGCATGACGAAATATATATGTTACATAGAGCGGCATGCTGATTGTGGGCCACATTTTGGCCTTAATATCAGCCTCTGTGGGCCATTCACGCCACCTCGAGTGGAAGGAGATTTCTTGAGGAGGCTTCCTCCGCAGAAATATTGAAATCATGAATCATCATTGACCGAAGAGTGAAGGAGCGGCTGTTTTCTCTATGTTGGTGAAAATGGTCGTAAAAGTTTTTGCTGTGTTAGGTAATAGCCAGCACATTGGATTTGCAGGTATTAGCCGCTGCTATGCCATAGTTAAAAGGCTACACATTCCCATGCTCTCTTTAAAGAGACACCAAGGTCAAATAAGGAGTTGGCTGTATTGCTGACTAATTCTATTGATAAATGATATTTTTCACTGAAAACAGAGCCTTTATAAACTGCAGAAAAAAAATACACGTTACCACTACCTGCCATTTTTTTTCAAATGAGGTGCATAAACAGCAGCACCTTTTTCTATTTATGCATATATATTAGTCCACACTGGTTTCCGTTTCATTAAGGTCATTTTATATTACCTACGAATTGGACACACACACATTACACACAATTTTATTCTTGCTAAACATCAGAGACCACCATGTGAGCTGTGTGGAGAAGAGATGACAGCAATGCACATTTTATGCTCGTGTAATGGACTGGATAAACTGAGGAAAAAACACTTCCCAGATTTTTTTTGAGAAACATCCCATTCTATCCCAGCCTAATCTTAGGACAAGATTCACTCGTCAATATCTCATGTGTCATTTCATTCTTGAAAGAAACAAAGCTTTTAAACCAGATATGATTTTTTAAACAACCCTTTTGATATCTCTCACCTATATACACACTAAACCTTGCGTTTGGGCATGATGCCCTTAGTAGCCTAGTGCCATTAAACCCAGTCGAACTGAACATTGGTTTCCACTTCAGTTGTTGGTAGCTAATTTCAATAAAAATGCAAGAATATATTTTTGTTGTTAAAAAGAGATGTGAAGAGAGCCATGAAATACCAAGAAATTGATCTCTTCTAACAATTGCAGTTTAATCAAATTGTCCTCAGTGTGCCTTCAGGCATGGCCCTACCTGCATATTGCAACATTGTGCAGAAAGTCTTTTATGTCCCTTTTTGATTCCTTTCATAACATTAATTTCCTGTGCTTTGCCATTCTTTGCTTTGTTATCCGCTTGCTTCATATTTGTTACAATTGGAGGAAAAGGTATAATGTACTATTGAGAGCATGTTCAGATTGTTACAATAATAGAATGTATATTGTGCCATTGATAGCATGCTCACTGGGGCGCAACCAGAAGCGAGTTTGACTTGGCTTCAAGTAGGAGTACTTCAAGAAGTACAAGCTCATAATTGAGTTGCTACAAATGTTCGTGTGAAGTACAAACACTTATAATTTGTATTTTAGCTTCCACGGGAAACCTGCCGGCGCTGGCAAGCATCGTTTGCAGCAAGCTCGAGCGAGGCTTCTGGCTTCAGTGAGACCTCTGGTTCCAGCGAGACTCCTGGCTCCAGCGAGACTCCTAGCCACTGCATTAGTGGCACTTCGTCACCCTCAGCGCTGGACGATGGACAGGGTGATATATCCAGTGCTGCCTCATGCAGTGATAGTGAGGAGGATGATCCAATGAACTGTTCCACATCTGAGATCGATTCTGCAGGTTCTGGTAACCCAATCACTTCTGGGAGCCCCGACACTACTAAGCGTGCACTTTTTGAGGGCAGTGCTTTCAGCAGTGTTGACGCATGCCTTATTTTAATGGTACAGTTTTTTAAGTTTAAACTAACCGGAAAGTGTTTGTACCAGATTTTGTTCATTTTTTCAGCTCTGTTGCCATCTTCCAACACACTTTCAAACACGTTTAAATTCTTCAAGTTGTCAGGATTTCAAAGAGGCACAGAAGTGCAGACACACTTTTTTGCAAAAATTGTCAGGAATATCTCGAAGTGGACATGACAGCCTGCCCCAGCTGTGATGAAGAGTGCCAAGATACGCGTGGCAGTTTTTTTTCAGATGAGGTTGACTGACACATTATGGTCATTTCTTGAAAACGACAAAATATATAAGTATTTAATGAAAAGAGTGAGTTCAGCCGGTGATCACCCTCTAGAAGACATTGTGGATGGCGCAATGTACCAAGGCAGTGCTGCCCACTCATCAGAATTTAACTTCACGCTACGCTGGAATACTGATGGTGTACAGGTATTCAAGAGTTCCGTAAGATTCCTTTGGCCAGTCCACTGTGTTATCGCTGAACTTCCGCCTCTCATTCGAAAAAAAATTCAAATCCTGACACTCTTGTGGTTTGGTCTGAAACCATTGATGAACACATTCCTGAAACCTTTTTGTTTGGAGTTGCGTCGCCTTGCAACTAACGGGCTTACATGGAGACACCCCGAAAGAGGCAAAACTGTAACATCATATGACTTTGCTCCTGTGTCATCAGTTGATGCTCTGGCAAGAGCGATGCCGCAAGGAATTCGGCAATTTAATGGGTTGTATGGTTGCTCATTCTGCGAGCACCCAGGAAAATCTCAACTGCTGCCAAGCAAAGGTCACGTACACGTTTACATCCCTGCGAAAATGTACACTCTAAGGAATGGTCATAGAATGAGGCGGCAAGCTGAATAAGCTGTCAGCAAAGGCCATCCGGTAAAATGTGTTAAAGGCCCTACTATTACAAGCCTCATCCCAGGTTTCGACTGCAGCACTGGCTTCGTAGTTGATTATATGCACTGTGTCCTCCTTGGGGTGGTGAGAACATTTCTCTTTCTTTGGTTTGACACTAAACATCATGGTCAGCCATGGTACATTGGGCGCCGGGTAGATCTGGCGGACAGCAAACTTCTAGCAATTAAGCCACCAGATTACATAACTAGAACTCCGCGTTCCCTCAAGCACAGGTGCTACTGCAAGGCTAATGAACTACGTGCATGGTTTCTGTTTTATTGTTTTCCTGTTTGTCTGGCATCGTACCAGATGCTTACCTGGAGCACTTTAATCTCCTTGTTGGTGGAATCTATATGTTGCTGTCAGAGTCTGTTTCTTTCGAGCAGGTTGATGTGGCAGAAAAATTGTTATTCAAATTTGTTGATGGTGTTCATGCATTATATGCAGCACGCCACTGCTCCTTTAATGTACATCAGCTTTTGCATCTTGCTGAATCGGTGAGAAACTGGGGGCCACTCTGGTGCACATCAGCATTTCTTTTTGAGAACAGGAATGGGCAATTGCTGCGCCTTATTAAAGGAACCCAGAGCACTGAAAAACAGCTTTCACAATTAGCTGGCTTGAGCAATGCGCTGAGCACTCTCCAGAATGAGGTAAAGGAGATGTCTGGTGTCGATTTTGTGTTACGCAAGATTGAAAGTGTTCACTCCACGAAGTTGTCGTCTAAAGCTGTTATTTATCATGGTGCATCATGCCGACCAACTGCAGTAGCCAGAAGGGCTTTGATTTCTTTCTTTTCTTCAATGGACAATGTCAGTGTGTATAGAAAAGTTACAATTGGTGCACAGACATTTTCTTCTGTGCTCTATGCAAAGCAGCCGAAGCGAAACAATTTCACAGTTTTGTATGTAGTTGGTGAGGAGAGAACTTTTGCATCAATTCAGTGCTTTGCTAAGTATGCTGGAGAACTCTATATAGTTGTAAACAGGCTGCTTGAGCACGCCGAGCAGTACATACACGGAGGGACCGGATTCATACTGCCTCATGTTGTTTCCACATATCCAAATAGCCAGATTGATGTGATTCCAGTTCTGCCAAAGCTGATCAATTGTGTAGAGGTGCTAGATTTTGTGTGTATCTCCCAATTCGTACGAGGAAAATTTATAACTTACAAAGACAGAAAAATGCATTGAACAGTGTGTTTATTCTCACAGAAACACCAAAATGTGGGGGGTTGTACGTGCAGTTCGTGGGAGTCGCTCCACAAGTTCTTTGTTCATGTGTTCTGAGCTACAGGCGCTGTAACATTTGCTGCTAATCTCTTTCAGTGACGTTAATGCAAAAACACTTTTCTGCAGTCCCTGCTGGTAGTAGTACGAGGGCGCTTCATTAAAATCTGTCTTCTAGTTCATAATGCGCCTTTAACCTGTTTAATTTAAAAGGTGTCACGTTCGAAAGAAAGCGTGGAATGTCTTGTTTTCCAAAAAAAAAAACAGATCATTTTTGACATTATCCCCACCGACAATGATGCACCTGTGTCGATAAACGAGCGTTTGTGTGCTGTCAGGGAATGAGCTTGCTGCTGACTACACCAACTACGCATTGCATTAGCGAACTTATTCTTAGACAGAAAGTGCATGCCCTTCAGCTGTTCCTTCAGCTTTGGCAGCAGCAATAAGTCACATGGCACTACATGTGGACTATCTGGAATTACAGATGGATATTTGTCACCTGGTAGCTGACATGACAGCGCTTAGCCGTGCTTGGCCACACGTTTGAAGACAACTGCCACATTAAAGAAGGTGCAGTTGTGAGATGTTATGCCTCCCAGCGTATATTCCAGACATAGCGCCATATGTGGCTCACCGCTAGTCCAAAGCTGTGTAGTAACAATTGAGAGGCATGTCCTTTTTGTCTGACAGTAAGCTCACCAATTCAGTGCGTAAATCTCCAGTGGCCAGCCCCATTCTTCTCTGATGGGGTACAAACACCAGTGTATCGGTAATGCAAGTTCTTTGTTGCTATGGTAACATAAAAAATGAACTTTTTTTCTTGAAGGAAAATGTTTCAAGCTTTCTTGGGATTGCGGCATGTTTGTATTTGAACAGACCAGATGTTACAGATGTTACAGACCAAGAGACCAAACTTTGTGAACGGGCCTTGTATATGAGTGATTATATATATTTGGCTTGTTTTCCTTGAATGTTTTTTGTACAATTTGTTTTATCTCCTGCACAAGGTGCAGTTGTTTTTCAGCTGCTCAACACAGATTTCATGATAAATTTCTCAAGTACAGACTGATTTATGCTGTGTTGGCACCTGTATGAGCTTCATGATGCCTGTGTATTGATTTTGTTGTAAGGGATATTTGATCTGCTGCTTTGCGGTTTTGTACACTTTCAAAATAAACATTGCGAAAATCCTTTTCAGTTTAACCTTTGCTTTCTGGAAACACGTGTATGTCACACACATCTGAATATTAGTGTTCATTGCTTTTCAACATGCATGGAAAGTTTCCATTAGCTTTTTTTTCTGTAGGCAGGTTTTGGTGTGGGCAGTTAGCACATGAAAGCTCCTTGGGCTCTGACTGGGTTTTGAACCACATTTTCTCTATTGCAGTTCGTTGTTATCACAGCCAAGAGAAATATTTTCTTGAAAGTTCTCTCGTTGCTTAAAAATTTGCGTTCGAGTGCAGATGGCTGCTGCTGTAAACAAATTGTCATATGTGCATGTTTTATACATAGTGTTCAATATTTATCTGTCCAGGTTGCAAAAAACCCCTTTGCAAACTACTGGACTCTTTGGGCTCAAATGCGACCACAAGGTACCTCGTGATAGTCTGTTTTTCGGTATGTAACTTAACGTGAACTTGCCTGCAGTTTCCACAATCGGCGAAAGATGGCAATCAGCTGCGGCAGCATTTTTAATCGTGGCGAGCAGAGCAGCTGGTTCGCCAAGCTGCATCATCTGGCCAACTGCGAGGCCCGTCTGTGCCCTAGCTATGCGGGACACTGCAGCGCAGTTAGCCAGATGGCACAACCTGTAAAATTGGCTGCTTCTATTGTTTAAAACTTTTGACGAAAAGTTGTGCCACCGCCGACTGCAGCTTTCAGCCGATTCTGGAAAATGCAGATGTTAAATTAATATCAGGAAACGTAGACCAAGTCAATTTGCCCGCAGTTAGCGTTTGGGTCCAAACTGTCCAGTATTTTGAGCAGGGGAATTTTTTATAGCCTGGACAGATAAACATGGAACACCTGGTATATTGATGTGCATGTGAAACCCAAAGTATAATTATGTCAGCATACATACATGCTTACAAGAATTATTTTGAAATATTGAGAGTCCTAGCTTCCCTAAATTCGACACAAATATATATGTCAAAACTAAGCATGTAGCTAGGCCATGCTGAATGTGTAAAAAAATTGAAGCTGGGCCACATGATGCCAATATTGCATATGTTGCGTATACCGTAGATGAATTAAGGCTAAATGTATTGCTGCATAAGGTCCCTATGGTGCGCAGATATGGCACTGATCTGGCTTTATGTCACGATGATGCCCAGATATAGCCCTAATCTGGCTGTATAAGGTCGTGACAACGCCAGATATGGCCCTGATCTGGCCATATAAGGCCGTGACGATGCCACATATACCCCTGATCTGGCCATATAAGGCCGTGACGATGCCACATATGCCCTGATCGGGCCATATAAGGTCCCGTTACCCGTTCAGATATGGATTATATGTTGTCTGATATAGTCAGATCTGAGCCATATAAGGGCAACATTTCGCACATATATGGCCATATATGGCCTGATTTTGACCTGGATCTGCCCAGATATGGCTTTATTTGCTGCCTTATATATTTATATCTGGCCGCATATAAAGCATATCTGGACCAGATATGGAATTTCCGTAATGGTGAGCGCTGAAGGTGGCGTCTTGGAAGGATCACAAACACGCTGATGTACTGACAGCGTGCTAATGATCTTCCCACACTAACGGTCTTTATTAGTGTTTCTAAATTACACGACTATCTCCTACAGATTTTCATACTGCACAGCTTGTTAGGAAGGCAGGCTAAGGGCCTTGCAACTTCAGGTAATGTTTTAATGCGTCAACCTTATTATCCCCATCTTCGCATAATACGTCAGTCTGGTGTTCTGTGATGCTGCCTCCACCCCCCCCCCCCCCAGAAGGCTCTCCGCCCACTACCCACCCACATTTTTCCTCCACCCGTCACCAACCAAACCACCGCCACATCCCAGAATGCCCTGCCCACCACCCACCCACTCACTCCAACCTAATCGTAGGAGGAAGACGTGAGGATGATGCCTCAAAAAATCAGGTCAATAGGATGATCACTTAATTAATTAGAGCCAAAAATGTAAAACATCGAAATAGCGCGGACGTCGTTGTAGTGCGTGGACGGTAAAATGGGAATGGACGGTAAGATAGGAGGAAATTGTGCAAAAAAGGGAGATAAAAATTTCCAATGAATTGAAACGCGTGTGATAAATGAAAATTAATCGATAAAAAGTTTGTTTTACGCGCAGCAATTAGGTGATTAATTATAAGCAAAAGTCAATGTACGTTTGAGCAGTGCACAAAGCAAAGCTCTCCCCTGTCCTTTCTTGCTGTCGCTCCTCTCTACATTTCTCCTGGCTATCCTCTCCCTTTCCCTTTCCATTCCGCCAGCTGCAGCTCGGGTGCGTAAGACATTAGATAGCAATTGCCGCGGCCAATAACATTCTTTTTCTGCACTTTTTTTAATAAACCACTGCTACTACTATAGTAAGTGGGCGGGAACGAACCGTGGCGGCAAATTTGAAAACGAACCATGGTGCCAGATTTGGAAATAAAGGGTGATTGAGATGAAAAGAGGGTATAATCAGAGTAAAACTGATGAATTAAGGTGAGTAATTACGGAATTGAGAAACGCAACCATGACGCCAAATTTGAAAGGCTACGAGTGTCGAGGAGGCGTCAACTCTTTCGTATTCTTGCAATGTGGGTAGCCGGAATGATCTCTAATTTTTCTTCGATTATGTGATACCCACTGTGCCTCCAGGCAACACAAAATATTAAGGATGGGGCAGGGAGGCTTTGCACAAAAATAAAATCAAATGTGCACGTATAAAATGCAATACATAAGCATTTCATTCTCAACTACGTTCCGAAATAAAAGCTGAGGATAAATAAACTCCAGATCAGTAAATATAAGTCTAGTCTACTGGGAACAGTACAATTCACGACAAAACAAAATTTTTATGCGCCATCAAGCTCGAAAGTCAGAGAACACTTTATATCGCGGGACCTCCATGTCAAACAGACAACACGTATAGGTACATGTACATAAGAAAGGAATCCGCAATCGTAACTGCACATCGAGCTTAAAAGACAAGGCCCGCAAGGATAGCCACCATGTTCTCATGCGCAGCACATGGCTGTCTGTCACATTCTGTAGAGATTATGAAAAATACCATATTATTATAGTGACGCCACCAGTCTCAGAGAATAATAAAACGCGTCACTACAGTTGAAAGGAAGCGCTTCAACAGTTGAATTGTTGTTTGAAAAAAAAGGAGCTGCAAAACAAATGCTTCACCGAAACACTTTTCCTTGCCCTTCTTAGGACGTGACGTCATCCAATTAACAGTGAAAATGTATTTTAAATTGGGGATATCAGTTCGGGAGTAGGGGGATCATCATCGTCGTCAGCCCAACAGCGTCCCCTGCGGGACAAAGACCTCTCTCACTGAATGCCTCAATTAACCCTTTCCTGTGCCAGCTGCTGCCGCTCTGTACACGCAAGATTCCTAATATGTGACCCTTGCTGCGTTGCCTGTCTCTTGGTATCCACTCAGTTATCCCAAGGGACCATCGCTTATCTTCTGTCTGCGTTACGTATCCTGTCCACTCCCATTTCCTCCTCTTGATCAAACTTGACCGAAACTTTTTCAAATTTCATCAAAGAGAAAAGGGCGCGGTGGGACCGCCACGGTCGTCCCAATAAATCTCTTTGTTGTTGTACGCGTCACGCTGTCGACATTGGGTGCCTGCGCACCATCGGATACTGTCACGTGCAGTTTCGTCGCACTTGCTCCTGTGCAAGAACAAACGGCAGCGTATGCTAGGCCAGGTCCACTGACGCAGCCTATCAGCAAGATAACAGAGAGCGCTGAAGCTACTCGGGTTATAAAACCACCCGCAAACTGGACAACTTCAGAAAGCCCGATGGGACCCCCACAGACACATAAATGAATCCTTTCGTTGTTGTGCAAGTTCGTGCGAAAACGTATTGTGCCTTTTGCGTAGTGACAATAGGTATATAACTGTCTTGACGTGCCCGGATAAGTGTCCTGATATGATCGCCGAAATGTACACTGTCATGCTCCTTTTGCTGGCGCATGACATTAAACGTAACGCAGGCCCGTGTGATGATGAGATTAAAACGCTATTGAAAATCATGAAGTCAGAATTGCTGGGTTCAGCTGATAGAATTTGCGCTTCAAACTCGGGGTTTTAGAAAACAATGAACGCCAAGTTCCTTGATTTGAATGAGATATGAAACGTTTTATAGCAACGCACCGAAGAAATAGTGCAACTGTAAGCTGAACAGAACATATAGCGCTAAGAAACCAGGACGAACAGTGAAAGAGACACCACGAGCGCTAACTTTCAACTGAAATTCATTCATTGCATGTGAAGTTATGCACGCTATGCACCTAGGACTAACAGACCATTGCTTCCGTACACTTCAGCTCATTCAAAACTATTCACGTGAAGCATAATCAAAACCACCTTTAAGAAAGCGCTGGACAAGTCATGCCAGCACATGATGAGCAATAGTTTCTGCCAGCAGGTTGAACGGCTGCAAGAAGCAGGTTATCCGAGTGCACTCCTGGTAGCAGTAGCCGAAAGTTTGATCGAAAAAAAAACAGTCGCCAGGTCAAAGCCTGACCGATGAATATAAACGAGTAGCGGCGCTTCCGTATATCCGCAAGGTTTCGCATAATCGAAAAAAAAAAAAAAATCGGGTAGCGTGCAAAAGTCAAAGTAGTGTTTTCAGCACCCGATAAACTGGCAAAACATTGTAGGATGACCGATCCCTTTGCTGTTAAAAAAGGAACGTGCACAATAAAGCACCAAAAGAAACGTGTAGAATGTGCAGAAGTTTTTGTATATTCCCTGCTCTTGTCATGTGGAAAACATTACATTGGTCAGACCAGTAGGTGTGTTAATGAAAGACTCCGAGAACATAATAGAACTTGTAGAACGGCTTGCCGAACACTGTTTGGATTGCAAGCCGGTGGGGTTGGGGTGCCATCAATTTTTCAAAGCATGCCGAATCATAAGAAAAAATCAACAGCAACTTACACGTGAGATTGTAGATGCCAGAGAGATACGAAAACTGAAAGATAAATGTGTTAGTGAAGCATCTATCTCGCTCTCTAAGAAAGAAATTGATTTCCTTGATGATGTAAATAAAAAGTAAGTGCGCGTTATCTGGTGACTCACGGCATGATAGCCTGGTACTATTTCTGCGATATTCAGCCCGTATAAGAACTTCACATGCAATGAATAAACTTCAGTTGAAAGTTAGTGCTCGTGGTGTCTCTCTCGTTGTTCGTCGTGATTTCTTAGCGCTATATGTTACGCATGACAAACCAACTCGCCCGAATATCCACTCTGATGAAAGCAGTAGTTCCTTCGTCAAGACACCTTGTGAACTTTCAGCAAAAGAAGCTCACTGATCTCGTGGGCAGAAGCCGCCTCAGAAACGTTGCAGTCTTTGGTTTCAAAACATCATAAAATGAAAACCCCAGCCGCATAAAAGATGTCCTCATCGAAAAATTAGAGCTAACTGAAAGAGTACACAGATTAAGGGAAGAAAAAAACAGGAGAGGCCCAAACGAGTGGTAATAAACTTTATGGATTATAGGGAAAAAATTATGTCCAGCGAAACTGCTCAGAGCTGATAGAATCAGGAATTTCTATGAACGACGATTAGAGCAACAAAAACGATGACAAGCGACAAAAACAACAAAGCGACAAAAGCGACAAAAACGATGACATTGCAAGCACAGCTCGAGAGCTTGGAAAATCATATAGGCAGGATGTTAAGATTTCTCCCAATTGACTTTTCATCTGAGGGAAATGTATGAACCAACCGACTTTAAACTGGAGTGGAACGCCCTCTTGTTAATGTGCTCAGCCTTACCTCGCGTCTAGATCTCTGTTGCTCTGTCGTTCTGCGATGTGTTTCGCAACATTTCCTAAATGCTTTGTAAAGAATTTATTTAATGTAAATAGAACATACTTTCAATGTAATAAATACCATGCTTAAAAAAAGCTGTGGCGATGGTGTAGTGGTCTGAAGCTGCGGCCAGCGGAACTTATTTCGTCAGCGCCGCCGCGGGATTCGGATCCCGCTCTTGCAGCTATGAAGTTTTTTATTTATTTAGTGTCTTCCCGCGGTGCGATGCCGGCTACCCGCTGCAGTGAGGCTTTTATGCTGTCGCTTAAAATGGAACATTATTCAAACCAGTTCAAAATCAAACCGGTTGCTAAAATGCAGCATTTGAGCTGAAAATGCTAATCACTAACTCCCCGAGTCTGCAGTGAACGATTCCTATGGTTGCCATTGTAGAGCCCTATAGCGCTTCCACTCCGCCGAAAAGCGGTTGCCTGTCTGTCCGAAGCCTGCTTCTAGCACGTGGATCACCTTGCTCACGTGAAGTTGTGACCACATCACAAGCTGCTCACCGTTTTGTGAGCAAACTGCCTACGGTGGCAGTTAAATTATATGATTAATCGCGAGAGTTTCCTCAGGAACAACATGGGTCTCAAAAGCCCCACCGATGGCAGCACCTGCCATCGCAGGGCAGTGGCGCGCAGCTTAACCGTTGCACCTCTGCGCCAGGAGCGGAATCAGGGCTCCCAAAAATCTGCGAATGCAAAGAATGACCAATTCTACCGCAGTACAAGTAAAAGGATGGAATACCACGCAAACTTACATCATATGATATATCAGCCAAAGTAAGCTGTTCATGTCAAGTAAAAGAACAGAAATTCGAAATAAACCAAACAAAACCAGGAACAATAGTGCTAGGGCACGATAATTCGTGGTTACCCTCAAGCTAAACCGGCCGTGATTCTTTTGCTTCCACGTCTACGCATTATCCAAACACTCATTGTCAATTACCTATTATGCCTGCAAGAAATTTGGTTCATAAAATCAGGCGCGCGAATACGTGGCCACAGGTCTGACGAGGGACCGAATAAACCAAGTGATGTTCCTTTTCTTTGGAGGGCAGTACAACCTGTTCTTTTTTAGCACATCGTACAATGCAAGGCAGAGCCAGCGATGATTCCGACCAAGGTGGTTAAGCTGCTGCTTTATTTTCATGGTAAGACTTCCGTTGTTTTAAACGGAAATAAACGCAATGTAATTTTGAATTTTAGAATTTTTCGAACAGTGGTTGGCTTTGCCCATCACACTGTGGCATCGCTTTCGTATACTGCAATTCCAGTGAAAGTAGAAAATGGAAAGAAGACACGAATGCACTGAACTCCTTACAATGTGAATGAAAACATTCCACATCAACGCACCAACAGGTTTAATTTGACAGTGGAATTTCCTCAAAGCATTTTCTGCGCTGCAGTCATTTCTTTAAAACCTCACTGAGCTGAAAGCGGTCTTCGTACCGGGAAACAAGGCTTAGAGCTTGGGAATTCATCAGCCCTACTAGGTGTAATTTCTGTATGTTTTGCTCTGCACTCTGATGATCTAGCTGACTCTGGGCTGATAATGAAAACGTTGACTGAGGCGCTGCGGCTCCCGCAGGACCGGCGGCCACCCGCACGGCCCAGCCAGTGCCCCCTTATTAGGGCACTATGCAGGGTTATTCACCTATGACTTTGCAACAATTTTTAAAAATAGGCTTCTTGAGTTAGAAGAGTGCTTTTTTCGGCATATCATTGACAGCGGTGTAGTGCATCGTGGCGACAGAGAAGGCGTGCGGCTCCCCGCCTTTCGTTTTCGCCTCGTGTGCCTCTAGACTTCACCCTAAGAACCTACACCCTATGAACTGGCGCTTTAAAATGGGAATTCGTAATGGTCTGCACAGCCAAAAAAATGTTAGCCCGGAGTACGGTTCGGGCCATCACTCTCGCCTACGGACAGTGCATCTTGCCCTTCCTCACCCTCCCCTCATCATATCTTTCCTCCCTCGCCTTCACTTCATCATATCTCCTCACCCTCACCCTCATCCCTACGAATTTTATGCGCCCATCCTCCCTCACCCTCACCTCAACGACTGAAATCCTCATGAGGTAAGGCTGAGCACACCCTTTTGAGGGTTTGCCATCGTGAGGTTGCCTAT
The DNA here is from genome assembly GCF_052857255.1 of Amblyomma americanum. NCBI lineage: Eukaryota > Metazoa > Arthropoda > Arachnida > Ixodida > Ixodidae > Amblyomma > Amblyomma americanum. The sequence continues at coordinate 447,378,555 of NC_135497.1, forward strand.
CTCTGGGTGTGAGTGTGGCAGTCATAAAGGAAACAAACTGTCCTCTGATGAGGCGACTGAAGCTTCTCTTGAGCCTTTTTTGTCAGCATTCAATGTTATCGTTAGTCACTCGAGAGGCTTATCAGGAGGGTGCATGCTTTTACTGGCCTGGGGATTACTGCCGCGTCGTATCGCACAGATGGTGACGGGCGACTTATATGCTGTGACCTCGCAATTTCGGGTGTACAGTGAAGACTTATTTCTGTTTAAGCCCCTGTAAAGCAGCGTGATAGAAGGCTATTTTTCCTGTCACTAGTCGACAATTTGCGCACGGATCGTAAAATTACACTATTGGTTTCAAATGCGTTTGTAGCGATGAAGACCGTGTTCATGTTCATTAAGCGTTATGGCACTAGTGCTCCTTTAATTACTGATTTGACATACGAATAAAGCCTCGTGGATGTTGGACAAACTAAGGGACATAATATTCATTTCATTCACTTTCAGTGCTTCTCTAGTGCTCGTCTTGACAGGACTTACGTTTCAGCAGATATGTTAGCCAGCGTTCTTGGATACTTGGTGCGGCCCATTGTCGTCAATGATCACTGCATGGCGTCTCTTCGGATAAGCGAGGTACAGTCAGCGCATACTCCATCCTCGATGGGAGCTGTGGAAGTTGAATAGCTGTCTGCTCCCAGATGAAATCTTCAAAAGTGCTGTATCTACTTGCTTGAAGACCCATGGTCACGCGGTGATACTCAGTTTTGCAAAAATTGGACCTGTTTAAGCAAGAAACAAAAAAAAACTTTGCTATTGAAGCCTCAACAAGAATCGCGTTTTTGAAGAGACATCACCTTAGAGAGCTCGGCCGTAGTTTGGTTGAGCTACATGAGTTAGAGAGGATTAGCCCAGGTGCCTACGTAGAAGATATCACTACCGCAAAAGCAGACCTTCAGCAGTTTTAAACTGATAGATTCAAGGTGGACTTTGTAAGGTCGACATCCCGTAGGTTTCTGGATGAGCAACCCTCTCGTCGGGTCCTGAGTGATGAAAGGCAGACTGCTCTTGCTAAAGAAATATTGGAAATTTAATATGGTGGTTGTCCATACATCGATCGTTCTCGTATTATAGATGCTTTCTTTGACCATTATCGGAAGCTGTTGGGGGGTTGTGCGGGCCCAAATGTGAGATCAGATTACAGTCGCTTATTCGAAGCATTTCCTCGACTTGACAATGAGCAGCGTGCTGTTGTGGAGGGGCCTATATCATTAGACGAATTCAAATCTGCCATTTCTGACCTGACGGCTCAGAAATCTCCTGGACCAGATGGTATTAGTAGCGAGTTCTACAAAACATTTTCCATTTGTGAGGCCTGTTTTGATGGAGGTTTTCCAGGCTTCTTACGATATTGTCTTTTTGCCCCCCGCCCCAGTTTCTATTCTGGCCGCACTATATTAATTCCAAAAAGCACGGCTACAAATCGGTTGAAAACAGTTAAAGGATATCGTCCAATTTCCCTCTGCGGTGTAGATTACAAACTATTCGCAAAGTTTCTTTGCAATCATCTGCAGGCAGTTGTCGCTGACTTAATCGGCACGCATCAGGTATGCGGCATCAGAGGCCGCAGCATCTAAACCCATATTCATATTGCATGTTCAGTATTGGAGACAGTATCAGATGAGACCAGACAAGTAGCTGTAATTCAGATTTAGCTTGCTCAGCCATTTGATAAAGTTCGTCACAATTTATTGTTTTCGGTCTTAGAGTATGCACATATTTGAGATGTGTTGGTTAGGAGCATAATTCTCTGTTATAAAGAGTCCTATACAAAGCTAATTGTTAACCAAGAGCTAACAAAACCTATTCAATTGAAATTATGTGTTCGCCAAGGCTGTCCATTATCGCCTTTGTTGTTTACCGGATATCGTGAACATTTTTTGCCTCAGTATCATTAGCAGCGACCTGTCCGTGGTTTCATCCTGTTGTAATGTAAAATTAAGACTCTAGCCTATGCAGATGATGTTGCCCTCATTTGTTCTGACAAAAAGAGTGTGCTGGAGGCATTACATTTCACTGAACATGTTTTGTGAGGTATGAGGTGCGGCTCTTAACTTAGATAAGTCCAAGGGGATTTAGTAGGGTCATTGGGGTACAACGCCAAGTCTTTTCGGTGGCATAAGCTGGGACTGCGGGACCCCTCAGTACCTAGGGGTTGCTCTTCACCAAATTCGCAACAGTGGAGCCTACTGGGATACACAGATAATCTTCATGAGGCCACAAACCCAGGCTTGTATGGGTAGGGACGTGTCAGAGTTTGCTCGGGCTCAAGTCTGCCACATTTTTTTATTTGCAAAATTTGCCTGCTTGCTGCAGGTTATCCACTGTGCGAGAGAGAAAGTGCAGGTGATGCAAAAAAAATTTGCTGCATTATTATGGCGTTCCCAATGGGAAACCATGCTTCGCGTTAACCTATTTCTTCCTCTAGAGTCCGGTGGAATCGGCCTTGTTCACGTATTCGTGCATCAGCTTGTTTGGCGTTTTTTTCTTCTTCAAATCGTCAAACTACCCGTTCTAGTAGCTGTCCTTATTAGGCGTTTCAGTGCTCATTTGCCTTTCTTATTCGCACCGACAGGACACACTCGTGAGGGGCCTTTATGGGGATTCCTTAAGGCAGTTGCTGAGACCTTCAATGTCCTCACTGTGCGCTTTTCTTTAGGCTACCTGTATAGTCTCTCCAGAAGGCAGATGACTCAGGCACTTACAGAGTATTTGTTAACTGTACCTCTGTATCGGCAAGGTTTTCTGGAGTTCCTTGACACCAGTGTTTTAAAACATATTAGGCGAATGTGCATTTCTTCTGCCGCAAAAGCATTCTTCTTTAAACTGCACGCATCTACGCTGTTTGTGACGGCACGGATTCACGCTAAGGGAGATGCTTGCGCCATGGATGATGAATTTTCGCCTCTGCAATGCACCAGAGACAATTGACCACATTCTGTGCATTGATGCTATGTTCTTCTGGTACATGTTAGAACGAAAAATTATGGAGGACACTGACATCACACCCTACAGTATCTGTATTTTGCCTGTGGAGAAAAACAGTGCTGTGCCATATGATCTATTTATGTTGCTGGGACTATTTAGTCTCTGGAAGAGCCACATGATGGACCGCCACGCCGAATCACCACGGCTGTCGAAATCTTTGTCTCGTGAACAATGCGCTTTGGTGCGGGGAGTATATGCTGCCCCGCAAGAGCCGCCTATCTGGCTCCCCTATCTGGATGCATGTGTGCATGCCTCCCAGACTTTTGATGATTTGGAAGGTAGGGTTGTGAAGCAATATGGTGACTTGGTGTTTTGTGGCGTAAGCATGCTTAGGTTTTTCTTTTCGACACTATTTTCATGCAATAAAAGAAAAAAATGCGGCGATTGCATAGTTTTCTAGTTCACTGGCCAGCGAAGCTGATCTGTTCGCGCCGCCGCAGGTTCGAATCCTAGTCGTGGCAAAATTTATTTTATTTATTTATTTATTTATTCGTAGTCAAGGTCGATACTTCTACGGTGAATCGACTTTTGCAGCTTTTGTAGTGAAACAGAGCTTTCGCTCTAAAAGTCAGGCCGCATATGTTCGGCCTGGCGATGTTCCATGAACGCCAAAGCGTTTGGTGTAAAATTAGGTACTGAAATTTTTCTGGCGTCGCTGGCGTCGTTTACAGGCACCCAAAGAGCCCACCATTCTATCTACAACCCTTTGCTAATCGAATTCCACAAATAATTGAGCCGAAGCGAAAATGACTCGCGACAGGAGAGTTTAACTTGCCTTAGATAAACTGCAACAAATTCAAAATATCAGTACCTGAGAACGCCGGTAGAGCGCGGCTGCTTTTAGATCTGCCTTTTTTTTGTGTAACTCAGGTGATCTCTCTAAGAAAATGTGTCACTAAGACATCAGAATCTATCCTTGACCTTACTTTCGTAAAATTTACTGAGGAATGTGGAATAGAAACAACGAATGTCATTTCAGACCACAGTTTGATTGACATCTGTATAGGCATAAAAACTGAAATAGCTGCCTGAGTTGCTTTGGGACGTTAAACCCTATAAACCTAAACCTGAAATAGCTACCCCAGTGATCCGAAATTTTCTTGACTCTTCTTCAGCTGACGACGAATCAATTCTACGGTAGAATACAATTAAAAAAAAACAGCAGCTGGTGACACTGGGCTATGGTCCGCGGGGTCCTGTGTTACTCCGCTGACCAAAACAGCAAACAGAATCAGATTGTTAATCTTTGACTGCGTTAAACAAGACAGAGGCATCAACATTAATTCTTGAGCTTATACTTTTGTCTGGTGGTTAGCTTCTTGTTTATGTAACAAAAAGTTTAAAAAACGGACTACTTTCTTGTCGTGGCGGAATTCTGTGCGGAGTCCCTGAAGGTGGGCGGCGCTTTACTGCAGACTTAAGATGTAACCAACTATTGATGGCCTGCATTTAGGTGTGGAGGAATTTGATAATGACGGTGATGCGCCTCTCCTCTGGGAATGGTTTAAGTTCTTGGTACTGAGATGCATAAGCAAGTTCGTAGGAAAGTTAAACCGTGCCAGGCCACGGATTACAACATAAATCGATCACCTGGAGCGGCGATATGCGCCAAAACAAAAGGCGCGCACGGCAAATGCCACTCTCAAAAGCGGTTTGGTTGAGACACGCAAGAGAGCTGTTTCATGAGCACACGCTGCCAAATATCCCCACAGAGCCGCCTAACAAGTTTTGGCAATTTTCCTCTGACAAAGACAGGTCCAATCAACCTACTTAAAATAAACTGCAAAATGAGTACTAATATAAAGAAGTCGCTGATTAATTCAACAGCACATTTCAAAGGGCCTTCGCAAACCCTGATAATAGTCACAACCTTCCTTGTCATGAACTCAAGATTTCGGACATCGCCATTTTTTTTTTCTCAATTACCAACATGGGTTTCGTAAAAATGTCTTCACAAGAATGCAACTGGTTGCTGAATTTGTTCCGCTATTGATAAACAGCTTCAAATTGGCGCTATGTTTTTGGATCTGCCCAAGACATCCGACCACATTCCGCATAGCTTACCGATAGAAAGACCTGAGGAAATAGGGCTCCTAGACTCAGTTCTCAACCTGATAAGCGCATATCTTCATAACAGCGAGCAGTTTGTAGAAAATGAGGGAAATAAACCAAAGAAATTACAAGTCTTGTCTAGAGTAACACATGGCTCCGTGCTCGGCCCGTTACTGTTTTTGATTTATTTTTATGATACTGCTAAATCCGTGGATGATTGCAAAAATCTTAAATTGTTTGCTGATGACTCTGTTATTTACTCGGTTGTTAACTATGTGTGGTGTGAATAATTGTCTAATGAAAACCTTTGTAAACTTGAAGACTAGTGCGAGCGTGAAAGAATACAAACTGAATTTACTAAAAGCGTTACCACGGCCATAACAACGAAAACGGATCCCCTTAATTTCAAATTTTGCATTAACGGTCACATCATTACCAGATCTACGTCAGTTAAATATATCGGCTTGACAATCAGCAGTAATATTAATTGGCAATCACACGTTCAGAGCTTTTGTACGAAGGCTTACAACAAGTTATAATTTCTGCGCAGAAAACTAAAACGCGCGCCACTCCAATATTAGGCTTGAGACTTATCGCACCTTAGTTCGCGCGGTGGTCGGGCACACGGCAGTCAATCTGGGATCCCTGCTATTCCAAAGATGTCGGCAGGGTGAAGAGCATCCAGTGACTTGCTGCCATGTTTATCTCGCCAGATTGCATGCCTATGTCATCGCTTTCTGACATACTGAAGGAGCTTGGACCAGGGCGACGCCATGCACGACGAGACATAGCAAAATTAAAATTCCTCTACTTACTATGCCACCAGAAAACGGGTTTGCTCAGAGATAAATATTTCTTCAACCATCGAAAAGGTCGTCACGTCTCAGGCACTCCTGAACAGTGCTCTCGTAACTTACCAGGAGCAAACTACCATGTATACCAGGTGTTTCAGGGAACACTTTGAAAAATAGGCTTTTTGGGGTAAAAATATGGCTTTTGCAGCATAGTATTAGCAGTGTTGGCGGACACCGGAAAAGCGGTGAATCGTCTTAAGTAGTAAGCTAATTAAGTCATTTTTAATAAATAACTTTTACCTGGTGGAGTTAGGCGCTTAGTTGCAATAAGCGATTTGTATCCGGTCATTAGTAATAGCCATATCAGTTTTTAGAATTTCTGAAACACGATTACCCTTGGCGCTATGGCTCGACAAAAATTTGGATTTTTTGTCTAGTTACATGCACTGGAAAGGTTGCTTTGCCGGCGTGCTTTCGAAAGCGCATGTATTTTCGAAAACGCCTGCAGAAAGCTAAAACATTTTTTACAAATGATGATGAAAAGCATCAGGGAGATTCAAGGAGCTCTATATCAGCTGAATGACAGTGAAGGTGCAGCGCCGAGAAAGCGTCCAACGCTTGTGTAGACAATGTATCGTGACCTCAGATTTGTTGGAATCAAGAAAGAATGAAGTCAATGGCAATATTGAAAAAGGCAACTTGAAATACCTATAAATCAACACTATTTAAAATACTATCCATTGCTTTGAATATATTTACTAAAGCAATCAATAACACAACCATAATCATCATCGTCATCAACAGCCTGACTACGCCCACTGCACGGAAAAATCCTCTCCCATGTCTTTCCAATTAAACCAGTCCTTTACCAGCTGCGCCCACCGTATCCCCGCAAACTTCCTCCCACCTAACTTTCTGCCGCCTCTTGCTACGCTTGCCTTCTCTTGGAATCCACTCCTTTACCCTTAAGGACCAGCGGTTATCTTCCCTTCGCATTGCTTGACCTGCACAAACCCTATTCTTCCTCTTGATTTCGACTGGGATGTCATTAACCCCGCGTTTGTACCCTCACCCACTCTGCCCGCTTCCGGTCTCTTAACGTTACACCTATCATTTTTCTTTCCATGGCTGGCTGTGTTGTCCTTAATTTAAGCTGAACTCTTTTCGTTAGCCTCCAGGTTTCTGCCCCGTAGGTGAGTACTGGTGGGATACAGCTGTTGTACACTTTTCTCCTGAGGGAATTTGGTAAACTACCATTCATGATCTGAGAGAACCTGCCTTATGCGCTCCACCTCATTCTTACCCTTCTAGTCATTTCCCTCTCATGATCCGGATCAGCGGTCACTACCTGCCCAAAGTAGGCGTATTCCTTTACCACTTCCAGGCCCTCGCTGGCAATTGTGAACTGCTGTTTCTTTGCTAGACTGTTGAGCATCACCTTAGTTTTCTGCATGTTAATTTTTATACCCACCGTTCTGCTCTGTCTGTCTTATCTCATTGACCATTATTTGCAGTTCGTCAACTTAGTGACTCAGCAAGGCAATGTCATCCGCGAATCGCAGATTATTTTGGTATTTTTCATTAGCTCTTATCTCAAACTGTTCCCAGTTCATGTCTCGGAATACCTCCTGTAAAAAGGCGGTGAATAGCATTGACGAGATCGTGTCTCCGTGCCTGACGCCCTTCCTTATTGGGATTAGGAAGGGCGCCAGCCACGGAGACACGATCTCACCAATGCATTAAACATGAAAAAAAAGCAGGTTGGCTTTAGCAAACCGCACTCGACAATATTCGTGCCATCAGTCAGGCGAGTGTATAACAAGCCCATTATGTAGCATTCATACATGAGAGAAAAGCTTTTTATTTAGTTGAAACATTAGCAGTCATGCAGGCGTTGCGGGAGTGGAGGAAGCCTGTATACGCCTGTTAGAAAATACCTGCGGGAACATCACAGCGACCACAGTAGGCGGAATGAGAGGATACCAGTCAGAAAGGCGGAGGCGGGCATAATCTCTCCCCAGTTATTCACCGCATGTTAAAGAAAAAGTTTTCAGAAGGCTGCAGTGGGATGAACAAATTATAAGAATTAGGGGACAAAGCATTGGCAGCATTCGATTCGCTAATTTTTGTATCGCTATCTCATGAGATCAATCGCAGCAAACTCATGGATCTAAACGTGGTACGAAGGAAGGCTTGAATATTATTATGAAGAAAACGAAAAAAGTGTTCAACGACATGCCGAAAAAAGCGCTCTTCTAGCTCAAAAAGCCTGCTTTTAAAAACTGCGTGAGGTCTGAGGTGAAAAATACGCTCTATATCAGTGAGGATGGGCCCGTAGTTTTCTGCACTGTTGTGTAGGGGTGGCACGTCACCTATGTATATGTTATGGTTTTTCCTCAGTTCGTTAAGAAAATGGCTAGGCTGATGGTGTTCGTTATAGTAAAAAAAACAGCTCAATAGTCACAATGCAAGCCCATCACTATTGCAGACAGAAGATCCGTACGCCATAAACACTTCCTTACTTCAAAGGATTCTTTCATCGCTTTAATACTTATTCTTTCCACTTGCAGCGGGGAAAAAGAACAGCCTGGAGCCATCAATTATGCACTTTTGACATTGTATGAATTTGTTGAATTTATCGAGGTTTCCCAGCAAAAAATTGGAATATAAAGTTCGCTAGCATATATCAGCCTACAATACCTGCTGGTTTTAATTCGATCTTATGCATTTTTCACGCATTTTCTACTGAGACGTTCGTTTGTTATGATCCGTTTTTATTGCTGTGAAATTAGCATTTCATTACGCCGGTCTCGGTGTGGTGTTTTTACCGGGCTATACTTCATCGGTGCTATTAATGAACTATCGCGATCAAAAGTTTACGGGACGTGAGCTTGCGGAAGAAAAAATTACATCGGTGCAGTCATGTAATCCAGTCTCCTGAAATATATAAAGGTTTGAGGCGATGTGAATGCGCCATCCGCTGGCGACATTACCACCCGACTGGGTCGCGAGGCAGAGCAAGAATAAGTTTATTTCCGTGAACACGCGTCTCGTAATATTTTGATCGCCATAGTACTTTGTAAAGCTCCTTTTTTCTCCACTTATATTGCAATATAATACAGTTCCTTTTCCTGTCTTAAAAATGACTTCCTGTTAAACATTTTGTAATTCTGTTCGACTATTTTTTGTGTATGTGCCCTGCCTCTAAAGACCCCCAGCAGATTGACACTGTTTCTAAATAAATAAATAAATGCACAGTCCCTTTCATCGTCTTCACTCATGAAAGCAAAATATTCATTTGACGATGAACAAACCGCAGCGCAGCATACCATGAGCTTCGCTATAGTTTATCAGCTATGCATCAACAAGCCCAGAAATACACGCTGCTGAAATTCATTAAGTTTTTTTAGAGGCGCAAACTAAGGTTTTAAATGCTGCGCTCCATAATTCTCACAAAAATCGAAACGTCAGTCAGAAAATCTTTTATTCAAAACAACCTGTTTTTATACACCGCCGCATTTTTTAAAACATAAATTATGAGCATGTAACCGCGTTTCATCTAAATTCTGGATATGTACACCATTCAGGTGTAGCTACCTGATTATCTCCGCCCCAGCAAGAGGACCACCAAGCAGTTAGTCAAGGTTCCTTAAATATGGCGCGAGTGTATTTGTGGACCCTGGGCAATCCGCTGTCCAGGCTTCAATTCGGGTGTTGAAGCTCTTCTTCGTGCATATAGCAGACATCAGTGTCGGATAAGGCATACAGTAAGTGAAAGCAGAAGAGCTTGCCATAAATATAACTAGTGACCCAGCAGGACCACGACTACGAAACCTGAATGCTTGCAGCTTAAACTGACGCTTTGTCGCTTCCTTTGAAAGTGTATAATTGCACATCTAAGGTACGTAAGGGCTTACAGAAGCGACGCGACTTGTTATTTACATATAATTATTTTGTTATTTGCAGCAATTCTAGAAATGTCTAGTAAAATAAAATGCTACAACTGTGAGGCACTGAAATTAGGGCTTTTAATTAAACAAGAAAGCATTTGTACTTATTATCTAGCATAAAAATATGCCGCATGCCGTAAAGTATAACTCCGGCGAGTCCTGAACTGGGAAATTGCAGGCCAACAGCATGGCTTGGTGTTCCGAAATTTGTACCCTGCACAATGAAACAGCAAGTATATATGACTGCAGAGGATACACCGCTGAGACATGGCAGTCCTTGACAGGGAATTATCATATGCTTTTATGATACGTTTATCTTGCCAAATGGAGATCTCTGAAAAACAGCCATGACAAAACCTATATATAACAACATGACCACTCCTCGGTAAAGGAAGCTACTGACAGCTGCCAAGTGAGATGCATACGGAAAGGCTTTAGTGCGCAGAGCCAATTGGGAACCGTATACCATGCTATAAAGAACGGAGGAAGCCTAAAAACAGTGAAGAGGAATCTAGGCATAGGTAAAAACCAGATGTATGCATTAAGAGACAAGCAGGGCAATGTCATTAGCAATATGGATAAGATAGTTAACGTAGCCGAAGAGTTCTACACAGACCTGTACAGTAGCCAATGTAATCAGAGCGCTAATGAGAACAGCAGTGCACAGCAATGCGTCATCCCGCCAGTAACGAAAGATGAAGTAAAGAAAGCCTTAGAAGCAATGAAAAGGGGAAAAGCAGCTGGGGAGGATCAGGTAACAGCAGATCTGTTGAAGGATGGAGGGGACATCGTGCTAGAAAAACTAGCCACCCTGTATACGCAATGCCTTATGACCTCGACTGTACCAGAAGCTTGGAAGAATGCAAACATTATCTTAATTCATAAGAAGGGAGACGCCAAGGACTTGAAAAATTACAGGCCGATCAGCTTACTATCCGTTGCCTACAAAGTATTTACTAAGGTAATCGCTAATAGAGTCAGGGCAACGTTAGACTTTAATCAACCAAATGATCAGGCAGGCTTTCGTAAAGGATATTCCACAATAGATCATATTCACACTATCAATCAGGTGATAGAGAAATGCGCAGAATATAACCAACCTCTCTATATAGCTTTCATTGATTACGAGAAAGCATTCGACTCAGTGGAAACCTCAGCAGTCATACAGGCATTGCGTAATCAGGGGGTAGAAGAGCCTTATGTCAAAATTCTGGAAGATATATATAGCAACTGCACAGCTACTATAGTCCTCCATAAAGTCAGCAATAAAATTCCAATAAGGAAGGGTGTCAGGCAAGGAGACACGATCTCGCCAATGCTGTTCACCGCATGTTTGCAGAAGGGTTTTCGAGGCCTGAATTGGGAACAGTTGGGCATAAGAATAAATGGAGAATACCTAAATAATCTGCGATTTGCTGATGACATTGCCTTGCTGAGTCACTCAGGAGGTGAACTGCAAATCATGATCAACGAGTTAGACAGGCAGAGCAGATCGATGGGTCTAAAAATTAACATGCAGAAAACCAAGGTAATGTTCAACAGCCTAGCAAGGGAACAACAGTTCACAATTGGCAGGGAGAGCCTAGAAATTGTGCCGGAATACGTCTACTTAGGGCAGGTAGTGACAGCTGATCCGGATCATGAGAGGGAGATAACTAGAAGGATAAGAATGGGGTGGAGCGCATATGGCAAATTCTCGCAGATCATGAGTGGCAGTTTACCAATTTCCCTCAAGAGGAAAGTGTACAACAGCATAATCTTACCGGTACTCACCTACGGGGCAGAAACGTGGAGGCTAACGAAAAGAGTTCAGCTTAAGTTAAGGACAACGCAGCGAGCCATGGAAAGAAAAATGATAGGTGTAACGTTAAGAGATCGGAAGCGGGCAGAGTGGGTGAGGGAACAAACACGGGTTAATGACATCCTAGTCGAAATCAAGAGAAAGAAATGGGCTTGGGCAGGGCATGTAATGCGAAGGCAAGATAACCGCTGGTCTTTGGGGGTAACAGAGTGGGTTCCAAGAGAAAGTAGGCGTAGCGGGGGGCGGCAGAAGGTTAGGTGGGCGGATGAGATTAAGAAGTTTGCAGGCAAAGGGTGGATGCAGCTGGCAAAGGATAGGGTTAATTGGAGAGACATGGGAGAGGCCTTTGCCCTGCAGTGGGTGTAGTAAGGCTGATGATGATGATGATGATGATGATACCATATAATCACAGGTGAACCGGAGTTTCACACACTGAGGGTGGGAATGGTTTTCAAATTACGCTGTGTCGATTGCACGAGTCATTTTTATATATATATATATATATATATATATATATATATATATATGTATATATATATATATATATATATATATATATATATATATATATATATATATATATATATATATATATATATATCACTTAGGCTGCGTAACAAAGCAGAATAGTTTGCTTCGCTTATTGGAGAGATAAAAAGTGTAAGCCGTTTGCACATGAATAAACAGTCGTGTGCGCAAGAGCAAGATAACAGAAACCGAAAGTTTTTTATCATTATATAATGCGCAACGCGATGTCATGCTAAGAGTTCAGACAAGGTATTCTAGTGATGTTCATACAATTAATCAGCCTCAAAAGAAAAATTTCTTTTTAAATAGTGCCGCGAAACGTTATTTGTTCCTTGGTTTGTAGGGCGGTTTATTGGCACGTTGAAAGCGCCAGCGACGAAGACCCTGGCGCAAGGAATCTCAGAACCAGCGAGGCAAGAGACCGGGGCAAAAGCGGGAGCACTCCAGCACGAGCATGATGATGGTGTCCTCAGAATTAATGGCGCGTACCTACGGCGGGAGATTGGCCAGGGTGCATTCCGACGGGCTGCGCAAGCGCGCCGTCGTCCTCGGCGTCGGTGCTGGACCATCTTCTTCATTCCAAGTAAGCCGGCGGACAGAGGGAGCCATCCTGATGACTCAGGGCGAAGAGACGACGAGGGGGCTGTAACAGGGGTTCAAGGGGCTGACCTGTACGATGTCAGGGCCACGGCGGCGATGGTCCGAAGAAGGTGTCACCGGTTCGATGGTGTAGTTGACAGGTTACGTACGTTCAAAGATGCGGTAAGGGCCGAAGTGCTGGGCCGAAAATTTAGACGCAGCAGGAACGGAGAGCCAGACCAATGAGCCAGTGGAGAAGTGAGCAGAGGGCGTGGCTTGATCGGACTCATGTTTGCGTTTGCGGAGGCCTGCTCAGCAGGTTATATATGCTCTTTGTTCCTCGCCGCTAGAACGCGGCGTTATCACTTTTCTGGGACCTCGAGACGCCACATAGGGCCGTATTTCATAAGCATCATTTTCTATTTAGAATCCGTACAGTCCTCTAGCATTGGTCACTGTTGTTCGGTGGCACTGACGCGGCTTTCAAGGCTCGGTTGGAAGCGACCTCACCTGTGGCGCATTGGCGACCGGACCTCGCCATATCGCAGCTAATGATGACGAACGGTCGCCGATGAGCCGATCGTTCGCTCGCTTCCCACTGACGCGTGGAAGCAGCGGCAACGTCATCGAGAAACACTCACTCATGGGAGAGGGCCAAAATGATTCTAAATGAAAAATATATCAGGAATCCTGACAGAATATGGCCAAAGGGTCCAAATCAACGAAAAAGTTCGCTTTGTAGCCGGCGCGCCTTGTAGCGACGCCATTTTCGCGTAGGTGCGGGTGGGGCGAATATTTTAGAAGGACGAGCGGCAGACAGCAAGCAATCGGTGACATTGCGAGCCTTTTTTTGCATTCGCGGTAGGGCAACCTTCAGTTCGAACTCCCGCGGGAAGCCTCTAGCACGGCAGAACTTCCGTTGCTTTTGTTTTCATAGTATTCGGTGGAAGTGCCGGCGCGCAAAGGCTGCCGTCTTGGACTGCACGCCTGGCTGTGCCAGCGTGAGCTGCTAGTTGAACTCGTGCAGCAGTAGACTTGCAAGTTTGGCTAGTTGGTGAACACGCCTTGTAGAAATACAGGGCGCTCGCTACTACAGCCAGCGTACTAATCCTTTCGATAGCTTTAAATGCCGCCTAAAGCGTCGTAGTTCCTCCGGTGGTTCCTCCGTTTGCCTCCTCGACATGTGCGCGCTGTTTATTGAGTTATCGTTGTTAGAGCCACCGGATAAATTACAGAGTGTCGCAGTCCTTTTCACCGCGCTATCTACTGTCACCGGTTGGTCAACATAGGTCGCGTGGTGCGTCGTGGCCCGCGCTCACCATCACGCGATCAAGCTTCCAAAGAGACGCAGCGCGGACGCCTTTGTCCCGGTGGTTGTTTGGGGGTTCCTACGCTTCGTGCTTGTCTCTCGGCTTTCGAAGAAAAAAAGCACTTCGAGGCAGCATGGCAAGCTGCTGCGCTTTTGGGTGCAGAAGCAGGGCGGAGTCCGGGAAAACGTTTTTCTCTATTCCAATGGGGAAAGTTAACAGCCAGCAAAGGCGCCTTGCCATGCCATCATAGGAGCAGCCGGGAGAAGTTCGCGCCGACGAGAAACACACACTTGTGCGAGGCAAGCTCGAGCGGTTCATGGTATCCATTAATAGAGCTGGTTCGCGGACGTGGTTTGCATCGGCAGCAAGGATCGAGCTGGGCGCATATGCGTGTACGCATTTGGGAATGCTCGGAGAGAGATGTGCAGGCTCATTATTAAAAGGCCGAATGCCGGTTATGGGGGCCATGAAACAATAGTGCACAATAAGGTGGTCGTGGCGATAACGTTGCGGGCTCGAACGACAGCACAATGCGGATTCGTACTTGTCTTGCCCTGTATGCGTGCACTATTGCGTCACTCAGGTTGTTTGGAGCTACGGTACTTTTTCTTTTGTGCAGCAGTGTTCAGGTTCTTTAAATTCTTTAAATAAACAATACTAGAGTTAAACTTCCCTGCAGTAGCTTCCAGGCTCTCACCCGCCGTGCTCGGCTTGGAGGGGCGATGGTCCGTTGAGCCGCTCGACTATGGTGACGTTCTTCGCCCTCACGCGCCGTGCTAGCCAGAGTCCGGCGGTGTGTTGGGCTGTGCCTGCTGACACCATGGAGGCAAGCTGGGACTAGCAGATTTTACTTCGCTTGTTGCTTCTAGATCCTCGTTTTTTTTTATTTCCCCAAAGCACACCATTTTATCATGTTCCAAAAAAAAGGAACTAAAATGACATACATGTCCACGCCCTAAGGCGGAGCGCTGCGTACCCCTCTTCTGTTTTTCCCCTCGCCCATGCAGCGGGCCAGCAGTCACTCTTCCACGCACTCTCTCCGCAGTCAAGCGCTACTGTGCTTGCGCCACTAGTAGCACCGAGCCACATGTGTTGCGCCGCTGCGCAGTGCGGAGTCAGACGTGCTGGTCGTCGGCTTCGGCGATTTTCAGCCGGAGCAGCGGAAGTTTCCGTCTGACCCTAGCAAGATCATCCCCAACGTGCACCGAAAGCTGTCGGGACCATCTGGACACCAGTTTTTTCCAAGGTGGGCCCGGTTAAACCCCCTTTTCGGGCAACACATGGCCCGATCGGGCCGGTGGCGCGGCTAGGCCTAACGGCCGAACCGGTACCCGGCACATCGGGGCCTCTGGCCACTGACGCCAGTATGGCTGCTACGCAAATCTCCTGCCGAGGCTACGACCCCGAGAACATGCACTGGACAACGGTTCACCTAGCGGAAACCGCAGGCCCAGTTTCGGCAACGGTTACCCCAGCGGGAACCGGAGGCCCAGATTCGGCAAGATTTCGCAGGGCCGCGTTGAACGCCGCAGTGCTGCGCCGAGCGCAAGACCAAGCCTTAAAGCCGGCGTCCGTAGACGCGGCCGGCGTTCACGCCGGAAACCAGCAGTCACCCGCCCCGCGCGCGGCGGGCCGCAGTCGGCGACTGCTCACGAAGTGGAAACCGCCTGTTATTCCCAAGCCTGCTCCAGACGACTACGTCGTCGTCATCAAGCCCCGGACCCGCGTCTCGTTGTACGAGACTTTCCAGGAGACCGGCTACGGCCGGGCGTTCACGGCTCTCCTGGGCGCGCAACCCGCAACAGATCTTACCATAATACCGGTAAGAGAACAAAACCTCATTATTGTTCACACTGCGAAACCTGAGCTAGCCGACCGTATCATCGGCGAATTTGAACTTAATGGACCCGACGGGAAGGTCCCCCTAGTGGGGCACCTGCGCCAAGACGACAAGGACGTCTGCTACGGCGTCATTACCGTCCGTAACTCTGAAACTACGGACTCGCTCCGTACTAGGCTCCAATGGCGCTTCGGCACCATCGTGGAAGTGCGAAAATTTGGGACATCCAACAAAGCGAGACTGACTTTCGCCGGAACAGAGAAGCCACGTTTCGTGCACTACGACTCGGAGCTTGTACAAGTTAGGCCTTACCAGCGAACCATTCCAGCCTGCCGACATTGCGGTGTGGTCGGCCACCGCGTGGACGCCTGCCCCGGCCAGAGGCTGGACCGGTGCGGCCTGTGCGGACAGCAGGCTCTACTCGTTGAGGGGGAGCGGGCCCCTCACCAGTGCAACCCAAAGTGTTCAGTGTGCGGCGCGGCCCATGCCACGGGGGGCCCAGCGTGTACTGCTAAATATCGCGCTATCCAGCCCACGCAGGCCGAGCGCGGGCGTAAATCGAAGCGAAACCGACGCAAGCGTGGCAAGCGTCGCCCGGACAAGCTGAAGGCCAAGGCTGCCGACCAAGCCATGGACCAGCCTGTGAATTCCTCTACTGGGAGCCAAGGGAAACCTCCAGCTGCGCCACCGCCGCCTCAAGCCGGTGCAGCGAAGCCCCTCGGACCTCCACAAAACGGCGGCTCCAAGACGTGGGCAACCGTTGTCAAGCAACACTCCCAGGTGAGCGGCGCCGGCAGGGCAGCTTCTCCCTTCGCTCCCCTTTCCCAATCCCAACAACGGCCAATCTCTGCCGAACAAAAAGAAATATCTGCTCTCCGCGAGCAGGTTGCAAATTTTCAAAAGCGCCTCGCAATAGCGGAGGCCCGCCAAAATTCCCCCAACCACACCTCTGCCTCACCCGCAGCAGAGGCAATGGAAAGCGACGCAACCCCTTCAGGACAGGCTGCGCATGCCCTCACGGCACTCGAGGCGAGAGTGAGCGCGCTCGAAACTCAAGTTAACAACAGAATATCCGCATTGGAAACGCAAATCAATGCCACACTTACGGCGGCACTCAACAAAATTAGCCACCTTGCGGCATATATCCCGAACCTCATAACCGCTCAGTTCGCTCAACTCACCCGCGCTCCCAAGCGCGCTGGCCCGCTCAAAACCTCCGCAGGCCGGCAGCTCAAAGCGTCTAGGCGTCGAATCGCCGGAGAAGAAGAAGAGGTCCCCTGTGCCATCCTCAGTATAGAGAGCGCTCCTCTCTTTGGAGCCACTGGCTCTCAAGCCTCCTCTCTCCAAACTCACAACTCTACCCTTGATCATGGCGGGCGCCCCTAAAAATAGGAAGCATCCGCGAAGCAATTCGATCCCTATTCAAATTGTACAGTGGAACTGTCGCGGATTCAAGGCACGCACAAAGCGAGCCGATCTACGCCTTTTCCTTACAACGTTCCCAGAATTACCTGCTGTGGTGGCCCTTCACGAGCCAGGAAATGGCGCCACCCTTGCCAGTTACACGGTGTACCAGCAGGATGCGCATAGCTGCCTCTGCGTACATAAAAATTACACGGCCTCCCAGGTTGACCTGGATCTTAGCGCTACTTTCTCCTATGTAATGGTGACGATCCTTCCGCTACGCAAACAGGACCCCCCATTGCACATACTCAACATTTACTGGCCCCCAAAGTTACCAAATGTTACATTCGCAGATATCTTCAGCCGGGCTTTGAAGGTCGCGAATCGGGATCCCCTCATATTTGTTGGGGACTTTAATGCTCCCAGCACCTTATGGGGGTACACACGTGAAGAGAAACGCGGACGCAAGTTGGCGGAGCTTGTTTCCACACTGGGCCTTACTCTTCACACGGATCCCGCGCAACCCACTCGTATAGGTAACTCCGTTACACGCGATACGTGTCCGGACCTCACCTTTACGAAAAATATTCGCTATGCAGATTGGAGGAACACCGAGGAATCCCTCGGTAGTGACCACTGCATAATTACCACTACAATCCATACCAAGCCACTCACAAGACCACAGGCCAATGCAAAACTACCCGACTGGACCAAATTTAGGAACAGTTACACCAATCCTCAATCGATAATGGACCAAGGATACTCAACGTGGTCCCAACACCTAGTATCCCACTTGAAATCAGTCGAGCAAAATGTTCAACTCTCAGAGGCGAGCCCGGCGGTGGATAACCACCTCCTCCCCCTCTGGGAGGCACGACACAGCCTAGTCCGCCGCTGGGGTCGTCAAAAACACAATCGGAAACTCAAAATTCGAATTGCGGATATCACCCAACAGGCGGCACAATACGCGGCCCAACTCGCCGACTCCAATTGGGTGCACCGATGCAACACTGCAGCTCGGCAAATGTCGAGTCGGAGTACGTGGCGCCTCTTCCGCGCTCTTATTGATCCGGCACAAACCCGTACTGAGACACAAAAACAGCTTCAAAGGGCTATACATAACTTCACTGGAGACACGGCCAAACTGGCCGATGCGCTCCGCGACCAATATTTGAGTATACACCAGGATCCCCGTGGTCAGGCGTACTCGTATGCAGGTTCCGAGAACGCGGATTTGGATCAACCGTTCCAGCTCCATTACCTAAAAGCGGCCCTGGCTAAAATGAAGCGAGGTACAGCACCAGGCCGGGACAAGGTGACGGTAAAGCTTATTGCCAACCTCCCAGATCCCGCCTACGAAACTCTCCTCGATTACTTCAACACTATCTGGATTGGAGGCACACCACTCCCCATAGATTGGAAAACGGCACTAGTAACTTTCATTCCCAAGCCAGGTAAAGCCATTAACACCGACAACCTCCGGCCCATCTCCCTCACTTCGTGTGTGGGGAAGCTGATGGAGACTATGGTCCGCGACAGATTGTCGGCTTTCCTGGAACAACAAAACATTTTCGCAGACACCATGTACGGTTTCCGCCCACACCGGTCCGCACAAGATGTCCTGTTGCAACTTCACAAGGAGATTCTCGACCCCGTCGAGCACCCCAGCAATGATAAAGTAGTCGTCGCACTTGACCTGCGGGGGGCTTTCGACAATGTGACCCACGAGATTATCCTATCCCACTTGTCGCAAACACATTGTGGGCGCAATACTTTCAATTATATCAAACAATTCCTTACAGATCGCCAATCCTATATCCGGCTACAAGACACAGAATATGGCCCATATCAACTTGGTACACGAGGGACCCCACAGGGAGCTGTCCTCTCGCCATTACTATTTAATCTGGCCATGATGAAGCTCCCTACCCAGCTGGCGGAGGTCGCCGGTGTGCAGCACGCTCTGTATGCGGACGACATCACCCTCTGGGCAACACAACAATCGGTTGGAGACATCGAGACCAACCTGCAACAAGCGGCAGCTATAGTGGACGAATACGCTCGTCGCTGTGGTCTTGAATGCTCCCCGAGCAAATCTGAATTTGTGCACATACGCCCCAACTCAAAGTGCACAACCAAAATTGCCCTTTCCCTACTTAGCGGACCGATACCTGAACACGCGGAGATCCGGGTACTGGGGCTTTTCATTCATCATAGGCGCAAGATAGACACTACCCTAAACAAGTTACGTAAGGTGGGGGACCAGGTGGGTCGGATGCTCCGCCGGGTGTCCAATAAAAGGGGGGGACTACGATGCAAAGATGCCCTGCGGCTGGCCAATGCATTCGTGACCAGCCGGATTTTATATTCGGCCCCCTACCTCCACCTACGCAAATGCGATGAGAATGCCTTAGAGGTAGTTCTCCGCAAGATTTATAAGAGAGCGCTCGACCTCCCCATAACGACGTCCAACAAGCGTCTCCTCGGTCTGGGGATGACCAACACCTTTGGGGAGTTACGAGAAGCTCATCTTAACAATCAATACTTGCGCCTAAGCAAAACACCTGCGGGGAGCCGCCTTCTAACCCGCTTACACATTTCCTACGCAACACATACAGAAGAACGGGTCCGCATCCCTGAAGCCTGGCGCTTTGCACTCCAGGTGCGACCCCTTCCGAAGAACATGACTGCAGACACCCATGATGGTCGCCGTCTCGCGCGGGCGGAGGCTATTTCTCAACAATATGGCCACAAGCCAGGTGTCTTCTATGTGGATGCGGCCGGCCCGCACCATGGGGGTTGGTACACGGCGGCCGTCATCCACCAAAACACTACAGTTCAGGGCCTTACTTTCCATGCCCCAAACATTACATTTGCGGAAGAGATCGCCATTGCACTGGCCGCCGCAGATCCAGAGTCCCGAGTCATTATTACGGACTCCAGGGGCGCCTGCCGCAATATTGAGCAAGGGTACGTTCCAGACCGTGCTTTCAAAATTCTCCACGCATGCGATTACACAGGGTTTCCGACCCATCGTACCATCGTGTGGGCTCCGGCTCATGCGGGTCTTGAGGGGAACGAGGCAGCCGACGCCGCCGCCCGCGCGCTTACTCACCGGGCGTCGCCTCATCCGCAGCCTGATCCGGAATTCAATTTCAATCCGGCCATCACCTTTAAAGAGATCACCTCTCTTTATCAAAATTTTCATGGTCTCTATCCCCCTCCCTGTAAAGGCCTCACCAGGGTGGAGGAGCGCTGGCTTCTCCGCCTCTATACCAATACTGTACTGTGCCCGGCAGTACTTAAGCACTTCAATTCTTCTTTCTCGGGCGCGTGCCCACACTGTGAGGAGTTTTCGGACACCTACCACATGGTGTGGGCATGCCCTTCCAATCCTGCCTACCCACCCCACCTCCACCCCACTCGAGAGGCCTGGGAAGCTGCCCTGCGCGGCTGCTCCGAACTCCATGCCCAACAGGCATTGGTAGCTAGAGCCCGAGCCGCTGCGGAAGCTACAGGGATCCCGGACTAGGGCTCCCTCCTAGTGTTTGTAAGGGACGGGCCCTTCCGGCTCGCCCCATCGACCTCTCACTGTAAATAGAAATAAAAGTTTTCCTCCTCCTCCTCCTCCGCAGTCAACAAGTTTCCGCGAAGTTCCCTGGTCACGTGGTCGGCTGCACGTGCACCAGCGAGCTGCGCGTGACTCCAGGGCTCCAAGGATTCGAGATCGTCGCCATGCACCGGCGCTTGCTGTCCGGCCGCAGGAAAACACTGTTGAATGTCTCTCCCACCTAACCCCATAATATAGACGAGGGGAGGCCCACGGGGATAAAACAGACCTCGCGTTTTTACGGGATCGTTGAAGGTTGACGTGTTGACGAACGCGACAGCCGGGTAATGTGTCAATTTACAGGTTACCTGTGTCGTGGATCCTTTGAAGAGCATCGTCCGTGCCTTTTATTATCACCTCAATACTTTCGCGCCGTGCAAGACGAAAGTTATAGTGACTCACTGTATGGAACAAAAGGCATAGGTAGGAAGTTACTGGCTTTCAGTTTCCACCCCGGTAGGAAAATTCTCCCCTCCCTGACAACTTTCTGTGCTTCTCCAGCGAAGGCTACGCAGGAAAGAGCAGGCGGGCCTTTGCCCCCGTGCTGTGCTTAGTGGGCTCGTTGTTCTGTTTAGAGGTGCCTCAGGCTGAAAGTGAGAGAGAGGGTGTCTGGGGCCTCGCCATTGGGCGCTCATGTAGGCTGCTGTAGACTGAAGGTAACGAAGATCAAGGGGCCCCTGCTTCTTTCCTTTCCGCAAAGAATGAGTACCGTTTACAAACGTAACTTTTTGATTGATTTCAGCTAGAAAACTATCTTGTGGTGAAGCTTACTAGTGTAGCTGGCACAAGCGAAAAGATGAAACTTGGAGCGCCGTAGACCACAGCTCGGAGGGCCGCGTGTTTGTGGCCCCTGCTCTAGGCCAATCGTCGGGGGGTGGCACGCAGTGGTGCACAGACGAGTCGTGTCGAGAAAGAGCAGGAGCTCAGCAAAACGAGAAAACTGAAACTGTCTGCCGCGGGTTGTGATGATTTAGGCGGGCATCCAAAACGGGCCACCCAGGTGGAAAGAAAAGAAGACGGGACAGTGGAGGCAGCAGAAAAGTGGAGGTGGCTTGCTTCTGGCCGACAGGTGTATCTGCCCTATTGAAAAAAGGTGTACGATGCAATAGCCTCCCACAGGTTTGTCATATATACGTAATCAAATAACCATATAAATGTCATACCTGGTTGCCACATCATACATTAGTTTTATCAATGTCATACAATATTATACAAAACGTACGACATTTGCATGACGAAGCAGGTACGAGTTTATTGCATCATACGGCTTTTTTGAGTAAGCTGTCCACGCAGATAAGAAACGGTGACCTTGGAAAGGCTGAACTGGTCCGACTAGGTTGATCTAGACGGTATCAAAGAGGGCGTCGGGTGAAAGAAAATAAGTGGACTTTTTATTCTGATTTCCTCGAGCCGACCCTGAGCCCGAGCCTTTCTGTCACGTGGCTCGTGTTACTTCGTTTTCGTCGCACGCTCCCATCGTTCAGAGATAGCGCTGCTACGGGGCGTTCTCGACCGCTGCTTGACTGCTCTGGTCAGAACAAGGTGACGACCGGTCAGGGCATGCTGACTCGCCTCGAGGAGCTACGCATCTTGTACCGGCTGCTGGGGAAAGCCCAGGGCATGCAGATGGCCAACCCACGGCTGGTGACAGTGTGGCATCACGTGACGAGCCTGCTGTTCAAGCATCTTTTGGCGCTGCACTTTCTGCTACAGTCCAGGTTTCTGCCAGACCACCGGGTGAGCGAGAGCTGCCTAGTCTACCCGTGCACTGCCCTCCAGACCTGGTGCCAGCAGGCCAAAAGTGATCAGGGCAGGAATCTGCTGGTGGACATCGTGCTGGTAGAGGCGGCCCTGGGAGATACGGCCGACCCCCGCACTCCCCTGCCAGAGGGCTACCAGCCACCAAGCATCTATCTCATAGGCGGCCTCGAGCATTGGACGCCGCTGCACATCTACGCCACAATCTTCCACGAATATCCATTGGTGAAAAGAAAGCTGAAGCACTTATCGTCTGGATTTGACCTGAGCACTGAAGTGCAGAACTTTGTCCAGGACATCTGGCACCTCAACCATGGCAAGTATGAGGAACGGGTGGAGAGCCGGCTGCAGGTGCAGCAGCAGGCCTGTGCTGAACTGCGGCCACTTATGGGCGCCTTGTGGGCCCCTGCCGTGCGCCTGCTGACCCAGTGCCAGCCCCCGCTGGCTCTGCGCTGCCTCGACTGCCTACAGGTGGCCTACGCGACCGAGCAGATCAACCTGCAGCTGGACTTGCTGCTGGCCAACTGTCGAGTCATCGACACCCTTGAGGAGGTCCGCAGGCACTGTCACCTGTCCAACCTACAGCAGCTGCTGGGATGCGTTAAGACAATGGCCAAAAATTTGAAAGTGTGGGAAGCCCGTGAGCAGATGGAACTGTTTCTGCAAGCGCCACTGCCTGCCGCGGAGGAAGAGCAGCTGGTGAGCTGCTTCTGCGAGCTGGTCGACCCCACCTGGATGCGCCACGTGCTGCAGCACTTCCGGCAAACCGGACGTCCCCATGCCGCTTTCCCGCTGAACGGCTGCCTTCAGGAGCTGTTTCGAGAGGTGAGGGCTCAACAGTCCAACCTTCCCGAAGTGCGGCGGAAGGTATTTGAAACGCAGGCGCTTGTACCGAGCTTCATGATGTCGATGTCACCGCCAGCATCGCAGCTGAAAGCAACAGCACGCAAGCAAAACCAGTTCGGAGCACCAGTGCAGTACCCTGAGACTGTGCCCACTCGTGTGCCTCTCAAGGGCACCACGCCTCGCCTGCCAACGCAGGTGACTTCTGCGAGGGTCACATTATATGTTGCAGAGGCTTCAAAGCCACCCGCTAGGCCATCTGCTCCCGACAAGGTGGCTGAGAGTGAATCGTATGCCTCAATGTTTACTCCGACTGTCGGCCACTGTACCCCGCGAAGTCTGCTGGAGAAAGATGTAGGATCGATCCTGTGCACGCCTTCCGTCATACTGTGGCACAGCCATCATCGAGTGACCACCTCCGCAACGCAGCAATCAAAAAGCATACTTTCCTTTAATCTGAAGCGGCGACCCGTGGAACTCCCACCTGTTGTTGCCACGCCAGTTCTTCCAAGGGGCTCCGAAGAAAAACATGCTGGCGCCTGTCTGACACGCACAGAACTCGGCGAGGACGTCCAGTTAATACCTGCAGATCCATCCGATCGGAGGCTAAGATTTTCCATCTCAGACTCGAACAGTTCGTAAGCTAGCCCTGTACTTGACACCACTGGCCAAAGCCTAGGAGGCTGCTTCATGCTGTCTCCACCTGTGGAACAGGCAAGCCGTTCAAAGGAGACAAATTTCTAGTGACCGATCCGGCCAGCCCGTGACTTCCCCGGACAGTGACAGCGACGACTCTGGCACTGATCTGCAAAACAGCTCTCCAGGACCATTTCGCTCCGCACAGCCTACGCTTGAACAGCCTCGTCCCAATTTGCAGCATCCTTCCAGCTTGCAGCCTGCTCCCAGTACGCAGCCCAGGAGTGCCAACCGGGATACAGATGGGAACAAGGCACCAAGACCGGGATCTGGTCAGACATCTATCGCGCGCAAGACCCTGCTGCCAGAGTTCCTGATGCAAGAGGCTGCCAGGTGTCTGCACTCGCCCACTGCAGCCATTTCCGCTGCTACCGGGCCTGCTCAGCCAGAAGCCAAAGAGTCACTGTCTCAGCCAGCACCTGCAGCTGCAGTACCAAGCCTTGCAGAGAGTGTGGAGACGTCGGATGGAAAAGACCTGGATGGAACACCACTTATGGACAGCTATGAGGAAATGACTCCTGCAAGCAAGAGTCGGCCACGTTGCCTACCGCATGGAGTGGATTTGAGCAGAGGGCCTGTGGTGACGACACCCGACGAAGAGAAGGCAGTACCCAGGTCGGCTGCTGCTGCATACGTTGGCACTGCGCAGTTCAGCCCTTCGCATGTCTGCACTCTACAAGGTAGCACTTCAGACGTAGGTATTCCGCTCATCGGTACTACAAACTTCGGTACTGCAAGATTCGGCACTGCATACTTTAGCACTCCACATGTCGGCAATGCGCAGGTCAGCACTGCTCAGTTTCGGATGCCAGCTGAAGTGGAAGAGCCCACACCTCTCTGCGACAATGACGGTACAGAGCTAGTAGAAGACCCACCAAGGAGAGCCTGTTCTCTGTCGTCAGCGGTCTCCCTACGCTTGCCAGCGTTCGCAGAAGTGGAGAACAACACACTCCCGAGGAAGACGAACCTGATATTGAGCAGCACGCAATCATCATAAGTGGTTTTGAAGCCTCAGGAAGAGAAAAGGAAGATGAGGAGGACGATATTATTTTTTTGTCAGACACCTCCTCAGAAGCGCTCTTGAAATTGAAGCCCCCTCGAATGGAAAGCCCAGAGGCCAGCTAGGCGAGGAGCTCTAGCACAAGCACTAGGGAGACTGAGGCACCACTTGCCGAGCTCAGTAACATGCCGCCGTCGCCGTCATTGAAATCGGTTGAAGTGCCGCGTGATCTCTCAGCAAGGTTGATGACGCCAGCAGCCGATGTAGAACACCTGCAGATTGAGCGGTCTCTTCCCAACGATGCTCTCTGCCCTGTGGAAGAGGGAGACCTATCACCGAGATCTGACGGTTTCCACTAAAAAGGTGTGATGATGACACCGGCCAAAGAAAGGCACTTTGAAGACAAATCTGTAGCGATCAACGAGTCTTTTGGCATTGTTAGAGTTGTGGACAGTCCTGTTGTTTAAGCTGCGTACAGACTTATAGGGGATATTAATACGTTTAGTATAGTCGGCGGGATATTTATATCGCATTTTAAACATATTTTTATTCACTACTGCACTAAATGTATGCAGGAAATAGGTTCCTGAAATTTATTTCTGGGTATTCGAAATATATTCTTATTTTTTGTCGAAAATACTTGTCCTGAAGCAAGCTTCTAACATGTTTCAAATGCGTGAAAAAACATATATGCGTTTTTTATTTTGGCAATATATGTGTCCTTTTGTGAATATGAAAGTAACTCTTTCAAAATATACTTGAATTCTAACAAATTCGCGGTACTCGTAAACATGCTTGCAGAACACTTCAATCTGCCATGGAACAATAAAGAGCACAAAATCGCGTTTAGGAGAATGGTGTAAACACTTCCTTTTCTGCAGTCTTTTCGCTCATCATCAGTTCCGGCAGGAATATAAGCATCACATTAATTACATTACTTGTGGAGAACGTGATAGCATTAGACCGGGAAGTGGGTGTTGGGAAGCGCCGGGCCCGAACCTGCCAGCGAAAACGACCCCCGACTCTCATGGCCGGCGGCCTCCAATGGGCGCCCAGGTAATTGTTGGTTGACGGACTTCTTACCTATTCCTGACGCAAGTTGCGACTGGCAGTTCGGTTCTAGATCGCCGGCAGGTTCGAACGCGACGCGTGCCGCACTAGTGCGACAATTTGGGGGCTCAGAGTCGTTGCGTCAGGAACCCCTCACAGGGCAAGTTGACGTGGCCTTTCTCTCGAGGTATACATTAGGCAAGCCAAATACTACAGATGTCGGAACACTTCCAGTTTGCTGACGTAAGTTTCAGTCCCCACTCTCGGTGCGGTGACATATCCCCCGGCTAAGTGACGTCACAGAGCCTTGCGACTTGATTGACCTTTCGATCAATGAGAATTTGTGCATTTTCTTACAGATCTGCCTCCTAATGGTTATTGCATTGAATGGGACATCGACCAAACCTTCGCGTCGTCGGTTCAGTGCTTCGTTCCTTCGTCGGCCAACTTTAGAAGAAACTTGATCGCCATGAAACAAGAATTAAGTACAACACTACTTGAACCGATAATTTCAAAGGCTACTATCCGGTCCATTGCAAAATTTACTAACACGTTCAGCTGCAGAGGGTGGAGGGCGTAAGAAATAAATTTTAATGTACGCGCAGCCTTATACGTCCGTACTAAAAGCGTTTAGAAAATACGCACAACACAAATTAAAAAAAATGCTGAAGACTCCAAAATAAACAAAAAATATGTAAGCACATAAGATAACAATATCAAAGTAAAAATTGCACAAAAATATAACAACTCAAATAAAACACAAGGCATCGAAGCACAATTCACAAAGAGCGAGTGTCCGGCAGAATTTAATTATACTTGTAAGGCAATTTACAGGTCAGTTTAAAGTTTCTGGCTACTTTTACCTCGATCGAAAATTTGTGGCTACATTGAACATTGAACTCCATCAGGCGGTCACATTATACACTGCTACATTTGGGAACGTTAAAATTACAATTAGATGCTTGCCTTGTACTGCGAGATGGTAGGGCGAAGATGCTTAATGGAAGCAGAGAATTAGTATACCTCTTATTTTGTTCAACAAAAATTAAATTTTGTAGTTGCGCAAGGATCGAAACGATGGCACATGATTAGCATAAAAAAGGTTGCTTCAAGAATGAGAGTACGATAACTAGAGGTTATCGCGGTCAATGCCCATTTTTGGAGGCGGAGTAAAGGGGATACGAAGGTTTTGTATGTTCTCCCCCTGGATTTGCAACAGTAACTGATATGCGAATGGCAGAGCGAGTAGTAGAGCAAGCTTAATACATGGTTATTAAAGTAATATATCGCTCTAATAAGCAGGTTACAGCCAAAAGCAATTTGTTTGCATGCATTGTTATTTGTTTTCTTTCGAATGTAAGTGTGAATAAAAAATAACCCCCAGTATTTAAATGAAGGAACTTGCTGTAGTAGTGCTACCCTGAGTGGGTGTAATTAAACCCGCCTGGTGCAGTAAAGCTAACATATGGCCCTTTTGTAAGCCGAACTGAATATGGTATATTTTTAATGCGTCAGAAATATACTAAGCGAGAAAAAATTGCATTTTGACACCTTGTAAGAATGTTCAAAGTTTCATTCCTAGCATACTTAGAATGCATTCCTTTTGGTATGTAAGTATAGGAACAAAATTAGACACAATTTTTATGAAATTAATACAATATTTTTGAAAAGCATCTTTAGCTCAGCCTTTTTTTGACAAGGAACCTCGTCGCGGCAGAAAATGAGCCACATGGTGCTGCCGATGTTTCTCTTCCTGTTATTCCGATCACATTTTTGGTTCGCTCCCCATCGCTGACTGATGCCAGAAGGATGTAAGAGATGCCTGCGAAGCCATCTCCGCCAGCAGCAAGCTCAGAACAATCAGCTCCAAAACGCACTGCTTCTGCGGCCGAGCATGATGAAAGTGGCGCAGTAAATTCAGTAAAGACACCTGAGCGTTGAGGTGAACTACTTTGCTGGTATATAGTTGTGACCTCTTCCTGCAGCCTCAGGAGAAGGCGGAAGACAGCTTCTAATGAGGAGGAAACACGGTTTTGCAACAGTGAAAACACTAGCATCACGTAGGAAATGTGGTTCTGTGCTACCATCCCACATGTGACAGCTACATTTACAAAGGCTGCAGGCACAGCAGGGAGTCGAAAGGGAACCCAACAAGCAAGGCATCACCAGGGCGCAAGACAAGGGCTGCCAGCGAGGAACGAGTGTCAGCGCAGGGACACTCAGCACCAAGCGTGCAACACCAAGTCCAAGGCGGAAGTCGGGAGTGGCCAATCCTAGAAGAAGCCGCAACGTGAAGGACACCTTGGCCTCTCCATGGAGCGCAGGCAAGAGGCTGCCCACACCCAGCCCTCACAGGCAATCAAGGACACCCAGTCCGAGAAGGGCAGGGGTAGCGAGGACGCAGTCTGCAACGCCCGTCGCTTCCTGGCTCTCACCCGCCGTGCTCGCCTCGGAGGGGCGACGGTCTGTTGAGCCGCTCGGCTACGGTGATGTTCTTAGCCCTCAGGCGCCGTGCTCGTGAGAGGGTCAAAGGCACTGATTCGATTCCCAGCCTCGACACAATATTTTTTTTATTCAGTGAGTGTGCGGGAGTTTAAGTGGCTCCCATAGATGCTGCCACAGAATGCGTTGGTTAGCGCCTAAGCGCAGGCTCTGTAAAGGCGCGTTTATACTCCGACGTAAAGCGTGGCCTGCATAGAGCGTTTTTTGACCACGAAATCGCGTCGCGCGCCCGACGCCCGCACCGGCGTCGACAAATTCACTGCTGCATGTTCAGCAGCCGAGCGGCGTTTTTTTGCCGCCCAGTTGTGCGATGCGCGCGCCCATCCATACTAAAAGCAGACGGATGCACAGGAAGCGAAGTGAAGCCACTGGCTCTCGCGCGCAAAATGCTCGCGAGCGCGCATCCTCCATGCGAGCGCGTCTCTCTCGGCCAGCGTGCACCGGCGTGGCTCCATCCAGAATCACGTGACGCCGGCTCCGGCTCTCATTGACCCTCTTTCGCTGCCCTCTTCCGGCGTCGGCGTTTTTTTCTGTTCCGCCAGAACCCGACGATTTGGCAAAAACGTCCTCTCCGGCGGCAACAAAACGCTCTGCTGCCGTCGACGCCGACGAATCGCCCGGGAAAACGCTCCATGCGGGCCACGCTTAAGGTGCGCGCGCTGCACGGCGACGTCACGTCGGCCAAAGCGAGACCCTCTATACTCCAACTGCGCATGAATGCCGACGCGTTCGGCGGCTTCGGCGCACTATGGCCGCACTGGCGGGGACTCAGAGCATGTCTCTATTTCGCGATGAGTGCGCCAGCCGCCGCCGGCGGCCTGGCCAGACCGGTTCGGCTCCGCGGCGAGGCGCGCGGTGTGACGTTATGCCTGAAGCGCGGCGAGCGCGCCGTCTACCAGCTGCGGCGGTTCCTAGGCAACGGCTCAAGGTCTGTCTCTGTGCTTCCTCGGAGCACCGCCACAGCGAAATCACAAGTTCGCGGCCAGTAAAATTTTCTCTTTAAATAATTGGCAGTGGCTTAGCTATGCTATGCCAGGATATAGGTAGCGAAAGCTAAGGCATAGCATGATTAGCCTTGGGTAATATTGATTGCAAGTCCAGGTTAGTCTGGTTGTGTAGCTATGTTGTCGCATTAAAGACGACACAACTGTGGTTGCGGCGCATGCGAGTTCTCCTTTTCAATCCTCTGACATGTTATAAGGCACGCGACGCAGCTGGCGAAGCGAGCGGAGGCGAGCGCAACGACGAGGAACGCGGTGTGACATCATACGAAACGGCGGCGGCGGCGAAGCGCGCGGTGTCACGTCATGCCAGATAGCGCAGCGAGCGCGCAAAGCACAGTAATCGTCGCACATATCTCGGTAAAAACCGAACCGCGCCGTAAAGGAAGGAATAAAGGAGGGATCGAAAGAAGAAAGAGAAAACTGAAAATGGAAAGTTGCATTTTAAGGAAAGTCGCGGCGCCGCGCAGCGGTGGGACAACTGTGGCTCGATGCTACTAGTGGCGCATGCGCAGTAGTGATTAGGGAGCGAGAGAGAGAGAAATATCCCCGGCGAGGCGCGCGTCGTGACGTCATGTGCCTCCTCAGAGTGCGACCACGGCGAAATCACAGTTTCGCGGCCAGTAAAGCTTTCGCTTTAAAACTCTTCAATAAATAACATTCCGAAACAAAGGACGCCAATCAAACACACGCTCACACCATGGTGCAGAGCGCTATGTCCCCCTCCTCTGTTTTCCCCTTTACCCTTGGAGCGGGCCACCAATCTCTATACCACGTACTCTCTTGGCAGTCGCCACGTCGCCGCAAAGATGCCGAGTGACGCGGTCGGCTACTTGTGCACCGGCGAGCACAGGTGGGCATCCTCACCATGCCGAGCCCCCATGAGGGCTTCGTAAACCTCACCTCATGAGGATTTCACTCGGTGGGGTGAGGGTGGGGGAAGATGGAAGCATGACATTTCATGAGGACGAGGGTGAGGGAGGAAAGACGTGGTGAGGTGAGGGCGAGGGAGGGAAGACATGAAAAGGTCAGGGCGAGGGAGGGAAGTTATGATGAGGTGAGGATGACGGAGAGGAAGATGCATGATCTGCATGAGGGCGAGGGTGATGGCCCGAACCGCACTCCGGGTTAACGTTTTTTGTCTTCGCAGCCCGTTATGGGTTGCCGTTTTTAAGCGCTAGTCATTAGGGTGTAGATTCCCGGAGAAGACGTAGTTTCTGCAGACTAAATGTACACGAGGCGAACAAGAAAGACGGGGAGACGCACGCCTTCTCCGTCGCCGCGATGTGCTACACCGCTGACAATGCTATGCCGAAAATAAGCGCTCTTCTAACTCAAAAACCCTATTTTTAAAAATGTGTGTAAAGTCTTAGGTTAAACCCGGTGTATTGTGCGCTAGCAAGGGGGCACTAGCCGGGCCGTGCGAGTGGCCGCCGCTCCAACGGGAACCGTGGTACCACAGTCAACATTTTAATTATCAGCCCCGAGTCGGTCAGATGACAGACTGTCGAAAAAACATATAGAAATTATACCTAGTAAGGCGGTTGAATTCTCAAGTTCTATGCCCTGTTCCCCGGAAGTCCGATTTCAGCTCAGTGAGGTTTCAAAGAATTGTCTGCAGCGCGAAAAATGCTTCTACAAATTTTCACTGTGAAATCAAAGCCTGTTGGCGGCGTTGGTGTGAGTTTTTTCATTCACACTGTGAGCTCACACCATAAGCTCTGGTTTTGCATGGTTTCTCTTGACTTTCTGCGTTTTTGCTTGACCTCAACGGGCTTATTTTGGTTGATATATCATAGGATGTAAGCTTTCGCGATATTGCATCATTTTAGACTTGTACTACGGTAGAATTGGTCATTGTCTATATCCACAGATACCTGGGAGTCCTGATTCCGCTCCTGGCGCAGAGGTGCAGAGGTTAATCTACGTGCCACTTCCCTGCGATGGCAGGTGCTGTCATCGGTGGGGCTTGCGAGACCCATGTTGTCCTTGAGGAAACTCTCGCGATTAATCAATAATTGAACTGCCACGGTGGGCAGTTTGCGCACAAAACGATGCACAGCATGTGATGACGTCACAATGTGACGTGAACAAGGTAGCCCACGTGCTACAAGCAGGCATCGAAGAGACAACAGCCCTTTGGCGGAGTGGAAGCCCTAGTGCTAGAGCACTAAAATGGCAACCACAGGAATCGTTCACTCCAGGCTCGAGACGTTAGTGATTACCATTATTCAACCCAAATGCTGCATTTTAGCGACCCGTTTGAATTTCAAGTGGCCAGAAGAATGTTTTATTTGAAGCGGCAGCATAAGAACAGCGGAAAGCCGTTAGCGCAATGGGGGAAGACACTAAAGTAATTAAAAAGAACTCTGTAGCTGGGAGAGCAGGATCTGAACCCTCGGCGGCGCTAAAAAATCAGTTCTGCTCGCTGCTGCTTCAGACCACCACGCTATAGTCAAAGCTTTTTTAAACATGACACTTATTACATTGAAACTGTATTCTGTTTATATTAGCTAAATTATATTTACAAAGCATTTAGGAAATGCCAAGAAACACATCGCAGAAAGACAGAGCAACAGAGCACTAACGCGAGCTAAGGCTAAACGCATCACCAAGAGGGAGTGCCACTACGGTTTACAGTCGGTAGGTTCGTGCACTTCCCTCGCATGAACAATCAGTTGGAGAAATCTTGAAATCCTGCCTCTACGAACTGCCAAACTCTCGAGCTGTGCTGGAAATGTCGTCTTCGCCACGTACCCGCGTCTTAAACTGCCAGTCTCTCACGCTCTATAGTGCGAAAGCTTGGTCCTCATCAGCTTTTGTCCGTGCGCGTGGAAGCGTCTTCAGGCGAGCATGCAGCAAACCGCACCAAATGGCGGGGAATTTGAAGCATTGAAATGCAGAGGACCCAGTGCTATCGAAAATGTCATCGGGTAATAGTAATTAAGCGACCTACGAACTTTACTTGTTCTGAGTATATTCTGTGCTTATATAGCACTTATTGTAACTCTGGTGGCAAACGCTTATGCATTGTTTTAAAATGTTTTTGGCGCACATTAGTTTTTGTGCACAGAAACAGCAACGCGCTGACTCATTTTAGAAGAATATATCGATAACAATGAAATGTTAATAGTGTGCGGCACATGTATGCGTGCAGTGAGTGCCAGAGGCCAAGGGTGATCTTTTGGGGATGAACTCGTAAATGTGTCAGTTCTGTCAACGTATTAGCTCAGACAGCTTACACACACATACACGCACACACGCGACAATATAAGCATCTAGTATCTCGTCCAATAGCGCCTTGAGGGCTTGTCTTATGTGTTTATTACTCAGTAATATTACTCATATATTTTACTCAGTAATATTACTCAGTTTATTACTCAGTAATCGGTACTACAAACTTCGGTACTGCAAAGTTCAGCACTGCTTACTTTAGCACTCCACATGTTAGCAATGCACCGGTGAGCACTGCGCAGTTTAGGATGCCAGCTGAAGCGGAAGAGGCCGCTCCTCTCGGCAACAATGACGGTACCGAGCTTGTAGAAGACCCACCGAGCACAGCCTGTTCTCAGGCGTCAGCGGTCTCCCTACGCTTGCCAGCGTTCGCTGTAAGTGGAGAACAACACACTCCCGAGGAAGAAGGCGAACCTGTTATTCAGCAGCACGCAATCATCTTCAGTGCTTTTGAAGCCTCAGAAAGAAAAAAGGAGAGAAGGGGAGGAGGACGATGTTGTTATTTTGTCAGACACCTACTCAGAAGCCATGTTCCAATTGCAGCTCACTCGCATGGAAAGCCCGGAGGCCAGCTGGCCGAGGAGCTCTGGCACGAGCACCAGCCCCTGGAGCACCCCTGACCGAGCTCAGTAACATGCAGCCGTTGCAGTCAGTGGAACCACTCGAAGTGGCTCGTGATCCCTCTGCAGGGTTTATTACGGCAGCAGAAGAGCACCTGCAGATAAGCGGCCTCTTCCCAGCGATGATCTGTGCCGTGTCGAAGAGAGAGACCTGTCTCCAATGTCTGACGGTTTCCACTCAGAAGGTGCACTGATGATAGCGGCAAAATGAGACACACTTTATTGACAAATCTGTACCAGTCAACGAGTCTTTTGTCTTTGTTCTAATTGTAGACAGTCATCTTGTTGAAGCTGGGTGAGGACATTTGGCGAATAGTATTACGTTTAGAATATGCGGCAGGATATTTATATATAATTTCATACAATTTTTATTCATGAATGCAATAAAATTTGTTGTAAATAGGTTCGCAAAATTTTTTGCTCTGTATTAGAAATATGTTCATAATTTTTGTCGAAAATACTTCGCCTGAAGCATGCAAATGCGTGAAAAAACACGTATGCAGTTTTATTATGTTGTCATTATAATAACAATATACTTTCGTTAATACAAAGTTAATTCTTCCAAAGTACACTTCAATTCCAACAAATGGGTGGTCCTCGTAAAAATATCTATAGAACACTTCAAGCTGCCGTGGAACCACCTAGGACTCGAATTCGCGTTTCGGGGAACGGTCAGAACACTTCTTTTTCTGCCGTCTGTTCGTTTATCACCATTTCCAGCAGGGATATAACCACCACTTAATTACGTTGCGTGTGAAGAACGTGATATGATTAGACAGGGAAGTGCGTGTTGTGAACCTCCGGGCCATAACCTGCCAGCGAAAAGGACCCCGATTCTCAGGGTTGGTAGCCTCCAATAGGCGCCCATGTAAGTGTTGGTTGACAGTTCGACTCTCGACCGATGCCTAACGCAAGTTGGGTCTAGCAGTGCGGTTCTAGATCGCCCGCAGATCCGAACGCGACCAGTCACGCACTAGTGCGACAATCTGGGGGCCCAAGTCCTTGCGTCAGGAACGCCTCACCGGGCAAGATGATGCGGCGTCTCTCGGAAGGTATATTTATGGAAAGCCAAATACTACAGATGTCGGAACACTTCCAGTAATGCGAAATCAAGACAACCGCTGGTTCCTAAGGGCAACAGGTTGGATTCCAAGAGCAGGAAAGCATTGGGCGGCTGAAGGTTACGTGGGCGGATGAGACTAAGAAGTTTGCAGGCATACGGTTGTCGCAGCTGGCAAAGGAAAGGGTTCAATGAAAAGAGATGGGAGAAGCCTTTGCCCGGCAGTGTGTAGTCAGGATGATGATGATGATGATGATGATGAATGCCGCGTTTTTTTAAGGAATGTGGCTCCTAATAGTTATCGCATTAAAAGGATCACCGAGCAAACAGTTGCGTCGGCGGGTTAGTGATTACTTCCGTCATTTTTGAATTTCTCTGAAGCAATAACCTAACAAATTCGTTGGCCTCAGTCACTCCAGGGAGAAGGATATTAAACTTCCATATACACCACTGTCCAGCAAATACAGACGTCAGCAACGATTCCTCACGGCCGGAGGGAAGCCAACTAGAACCTCGTATCGTCATCATGGCAACGGTGCCCGCTGGAAAAAAAAAATTCATTCCCGAGCGGCATTCGAACCATCGCCGTCGAAAGGAGAGCAGTTCCGTGCCGCGGAGCTCAGAAAATGCGGCCACGGACGCAGCCTTATCACACTCGGTGCGTGTGTAGGAATCATTCAATTTTCAGCTTCAGTTCACCTCCAGTCGCCAGTTGGAACCGAAAAAAGCCGGAGTTTCCTCCTAATGGCAGGGCTTTAGCTGACGTCCCAGTTCGATGGGGAAGGCAGTAAAGGCTTCATTAGCCCAGAAAATCAAGGTCAGCTTCGAACGACGTCCGGAATAGAACCAAAATCACATGTGAACTCCGTTGAAAGGACGAGGCCGAGCTGACGCTGCGTCGTTGCTTGCCGATAGAATGAAGC
Source organism: Amblyomma americanum (assembly GCF_052857255.1). Classification (NCBI taxonomy): domain Eukaryota; kingdom Metazoa; phylum Arthropoda; class Arachnida; order Ixodida; family Ixodidae; genus Amblyomma; species Amblyomma americanum. The sequence continues at coordinate 447,414,134 of NC_135497.1, forward strand.
TCGCATTCGGGAGGTGGTGGGTTCGATCCCCACTGCCACCGAGTACCCACCGGTTTTATAATGGTTGCAAGATTTCCGCCGGACTGATGCTCTGCTTCCCTGGGGTGAAGTGCTTGCGAAAAGGGTTCTTGACAAAACCATTGCGTTGACGGGTCAGCGACTCGTTCCGCTGTCTAACTACTTAAATCCGCATTGTGAGGTACAACCCGACCGAAACGCTGAGGCGCCCGTCTGCTGTGCGATGTCAGAGCACGTTAAAGATCCCCAGGTGGTCGAAATTATTTCGGAGCCCTCCACTACGGCACCATTTTCTTCCTTTCCTCTTTCACTCCTTCCTATACCCCTTCCCTTACGGCGCGGTTCAGGTGTCCGCCGATATGTGAGACAGACACCGCTCCATTTCCTTCCCCGAAAAGCGATTTTCATTTTCATTTAAGCGCACTTGCGGCCATTTTTATAGCCTTAATCACTTATGCGCCAACAAACATTCTCAGCAACTATTGTTATTTATTTAATCATTTTGCAGAAAAACGCGGTTATGTATCTTCGTGTTGTGGCGGAATAACTGGCTTGAAATCCCCAGGTACTCACTGAATGCGCTGAAGGAAACAAGCAAAGCTGGTGGCCAGCTTCATTTTGTCATTTTGCTTGCTTTAACTCTCCCTTGTAAGTCTTTATCTCCCTTTGCTAAAATTGGTAGACGATAATCTCCACCAGCTAAACGTGCAGTCCTTCATACTTGTAGCCTTTATCACCTTAGTTGTCCTGATGCTTCGAGCCGCACTTTTGCTGTTAAACTAATTAAAACCTGTTAATGTACCTGAGGGTAACAGCAGGGTTTCAGGAATGAGGCAGGGCAAAGCACTCATGGGGTTGCTGTCAGCCAGGAAGTGCATGGCTTAAGCGGGAAGAAATAAATGGTTGATGGCCAATCTTTGTCGTCCTTTCAGTAAGGTGGCGAGAGTTTAACATGGTCTGCAGTCACTACCTTCCCCCCCACCCCCAGCCGACAAAAAAAAGAGAAACCACGCAGCTCTTACGGCCTACTCACATAGGCAAGTTTTGTGTGTAATCCGAGGTGTGCCCTCTGCGTCTTCATATCTTCCATTAGTTGTCTGTAGATGCCTGTCTCGTCCTCGGTACGCGATTTCACCGAATGAATAAAACAGCATTAATGCTGGAGCGCCCCAGGAGCAGAGAGTTACATTTCTCTGGTCGTCGCTTCCTGGCTCGCCTCGGAGGGGCAAAGGTCTGTTGAGTCGCTCGGCTACGGTGATGTTCTTCGCCCTCAGGCGCCGTGCTAATGAGAGGGTCCGGCGGTCTGTTCGGCTTTGCCTGCTGGCCCTTGGAGGCAAGCTGAGACTCGAAGAACTACTTCGCTTTATTAAAGCGAAAGCTTTTCTACGCCATGTTTGGCGAGTTTCGCTGACTTCTTCGCTTTAACCTTCAGAGAGCTTCAGCCGCTCCTGTTTGGTTTGGTTTTTGGGGAAGGAATTGGCGCAGTATCTGTCTCACATCTCGGCGGACACCTGAGCTGCGCCGTAAGGAAAGGGATAAAGGAGGAAGTTAAAGAAGAAAGGAAGAAAGAGGTGCCGTAGTGGAGGTATCCGGAATGGGTCTCCGGGTCGAGTCGGGGCGCGCCAGATGTCAGGCTGACCAGCCCGACGCGGCTGCGTTTACATGAGCCCGTTTTCTGTCGGGCAGAGATAGCCATTACCATTAGCGTCGAGCAAGCAAACCACGCACGGACGCTAGAAGAGGAGGAGGAACGCCCAGGCTTGCTCAGCGCCGCCAGACCAGAGAGGAGGCAGGAGAGGAGGCGCTAAGCTGACGCGGCAGCGTATACATGCTCCTTCCAACCGGGTCAGGTGGAGTCAACCCACCCCCTGCAGTAGGGCTGGCCCAACTCGACTAGACGGCCGCGTAGCTCGACCCCCTAGCGTATACATGAGCCCGACAACCGATTTTCAGCCCGACAGCCAACTCGACCCGACTTTTGTAGGGCTCATCATGTGAACCCCCACATAGTGGCGCTGCCTAGTTTCAAGGCTGGCCTGCTGCCGCAGGAAACCACTGTGATACGTCTCCCCTGACTAATCTCATATCAGACGAGGGGAGGCCCACGGGATGGGTCAGGCTTCGGCTCCCACGGGGTCGCTCAAGGTCGCGGGTTGCGTCGATGGGAGACGGTGCGTTGAGGAGCGCTACAACTAGCTTCTTCCGAGGTCCCATAGCTTTTGTCTTAATGTGTCGGTGCTTAAAAGTTTAAGGTGTACGTGTTCGTCATACAACTGGAAGGCCTTTTTAAATTTTTTTTTCTGGCGCGAACGACTATCATAAATTTCTACAAGCAGAAGTGCTGTTTAATTTCCATCATCAGTGCTGGACTGTTTAAAAATATATCCGGATCCAATTAAGTTGCACAGCCAGGGTACTTGTTTTCACAAAGTACTGAAACTGGGTATTAGCTTTTGATTGTTGAAATAAAAAGAAGGGACTTAAGATATCGTTTGTGTATATGCCAATTACCTTCAAGATAATATGGCATTTGAGATATGCAACATGTTGTCTATTTCATATCTATATTGCTTTTCAGATCCTTTTATAGTGTCTAATATTGGTAGTGTTTGCTTCTGACTACCACCTTTATGCGAATATGAAATTGGTTGCTCATCTAGCAGCTTTCTCTAAGCATGACTGTGAAACACCGCACGAATGAACAGTCGGAGCTTTCTTTCATCCTCGGTACAGCAAAGCAGTTTTGCCCCGATGCTCAGGTAGCACGGAAACTAATTCACTCCAAGGCAAAAAATGTCACGGAGCACAAGTATTATATTGGCCTCCTGTAACCAAGTTGAATGCCTTGCTACACCGGAAAGCACAAACTCGTGGAAGGCGACACGAATGTGCGCGCGAGTTTGTTTCTGTGTGCGTGTGCTCGCATGTGTGACGAGTTCGTCGGCAGCTGTGCCGTGTCATCGAGAATCGCTCGATGTTCTTGTTCGAGCGACTTAAACACCACCCAAATAGCGAAATATTAGTGGGCGCCGGGTTTATCGCTAGAGCTCATCGGCAGGACTGGAAATTTCTTTACGAAAACTGCCGCTCAACGTTCCATACTGGATTACCGCGCACAGTTCGCAATTTCTGTTCTCTCAGTAGCAGTTGAACTCTTGAAGGTAGTAGCATATAGGTTAATGTCCTTTGTGCATTCAGATTTTCGACTATTTTCTGCTCGCACGTAACCGCTCCAGAGGCGCGCTTCGAGCAGTTTGGGAGTGTCATGGGCGCACCGATCATGGCTTCCAGCACAAAGTGGGACCTTCACGGTACTCTGAAATTTATCGAGTCACTGTAATCGTTACCGGCGGCCGAACGTAGTACGTGAGAACCCTTTCGACATGTCCGATGATGCTTTTAGGCGGCAGTTCAGGCTGTCGATTGGAATAGTAATCCGCTATCCGCCGAACTACGAGTTCGCACCGCGGTGACGAGAGAGAAATGTCACCTGCGCACATCGGTTTTATGCAACCGGAGGCTTCCGGGTGGATTCTGGCAGGCGGACCACGACCACTGCTCGGCGCGAGCCTGCTGACGTCTGGCTTCTGCATGCGATACGTAGAGAAAAGGTTAGAGAAGGTGCTGCTGAGGAGGTGCCTGTGTCCCTTCGAGTGTCGCCACGCACGCTTGCGGAGTTAAGAACGGTTACGAAAGCACTATCGCTGAGCTATTTAACATCACAAACGCTTCGTCGTGCCGCGCGTTATAGGTTTCCTTCTTCAAGAACTTTCGCTGTTGCACTACGGCGATGCCAGCAGGGCCCACGACGTTCCACTTATCGTACGTCTCTTGCCACAGCTGTGCCTTCTTGGGCAGCCATTTGAGCCCAAAGGAAGTGTTCGCCATGTGAATAAGCTGCCTTTCACCAAGCCAACGTTCCTTTCTTAAGATAACCACAGGACACGGTATGTACCTTGTGTTTGCATGGATGTAATTGGATGCCCATTTTATCGCCGTAAGCTTTACCTGGCTCTTTAGTCCTTGTCTAAGGAATGTAAAAGAAAGGGGTTCCGCTCGTGTTTAGCTACAATAGCATTTTACATTCCCATAAGGACAGTTTTAATCGCGAGTTGATGGAAGCATATATCATCAGAAAATGAAATAGCGAATATGGCAGCCAGCCGTCCGGAGCGGACAGCGAGGTGCGAATTGTGTATGCTACGTGAACTGTAACGGCTGCGTTACTTTAGGTGTTTTCTTCCTGTTTATCTATTTTCTTCTTCGTTATATTTAGTGCACGTGTTACGTGATATTCACAATCATAATTAGTCCACGCGCGTGTTTACTTCCGGCTCTTTGTCCCGTGTCTGCTAGCGAACACCATGTTTTCTGCAGTGCGTGTTCACTAACTATAGTGGAACTTGCAACTCTGCTGCTTCTTGAGCTCAACTAGCAGCTCACGCTGGCGCCGCGAGACGTGCAGACCCAAACGACAGCCTTTGAGTGCCGGCACGGCCACCGAGTCACATGAAAACGAAGCGAAAACAATGGAAGTTCTGTCATGCCATAGGCTTCCCAAGCAATGGAGGAATAGGTGGACGGACGGACGGACGGACGGATGGATGGATGGATGGATGGACGGATGGATGGATGCATAGATGGATGGATGGACGGACGGAGGGACGGACGGACGGACGGACGGAACATCCTTTTTGAATGGTGTAGTGGCAGTTGCCACCATTCTCGGTTTTTTCCTATATTTATTCGCCGTTTTTGTTTAACTACAATTTCTAATCTTGAGCTTGTAACCTTACGTCACCGCCCCGCTTCTGAGCCACCAATTTTACAATCGCTTTATTCCAAGTTCTGCCGCAGATTCATTCGCATGACCATTATTATCTCTAAACCCTAGGGCCTCAGGTATAGTGTCTCTGCCTGCATCGAGATCCGCATGGATACCGCAGCATTCTGATTTAAGATGCTCAAATGTCTCTACAGCTTCAAAGCACTGTACCACAACCAAATACGAGGACAAGAAAGAACCGAAGGAACACCTAAAGTGTTTCTTCTGTTAAAATTTGTTGGAAGTTAGCGCTCGTGGTATTCCTTCTGTTCTTTTTGTCCTCGTCTTTGGTTGTGCTTCAGTGTTTTAAAGCTATGCACTACCAACAAGCCCAAACAGCCAACTTACTGCTTCTACAGATTTTCCGCGCACTGCACATGTGTCATCTTCTTGGTTAAATTTCTTTTTGTAGCTTCCTATTTTAAGAAATCCTGCTCTATAGCTTCAAAGATTAGGGCACTGCCTCATCTAGTTCTAAGTTCTAGGGCGAAGGGTGTCCTCTCGCGAATTCACAGTAAAGCTCGCGCAATCGCCGATTGGCTGCTGTTTCCCCCTCATCCACCCGCAATGTTCGCCCCACCCACGCCTACGTCAAAACGGCATTGCGGGAATACGAGCGGGAATAAAACAACAGGGGCTGAATCCACGAAACAGTTCGCTTTGAAACAGGCTCGCATTAAAATAATCCTGGATTCAGCCCCTGGTGTTTGATTCTATAATTATTTATTGTGCATTTTCCGTTTTAATCCATTTCGTCCTCTCGCAGTGGTCCTTCTTGTTGTTCGCTGACGTTCCGTGGCTTTCAACGATTGGCTCTTTGGCGACTGGGCTTCATCGTTGGCTACGATATGGTGACGCGTGGTTTTACTCGCCGGGTAAACACGCGATTAGCTTTTCCACATTGCCACGCGCTGTAAAGTATTGAATTAGTTTTCCGGAGCACATTGCGAACGTACGCTACCCACTAAGGTTTGAAAACGATTTGAGGACCTCCCTGTAGTAGAATGGGATCATGTTTAAAACGTTCACTATGCGCAAGCTGATTCCGTGGAATGCCGCTTAATAATGTAAACGTTCAAATTCTTTGTGAGCCACATCATATGATACATGGTTCTTGCATGCTTTGCTGTTTCTTTGCAGGTCAAATTGTATGCTATTGTTTACGTGTACATTTCTAAATCTTGTATCGGCCCAATATTGGAAATATATTGGCAACGGCCGGTCCTACAAAGGAGCAGACTGATACCAGCCACTGCCAGTACTGGGCTGATTTATGCGCTGCTTGGCATGCTATTTAATGACTCGAATTTTCTGTAACCAGTCCACGGACCGCAATGTTCCAAGTTTGAATCCTGTGAGGTACGGTATTTACACGATTGTAACGCCAGTTTTTGTTTTTTTCTGGGAATAATATTTTTTTAGAACGTACTTTGCGTTATAATCAGAACGAAAGCATAATATAAGGCTTTTTTTTTTCGCTGCTCGTCAATATGGCTCTATCACCAAGCTCGCGAGCTGCGTAGAGTAGCCAACGTTTTGGAACGTCGGGGCCTTAGAACGAGCGCGAAAGAGGCAGGGAGAGGCAATATAAGTGGAAAGGATAGGCTGGGGCGCCCAGCCCGGCGGGCATGTTGAGAGAGGATGTAGTGAGGCCGTAAGACGGTGGCCGTCTCACTACAGTGGCAGCGAGTTCCTCTCCCGCGCGTCTGCCCACTGTCTCACGGGGCTTCCGCGAGCTTCGAATTTCTCCTTTACCCGGGCAGTGTGGCTGCAGCAGGCTGCTGCCCGCGGATGGCCGTTCCTGATGATCCCTAACTCCGGTAATCTCTGGATAAGCGGAAAGCTGTGACTGATGTAAGTATACAGTGCAAGAAAATGACTTCCGCTCTCTTGTGGTGGTATGAATGAAGCGTCGAATGTGCATTTACACTTCGTCTCGCAACTTGGTTCGCAGCGATTTGAACGCTAGGAGCACACGATGGCGGTTACTACTATGTAGTTTTCACTTCTCGCGCTAGTGAGCTAGCCAGGCAGCTCTGGTTGACGTCGCCTAGCGCCCGTATTTACTCCGTTGCTCGAATGGTGTGAAACGGATCAAACTGTATTCCGTGAATCTTGAAAGATCGTTCCTTCATTATTCCAACTGAACAGATTCGACGCCCCAAAGAGATACCACTGGGGTGTGTTTTTGGCTGTTGCTCGTGACCCTGTAGTTTGTTTGCGCGCAGAATGTACTGAAATGTTTAAAGCGCAGTCACATGCATTACAAAACAGTTCAGCGCGTTAAATACGCCAGTAAAGCGAGGATACCAGGTAAGAGGACCATTCAACTGTAGTGTAGCGTGAAATGTGCAGCACTGAGAAAGTGGTGGCCATCACTGCTCGGAGGACCGACGGAGCAACGAGGACAGAGGAAAATAGGCATTCAATTAAAAGTGTCGCCATAAGAACTAATGCAGTAGCCATCAAATACCAAACCAGTGCGACTGATTGTCCAAGCAGCTAATCCAAAAGGAACGGTTATGAATGCAAGCCACTATGCGGTGCTACTGGGACTGAGACTGATATCGTGTTGTTACAGCGTGCAATACATGCAGGCACGTAAAAAACAGAGAGAACACTTGAATTCGGTCGGTCACCGATCATGTTGACATGACATTTAATACTATCCCTGTGTACCAGTAGGTACTTGCCATTGCGATGGTATCATCATTCACTGTGAACGTCATATAACCTTCCATTATTTTAGCAGTGTAGACGTAACTGAATAAACGTATTAATTTTTTGCCATCATTTATTGCATTGCTGTTGTCTGTGAAGCTTCATTTGCTGTTACTCACCAAAAGTTCTCTCAAAGCCGCACTGAGAGAGGGCTATTACTATTTGCGCGCTTTACTGATTCTGGCATCTATTTACATCGTTCAGCAACACCTGGTTGCTTCGTCTCTCTGACCTGAGTCTTGTTCTGACCTATACGAAGTCCTACTGCCACTTCAGTCTACCTACCCGGGATAAAGGTTACCAGCAGCTGGTCCGCTACACATCACTGTGTACCCGGGATGAAGGCTACCAGCAGCTGGTCCGCTACACATCACTGTGTAGACAGGCGACAAGGAACGGCGCACCGCACAATGTATCCACGAGGTGATTTAAACACGCTTCTTCTAATTATGAGCCCGTTTTAAGAAAGAACATGTGGGTACCTACTGAATTCATTCATTTTACTTTGTGACAGGGATGACCATGACTTCAAGCACACCAAACTTATTTGCATTTCAGAAAGTTCCGAGATAAGCCTGTCGCATTTTGTCTATCTTCTACTGTCAGTGAAAACTGGGCACAGAAACGAGGACACAGTGAAAACTGTTTCGCAGCAGCGAAAATTGGTGCGAAAATTGTGTGTTATTAAACACTTGCTTCTGTGAGGCTGTTAGGATGATGGCTAGGCTGAAATGATACCAGAACACCGCACAGTACTGCAAATCATGCGCTTCCAAACATTCATGGAGGAGTGTTTAAAAAGCTGAGATATTAAAAGTAGCTTGAACTGATTAGCCTCAAGTGACATGCATTTTTTTCAGCGCCTTCTCCTACAGCCATAGCCAACCAGATGAAGCAGTCTTCCCCAGCAGTCGGAGCCAATGCGACGAAACAGCTGAGGCAGTACTGAAGGCCATTTACAGTGACTGACACGGAAGGTAAGAATGTGCATTCAAGTTAACCTACTGTCTTGTTGCAAAAGTATGCAGGGTGTTTCAAATTATTCAATACAGATTTTTCTTTACAAAGCCTCGAAAGATACTTCGCTGCGGTGTCTGTAGTTTTATGTTACTTGAAGGGGGACATCAATTATGTGATAAAATGCAACTAAGATTAACTGATTACCATTTTTTATTTTTAGTTTTAGGGCGCAAGGTTATATTGCGAAACTGAAGTCCGCCAAAATCGAAGGACAGTACAGGTTTTAAAATTACAGAATCGGCGTCATGCTTCGAGATAACGGAAGCGAAAAAATTTTCTTTGAGATTTCTTCAAGTTGGCTTTCTCACGTTGCATATTGATGAAATGGGCGTTTAATGTATGAAATGCAACTGCAGTTTACTTATTTTAGGAAGTAGATTATATTTACATGATTACCATGACGACACAACATGTAACGACGCCATTTTATCAATATGTAACGCGGGTAAGCCAACTTAAAGAGCTGCCAAAAGCGTATATTCCACGCTCCATATCTCGAAGCACGATGCTGATTCATAAATTTCATAAACTGGGTCCACCTTCTATATCGAAGGCCTTATATTTCTCAATATAATCTTGTGTCCTAAAACCAATTTTCAAAAAGTTGATCAGTTTATTTTACTTAATTACTCTGTTTTCATTGCACTCTATTACGTAAATAACGTCCGCTATGCCGTATAATAAACCTACACTGACCGCACAGAGACACATTTCACGGCTTTTCAAAAAAATCTGTATTCAATAATCTGAAATAGCCTGTATAATACACTACATTCGCGAGGGTCCCGAAACACAATGTAACCGCGCAATATTGAAGTCACACGTAGACATAAAATGTATTTGAGCTTTGCAAAAAAAGCATCTAGAAAAACACCAAGTTGGTTTAAAAACAGGATACTACCATTGCGTGCTACAGCGGTCAGCATGGCTGAACTTTTTATCTTTGCCCTTATGAGATCATGCCTGGAATGCATGTTTATTATGAGGAAACTTAGCAGAGCAAGCATTGGAGTGATTTTAGCCTCTAGAACTTTGTTTGTAGCATAAGAGAAAATGGTTTGCAGTGATTCAGCTCTGTAATTTTATCTTTTTATAGACGCACAGGACAACTAATATGCCTGTGTCCTTCCAAGAAACAGCAGCCCAGAGCCGAGCACATCCAATGGCTGCTCGCAGACTATCACAGCCGCCCCTCGAGCATTCCAACGTGCGACAGAAATAAGGCGTGAAGAGAGGGCACGGCTGGACGAGGACATGGAGAGGGAAGACTGCCAGGACCAGGCCTGTCTCTACAAACAAACTGTGGCACACAAATGGCCCGATGAATTTAAAGCAAGAAATGGAGATCGAACTCTTGCAATTCATCGCCAAATGCACATTTCATGACACTCGGTAGAACACGATTAAAAAAGCTTCTTGTCGAACTGTATACAATGTGTCAGGGCGGATAGGATAGCAGGCAGTAAAGAGAGACTGCCATTCACTTTTTTTGCGTTTCTTCTTTGCTATGGGACACTACCTAACACCTATCGAAGCTTGACGGACAATATGGCAATGGGCGAACACTTAGTCCCAAGCGGTGTTGCTATGCAGAGCATAACTTTTATACAAAGTACAAAACACTGGTAATCGACGGGCACACAGCTCAAAGTAAAATACAGTGGCAACCAGAGTGAAGCATATATGAAACATAGAAGATATATGAAAACTGTCACAGACAGTATAACAGAGTCCAAAGGCTCCCGAGCACGGTTAATTCAATTCATTTGAGTGCGCGTAAATTAATATGATACAATTCTGCAAGAGAGACAGGGGCAGGGTTGCATAGTGAGATCCAAAATGCTTGGCAACTTTTTACAGGCATCAGTCCATCAGTGCTAGTTTCCTAACATGGATTTGATAAGCAGTTAAGGACTGTGATGCACAGCGGTGAATGATGAAGAAATAGAACAACTGATTGTGGGCCCTCTGTATGCTCCACTTGTCTGAGACCCTCCTTTGATATACGATTTGGAGCCGAATATGTTGGTTTGAAAAGAACTTTGAAGCGGACTCTCAGCCCCACCGCGATGACATTTTCTGGCATTTAGCCATCGCTTCCGCTCTTCTGGCGGACTCCAGGCCGTCAAGCCATTCCATGGTTACATGTCGGTGTCTGGTATCTCCAAGCTGCCAGCTGACCGGAAGAGGCGATTCTGCTGAAGTGCTTGAACAATCAAGGTCTGGATCTTTTCTATACCTTACCGTCATCATCTGCTCCGTCTTCAGCTTGTACTGCAGCACACACCCCTGACGTGGCACTTTTCCATGATGAGTTCGATGAGGTGCGGAGCACTTCAAAGCGTATATCACTACTCATCACCAGTTTCACCACCGTGTACATGTTCCACACGAGACAGCAAAAGAGAACTTCTCTGAACTGTAACATTTTCGGTGAGAGTAGATTTTGAAGACTAGCCTTAAGCAAAGCATGCATTCGACGCCCTTGCGCGACTGTACCTGTGCAACTTGCGCGCGCACCGAGGCAGCAGTATGAAGAAAACGATACTTTGTCGAGCGTAATGAGCGGTCAGTGTCGCTCGCTCGTGTTAAAGTTGCGCATAAATCGTTCGCTAGCAGCCCGAAATTAGCACGCACCTCTTGAGTTAAGGGCGATGTTTGCGGTGAAATAATCAGTTGCCCACTCTCTCACATTTGCAACATTATTTTATCTACGGGCGTTTTTCCGCAGAAAATGAAACTGGCCAAAGTGACGGTTGTGCACAAGGGTGGCCCCGCGAACGAACTAACAAATTATAGGCCCATATCAGTACTACCAGTATTTGCAAAGGTAGCCGAACAGGTTATAAACAAAAGATTCGTCCGATTTCTCACCGCGCAAAATATTATAGCCGATGAGCAATTTGGCTTTAGGAAAGATAGATCAGCCGAAACCGCACTCCTTGGGATAAAGGAAAAAATTCTAAACAACATTGAAGAAAAGGCACACACCCTGGGAATTTTCCTCGACCTCAGAAAGGCATTCGACTGCGTTCAGCACGATGTTCTAATAAGAAAGCTTCCATTTTACGGATTCCGCGACGTGTCGTTGACCTTAATTGAGAACTATTTAACGTCAAGAGAGCAATTTACTGTCATAAATGCTGCAGCCTCACATGTAAAAACAATAAAATATGGTGTGCCTCAGGGATCTATTCTCGGACCTGTACTCTTTATTTTATACCTGAATGATGTTGTGAATATACCAGGCAGCGAAAACCTAGTGTTGTACGCTGATGACACAAATGTCTTTTTCTCAGGTATTGACCCCTACGCGCTCGAAAGAAAGGCTAACTATTGGTTGACTGGTTTGAGTACATGGTTAAAACTAAACAGGATGCAATTAAATGCTAGAAAGACCAAATACATTCTCTTCAGGGCAAAAGGTGTAAAAGCTCCTGACAACCTAAACTTAAACTTTGAAAACACTCAGCTGCAACAGTGCTCACAAATTCGTTTTCTAGGAGTTCTGTTTCAAGAAAATCTCTCTTGGAACTCGCATGTTGATCAGCTTCGCAGTGATCTTTGTCGGGCGGTTGGCATTTTAAACAAACTGAGATATTATCTCCCGGCGTCCGTAAAGCGGCAAATATACTATTCATTAATACATTCCCGTTTAAGCTACTGCTCCCTTGTGTGGTTAACGACGACGCAGACAAATCGAGATTCCCTCCTTGCAATTCAAAAGCGGGCATTACGAGCTGTTGGGAAAATACAGTTATTGCGCAGCTGCCGGCATTTCTTTAGGTCTTATGGAATATTAGAAATAAGTAAACTGCACACATACAAACTATGTCTAGAAATATTACGCCAGTACAAACTAGACAAAAAAACCTTCGAAACCACCTATCACACTAAACTTAGCACATACGAACTTCGAAAACAATGTATGGAAACACCTCGTGTACGCACAAATTATGGTTTTCAGAGGTTAGAATGGCAAATTCCTGACTTAATTAACCAATATCCTATTATTCCGGATACTGCACGCACTACCCCCTCTATACGTAAATACAAAATGTTAATTAAACCAATGCTCATAAATGAACCTTAAAGATAAAAACTTAACGTATACCTATCACTAGTGTATGTTTTGTAAATATTGCTATGGTCGAATTCTGGTTAATGTATGCTGTGTGGGTTTTGTAAAGCCAGTGTTTTGTAAAGATGTCTTAATATATTGTGTAAAAATACTGAAAGTGTGTTCTATTATGTAATGCTCTTCTTGATTTTGTGTAGCCGGTGGTGCTGCCTGTCATCCGGGTGGCGTGGCCTCGTCAGGCAATGTATGCCTTTTGCCACGTCACCCTGGACAACCTCTTCGTTGTCTGAAATAAATTCTGAATGAAAAAAAAAACATATTAGTAAGAGCGGTGTAACAGCTCAAGGGCTAAGATGTCAAAACAACAGCGACGTTGCGTGAACGCCTGCCACTTTGCCTGATTTTGTTTTGCGCTGTTCCGCCGTTGCACGACGTCCTTTCTTATTGCAGGCCGGCGTCGGGGGCCGGAAACGTATTGCAAAGAAAAAAAAATCGAAATAGATTCGCACCGGATCCGCTCGAGTGTCCCATTCGCCGGGGTGCGAACACTGAATCAGCTGTGCCGGGTTCGTGGAGGCCGCTCCGACTGCCTCGAAACGCGCACCGTGCACGTGACGGACCAGAATACTCCGGCCGGAAGCATGCTCCGGCCTCAGCCTTGGGCGAGCATCCTCCTCCCGCGTTTCGCCCGACCACCGGCTCGACTCGTCCAAAATAGCGCGCTGGCAGCGTGAAGTTTTTGCTTCGCGCCAGAGAGTGGTTTGCAGCCACGTGCGCTCTACGTCCGACGAAACGGGCTGCTTCGGAGCGGCGTTTTCTTGCGCTGACTTTGCACGGGTGCGCCGCGTTGGCGAGAGCTGCCAACTGCCCCCCGCACCAGCCCCCATTTTAATGAACTCGCTCACTACTTGCCGTCTTCATGCGCTCTCGTGTCTGGCGTTGCCAGCGTTCAAAAGCAAAGTTAAAAGCTACGACTCTTCAAAGGCTCATTTCACGGTCTTACCAGTGCATCGCCAACAACCGCATTCCTGTTGCCTGCCGGGAGCTTAGCGGGAGAGGGGAAATTCCGTCTGCGGGACAACAGCCAACGGAGTGCATCCGTCAGAAGAGCGGCGTCCTCTGTTGGAAGGCACGCAAGTCGAGCCGAGCCGCCGAGCAACGGTCACGCAGACGGGCTCTGGCTCGGTCGCATGTCTGTGGTGCATGTATCTGCATCAGGATGTTGAACTGGAATATTTTCGAGTTTGCATGGTTCGGGTTCGCGCCTTTCGGGTTAAGCTCGGGTTCGGCTACGGAGTGACAATCTCTTCCAAGTCGTCGAAGCGGTTCAATCCTTTTCGAACCGGTCCAAATGGGTTCAGAACCAAAAAAAAATTCTGAACGCAGATGTGTTTTCAGTCAACTTTGTTTCGTTGTTTACTTTTCTGTGTGACATTTGCATAGAGAGAAAAAATTCAAAAGCTGAAAAATCTGATGACAGACAAAAATGAAACGCTGGCGGACATTGCATCTACAATAACCCTTCAGCTTGAGCAGTTTCGGAGACCCCGTCGCTTGAGTAATAGGTATCTCCTGAAGCTCGTGTCAGTCGAGAACTTCTACGGTGAGTACGTACGCGGGCGCCGTCAAGACCGCCGCATGCGCCCTCTACCTTACCGCACACTATTGAGAAAGGAAGCTAGTTGGTCGGTTTAGGAGGGTATAACGTCCCAAAACGACGAAGGCTATGAGGGACGCCATATTAAACGGCTCCACAAATTTCAACTACCTGGGGTTCTATAACGTGCACTGACATCGCACAGTACATGGGCCTCTAGAATTTCGCCTTAAAACCAATTTTCATTTCATTTTCCTTCTATTGCAGCGCGGTCCGGCTTATTCACCGAAATATGTGACAGGCGTTCCTTCCTTTCCTTGCGCTGCCGTCGCGCGCCCTCTGTTGGGTCAATGACGTACATTACGAGGAGGAGGAGGAGGAGGATCTTTCGCTCACGGTCCACGCCGACGACACCGGCTTTTCTGCGACACGAGCTCCTTAACACTGCCGTGTTAAAAGGGAACGCGGAAGCGTGTGGCCTCCGCACGCTGCCGTCGACAGCCGAACTGAGCGGGCGGCACAATGCGCATACGCGGAAAGGGCAGTCGGCCATGCTTATTGGGCACACGACTTTGCCGTCGATTCTCGCCGGCTTTCGGCGGAAGCGCTTCGCGAAGTGAGGAGGCCACACGCTCCCGTGTGTTCAATTTTATATTGCTGAAATATGTGACGCCATCCCGCGGCGCGCAAGCTGCTGCTGCTGCTGCTGCTGCTGCTGCTGCTGCTGCTGCTGCTGCTGCTGCTGCTGCTGCTGCTGCTGCTGCTGCTGCTGCTGCTGCTGCTGCTGCTGCTGCTGCTGCTGCTGCTGCTGCTGCTGCTGCTGCTGCTGCTGCTGCTGCTGCTGCTGCTGCTGCTGCTGCTGCTGCTGCTGCTGCTGCTGCTGCTGCTGCTGCTGCTGCTGCTGCTGCTGCTGCTGCTGCTGCTGCTGCTGCTGCTGCTGCTGCTGCTGCTGCTGCTGCTGCTGCTGCTGCTGCTGCTGCTGCTGCTGCTGCTGCTGCTGCTGCTGCTGCTGCTGCTGCTGCTGCTGCTGCTGCTGCTGCTGCTGCTGCTGCTGCTGCTGCTGCTGCTGCTGCTGCTGCTGCTGCTGCTGCTGCTGCTGCTGCTGCTGCTGCTGCTGCTGCTGCTGCTGCTGCTGCTGCTGCTGCTGCTGCTGCTGCTGCTGCTGCTGCTGCTGCTGCTGCTGCTGCTGCTGCTGCTGCTGCTGCTGCTGCTGCTGCTGCTGCTGCTGCTGCTGCTGCTGCTGCTGCTGCTGCTGCTGCTGCTGCTGCTGCTGCTGCTGCTGCTGCTGCTGCTGCTGCTGCTGCTGCTGCTGCTGCTGCTGCTGCTGCTGCTGCTGCTGCTGCTGCTGCTGCTGCTGCTGCTGCTGCTGCTGCTGCTGCTGCTGCTGCTGCTGCTGCTGCTGCTGCTGCTGCTGCTGCTGCTGCTGCTGCTGCTGCTGCTGCTGCTGCTGCTGCTGCTGCTGCTGCTGCTGCTGCTGCTGCTGCTGCTGCTGCTGCTGCTGCTGCTGCTGCTGCTGCTGCTGCTGCTGCTGCTGCTGCTGCTGCTGCTGCTGCTGCTGCTGCTGCTGCTGCTGCTGCTGCTGCTGCTGCTGCTGCTGCTGCTGCTGCTGCTGCTGCTGCTGCTGCTGCTGCTGCTGCTGCTGCTGCTGCTGCTGCTGCTGCTGCTGCTGCTGCTGCTGCTGCTGCTGCTGCTGCTGCTGCTGCTGCTGCTGCTGCTGCTGCTGCTGCTGCTGCTGCTGCTGCTGCTGCTGCTGCTGCTGCTGCTGCTGCTGCTGCTGCTGCTGCTGCTGCTGCTGCTGCTGCTGCTGCTGCTGCTGCTGCTGCTGCTGCTGCTGCTGCTGCTGCTGCTGCTGCTGCTGCTGCTGCTGCTGCTGCTGCTGCTGCTGCTGCTGCTGCTGCTGCTGCTGCTGCTGCTGCTGCTGCTGCTGCTGCTGCTGCTGCTGCTGCTGCTGCTGCTGCTGCTGCTGCTGCTGCTGCTGCTGCTGCTGCTGCTGCTGCTGCTGCTGCTGCTGCTGCTGCTGCTGCTGCTGCTGCTGCTGCTGCTGCTGCTGCTGCTGCTGCTGCTGCTGCTGCTGCTGCTGCTGCTGCTGCTGCTGCTGCTGCTGCTGCTGCTGCTGCTGCTGCTGCTGCTGCTGCTGCTGCTGCTGCTGCTGCTGCTGCTGCTGCTGCTGCTGCTGCTGCTGCTGCTGCTGCTGCTGCTGCTGCTGCTGCTGCTGCTGCTGCTGCTGCTGCTGCTGCTGCTGCTGCTGCTGCTGCTGCTGCTGCTGCTGCTGCTGCTGCTGCTGCTGCTGCTGCTGCTGCTGCTGCTGCTGCTGCTGCTGCTGCTGCTGCTGCTGCTGCTGCTGCTGCTGCTGCTGCTGCTGCTGCTGCTGCTGCTGCTGCTGCTGCTGCTGCTGCTGCTGCTGCTGCTGCTGCTGCTGCTGCTGCTGCTGCTGCTGCTGCTGCTGCTGCTGCTGCTGCTGCTGCTGCTGCTGCTGCTGCTGCTGCTGCTGCTGCTGCTGCTGCTGCTGCTGCTGCTGCTGCTGCTGCTGCTGCTGCTGCTGCTGCTGCTGCTGCTGCTGCTGCTGCTGCTGCTGCTGCTGCTGCTGCTGCTGCTGCTGCTGCTGCTGCTGCTGCTGCTGCTGCTGCTGCTGCTGCTGCTGCTGCTGCTGCTGCTGCTGCTGCTGCTGCTGCTGCTGCTGCTGCTGCTGCTGCTGCTGCTGCTGCTGCTGCTGCTGCTGCTGCTGCTGCTGCTGCTGCTGCTGCTGCTGCTGCTGCTGCTGCTGCTGCTGCTGCTGCTGCTGCTGCTGCTGCTGCTGCTGCTGCTGCTGCTGCTGCTGCTGCTGCTGCTGCTGCTGCTGCTGCTGCTGCTGCTGCTGCTGCTGCTGCTGCTGCTGCTGCTGCTGCTGCTGCTGCTGCTGCTGCTGCTGCTGCTGCTGCTGCTGCTGCTGCTGCTGCTGCTGCTGCTGCTGCTGCTGCTGCTGCTGCTGCTGCTGCTGCTGCTGCTGCTGCTGCTGCTGCTGCTGCTGCTGCTGCTGCTGCTGCTGCTGCTGCTGCTGCTGCTGCTGCTGCTGCTGCTGCTGCTGCTGCTGCTGCTGCTGCTGCTGCTGCTGCTGCTGCTGCTGCTGCTGCTGCTGCTGCTGCTGCTGCTGCTGCTGCTGCTGCTGCTGCTGCTGCTGCTGCTGCTGCTGCTGCTGCTGCTGCTGCTGCTGCTGCTGCTGCTGCTGCTGCTGCTGCTGCTGCTGCTGCTGCTGCTGCTGCTGCTGCTGCTGCTGCTGCTGCTGCTGCTGCTGCTGCTGCTGCTGCTGCTGCTGCTGCTGCTGCTGCTGCTGCTGCTGCTGCTGCTGCTGCTGCTGCTGCTGCTGCTGCTGCTGCTGCTGCTGCTGCTGCTGCTGCTGCTGCTGCTGCTGCTGCTGCTGCTGCTGCTGCTGCTGCTGCTGCTGCTGCTGCTGCTGCTGCTGCTGCTGCTGCTGCTGCTGCTGCTGCTGCTGCTGCTGCTGCTGCTGCTGCTGCTGCTGCTGCTGCTGCTGCTGCTGCTGCTGCTGCTGCTGCTGCTGCTGCTGCTGCTGCTGCTGCTGCTGCTGCTGCTGCTGCTGCTGCTGCTGCTGCTGCTGCTGCTGCTGCTGCTGCTGCTGCTGCTGCTGCTGCTGCTGCTGCTGCTGCTGCTGCTGCTGCTGCTGCTGCTGCTGCTGCTGCTGCTGCTGCTGCTGCTGCTGCTGCTGCTGCTGCTGCTGCTGCTGCTGCTGCTGCTGCTGCTGCTGCTGCTGCTGCTGCTGCTGCTGCTGCTGCTGCTGCTGCTGCTGCTGCTGCTGCTGCTGCTGCTGCTGCTGCTGCTGCTGCTGCTGCTGCTGCTGCTGCTGCTGCTGCTGCTGCTGCTGCTGCTGCTGCTGCTGCTGCTGCTGCTGCTGCTGCTGCTGCTGCTGCTGCTGCTGCTGCTGCTGCTGCTGCTGCTGCTGCTGCTGCTGCTGCTGCTGCTGCTGCTGCTGCTGCTGCTGCTGCTGCTGCTGCTGCTGCTGCTGCTGCTGCTGCTGCTGCTGCTGCTGCTGCTGCTGCTGCTGCTGCTGCTGCTGCTGCTGCTGCTGCTGCTGCTGCTGCTGCTGCTGCTGCTGCTGCTGCTGCTGCTGCTGCTGCTGCTGCTGCTGCTGCTGCTGCTGCTGCTGCTGCTGCTGCTGCTGCTGCTGCTGCTGCTGCTGCTGCTGCTGCTGCTGCTGCTGCTGCTGCTGCTGCTGCTGCTGCTGCTGCTGCTGCTGCTGCTGCTGCTGCTGCTGCTGCTGCTGCTGCTGCTGCTGCTGCTGCTGCTGCTGCTGCTGCTGCTGCTGCTGCTGCTGCTGCTGCTGCTGCTGCTGCTGCTGCTGCTGCTGCTGCTGCTGCTGCTGCTGCTGCTGCTGCTGCTGCTGCTGCTGCTGCTGCTGCTGCTGCTGCTGCTGCTGCTGCTGCTGCTGCTGCTGCTGCTGCTGCTGCTGCTGCTGCTGCTGCTGCTGCTGCTGCTGCTGCTGCTGCTGCTGCTGCTGCTGCTGCTGCTGCTGCTGCTGCTGCTGCTGCTGCTGCTGCTGCTGCTGCTGCTGCTGCTGCTGCTGCTGCTGCTGCTGCTGCTGCTGCTGCTGCTGCTGCTGCTGCTGCTGCTGCTGCTGCTGCTGCTGCTGCTGCTGCTGCTGCTGCTGCTGCTGCTGCTGCTGCTGCTGCTGCTGCTGCTGCTGCTGCTGCTGCTGCTGCTGCTGCTGCTGCTGCTGCTGCTGCTGCTGCTGCTGCTGCTGCTGCTGCTGCTGCTGCTGCTGCTGCTGCTGCTGCTGCTGCTGCTGCTGCTGCTGCTGCTGCTGCTGCTGCTGCTGCTGCTGCTGCTGCTGCTGCTGCTGCTGCTGCTGCTGCTGCTGCTGCTGCTGCTGCTGCTGCTGCTGCTGCTGCTGCTGCTGCTGCTGCTGCTGCTGCTGCTGCTGCTGCTGCTGCTGCTGCTGCTGCTGCTGCTGCTGCTGCTGCTGCTGCTGCTGCTGCTGCTGCTGCTGCTGCTGCTGCTGCTGCTGCTGCTGCTGCTGCTGCTGCTGCTGCTGCTGCTGCTGCTGCTGCTGCTGCTGCTGCTGCTGCTGCTGCTGCTGCTGCTGCTGCTGCTGCTGCTGCTGCTGCTGCTGCTGCTGCTGCTGCTGCTGCTGCTGCTGCTGCTGCTGCTGCTGCTGCTGCTGCTGCTGCTGCTGCTGCTGCTGCTGCTGCTGCTGCTGCTGCTGCTGCTGCTGCTGCTGCTGCTGCTGCTGCTGCTGCTGCTGCTGCTGCTGCTGCTGCTGCTGCTGCTGCTGCTGCTGCTGCTGCTGCTGCTGCTGCTGCTGCTGCTGCTGCTGCTGCTGCTGCTGCTGCTGCTGCTGCTGCTGCTGCTGCTGCTGCTGCTGCTGCTGCTGCTGCTGCTGCTGCTGCTGCTGCTGCTGCTGCTGCTGCTGCTGCTGCTGCTGCTGCTGCTGCTGCTGCTGCTGCTGCTGCTGCTGCTGCTGCTGCTGCTGCTGCTGCTGCTGCTGCTGCTGCTGCTGCTGCTGCTGCTGCTGCTGCTGCTGCTGCTGCTGCTGCTGCTGCTGCTGCTGCTGCTGCTGCTGCTGCTGCTGCTGCTGCTGCTGCTGCTGCTGCTGCTGCTGCTGCTGCTGCTGCTGCTGCTGCTGCTGCTGCTGCTGCTGCTGCTGCTGCTGCTGCTGCTGCTGCTGCTGCTGCTGCTGCTGCTGCTGCTGCTGCTGCTGCTGCTGCTGCTGCTGCTGCTGCTGCTGCTGCTGCTGCTGCTGCTGCTGCTGCTGCTGCTGCTGCTGCTGCTGCTGCTGCTGCTGCTGCTGCTGCTGCTGCTGCTGCTGCTGCTGCTGCTGCTGCTGCTGCTGCTGCTGCTGCTGCTGCTGCTGCTGCTGCTGCTGCAGGGGTGTCTCGATGCCAGCGTCGATTTTGAATTTGGGTCTGAAATCAGACTTCGGTACCTGGCTCAAAGTCGAAGCAGCTCGTAATCTATAAGGTCACGAATGGCAGTTGACCAATATCCCCCCCCCCGAGAAAATTTGTAGCGGCTGTATCTTACCGGTACTTTCATACGGGACAAAAACGTGGATGCCAGCGAAAAGGGTTCAACTTAAATTGAAGACAATGCAGCGAGCTATGGAATGGAAAATGATAGATGTAACATTAAGAGACCGGAAAAGGGGAGATTGGGGCAAGCAGCAAACGCGGGTTAATTACAGCCTAGTCGAAATAAAGAATAAGAAATGGGCTTGTGCAGGGCATGTAATGCGAAGGCAAGACAACTGCTGGTCCTTAAGGGTAACGGAGTAGATTCCAAGAGAAGGCAAGCGTAGCAGGGGGCGGCAGAAAGTTATGTGGGCGGATGAGATTAGGAAGTTCGCGGGGATCATTTGGCTTCAGCTGGAACATCACAGGGTTAATTGAAGAATTGGGCAGGGGGTGTTGGTGGCTTTGTCCTACAGTAGTGTAGACAAGCAGATGTTTTCATTTCATATATTGTTTACTTAAAGGCCCGAAAGCATTACATTAGGGGGGGACATATTGGTCTGCAACGGCGAAAGTGGTGTGAACATGAATAAAAGAACATCAAGCGTGCATACAAACATAACATGGATTGTAATCATGTCAGGTTTCAACAGGAGGAGATACACTACTCTTGAATGACATATTAAGCAGTATTCGCTACAAAGTGCGCAGAAGGGATCAAAATCTATGCGAGATGAATTTTTATTTTCTCGCGGAATGTTTTGCGATCAGTGCATGGAGCGATGCAGTTAGGCAGTGAATTCCAGAGGGCTATTGCTTTGGCAAGCAATGAGGTGTGTTAAGCAGATGTGTGGCCACCGATGCGTGCTATCGGGTTACCGTGACTGAGCCGGGAGGTCGTTCATTGTGGGGGCGGTTAATAGAGGGTGTCGTGATCTTGTGTTATGATAAAATGTATGAAGTAAGCACAGGCGGGCAACGACACGGCGTGATTCGAGTCTTGAGAGACGGAGGGACTACTTGAGGGCGGCGACACCAGTTTCTCTTCAGCAACATGAAGTGATGAACCGAGCTGCACGATTTTGCATCGATTCCAATTCGACGGTGTGATAGGATTGCCATGGGCGCGAGATGGATGATGCATACCCTAATATTGGCCGTACAAAAGTTTCGTAGGCGAACTGTTTTATGTTACTGGATGCAGATTTAAGATTTCTTCTGAGGTGATGATAATGAAATCTCAATGATGCGATTTGTGCTGCTTTCCGCAAAGATATTTTGCTGTTGCTAAACTGAGCGCGTTCCCCAGAATTGCGTTCAAGTTTCCACCGTTTTCTGTTGATTCTCACTAGCTGTGGGATGGCCGCTAGGGGACCGTGGCGAGCGAACGTGATTTCTAGCGGCAAATGTCGGATCGACCAGAGCAGGTTAAAATCGCCAATCGGAAGTTGAGAGGACTCTGCGGACACCAGCGTTTTTTCCGTAAGTGGATTTTTCGCCATTTTAGAACCAAACGTCTGCCAGCCGTGTGCCGACGCGCTAACCCGAACGCCGGCCACTAGGCCTAACGAGGGCTAAGGCTTACCGAGGCCCCCGGTGCCGCCGCGTCAGTTGTGCGGCAGCCAACAGGAGGTATGAATATCGCCGTGGAAGGTCGCAGCGCCGAAAAGGGCGAGCTCGACGCCCCAGATTGGATCACTGTACTCAACAAATGCAACCTCGAGGAGAAATGGGCACGGAAAACCAAGCTCGTCTCAGAAGAAATGAAATTGATAGACACCCCACCACCATCAGCGAAACGCAACGTCAAACAGCAAGCGGAAAAATCGATCGCCTCGAACCAAGTCAAGCTTCCCGAGAATGGCTGGAGAATCATTTTCCGCCCCAAGGGAGGCATGGTAGTCAAACAGTACGATGGACCAACCCTAACCGAAGCCATACATGTAAGTGCGAAGATTGAATGGAACAAAGCGTGCCAGCTCGTCAAGAACGAGAAGCAAGGCATTTTGGTCTTCTTCACGCACAGCACGGAGGCAAGAGACAAGTTCCTACGCCTCACACATCTGGCCATTGAAGAAAAAATGCACGAGGTGACCGTTCACCTGGCAGTACTAGACGACTTCTCAAGATGAGTCATCCACGGAATAGGACTCACGACCTCACTGCAAAAAAGATCAAGCAGGGGATAGCAGAACATGAGGAGAACCCCAAGGTGCTGGAGATCAGACGACTAGGACAGAGCAAGACCATCATGCTCACATTCATCACCAAGGAGGTACCGAGGAAAATCAAGTGTCTAGGTGCCATCATGAACTGTTATTTGTACAAGAAAAAGTACGACGTATGTTATAAGTGCGGAGACCTGGGACACCGATCCGACATATGCGAGAGCAACGAGGAGAAGTGCAGAGGCTGCGGCATCCCCAACCCAACCGAGGGACACGACTGCAACCCCACCTGCAAGCTGTGTGGCCAGCCGCACCCCACCGGCGACAGAACCTGCAAGGAGATCTTCAGAACCCCATACATCGTTAAGAAACGACAATGGGAGAAGCTCCAGCAGCAGGAAGAGGACGAGAAGAAACTACCAGAGCATCGCAGCAGGCGGGACGCGAGCAAGACGCGGGCCACGAGCAAGGAGCGAAGCCGGTCTACATCCTTTCCGAGGCTACCGCAGCAGGCCACCCCAACCCCGCCCAAGAAGCAAGGGGCACCACCCACCAAAAAGGTAGGCTGGGAAGCGGGGAATTCCCATGACTCAGACATAGTGAGGGAGCTTAAAGTGCAAATGAAACAACAACACGAAATGATGCAACAGCAACAGGAGCAATGGAAACTTTACGAGGAGCAAACACAGGCTCAGATGCAGGAGCTCCGTAATCACATTTTAGAGTTGCAAAGGGAGAACACTGAGCTCAAAGCTCAACTCAGACAACCGGAAGCGCATCAGGAGGCCATGGAAGATAAGCCGTTCGAATCCGAACCAGAGGTACCTGCACCACCAAAGAAAAAACGAGTTAAAACGACCGATACGGGCCTTACGAAGACCGAGGGCAGGAAAGACAAACTTGAGATAGACATGCAGCAACTAAAAGAGGTAGTACAACAGGCGGCCATAGCTACCCAGCGTAACGTGGAGAGGATAGACCAACTTTCCGTCCAGCTCAGCCAACTAGTTATTCCAATGGGAACTAGAATTGACCAACTGGCAGAACAGCAAAAACAAATCCTTCTGCGGCTGAATCATGGCCAGACTCAACACTAGGGCAAACACAATATGGCAATGGAACTGTAGGGGCTTTACAAAAAAAAGAAACGTTCTCCAAGCCTACCTTGCGGGACGCGATGGTCCCGACTTCATCGCGCTGCAAGAATGTGGGAAAAACGCTAAACTGAGCGGATACAAAACGCACCCAGGCCAGTCGCCAAACACGCAGACTGCTACCCTGGTGAAGAGAAATATCACTGTCATGCAGCATGAGGTAGGATGCACGCAGATTGACTATGTGTTAACGGAGATTATACCGCACAGTCGGAAAGAACGCAGCCTGCTAGTCTTGAACGTCTACAGCTCTCCTAAATTTAGGAAAGGCTGCGGCTTCAGGGAGGTCTTTGCCAAAGCGCAAGCACTGGCACAAGGTCAGCAGCGTCTCGTAATAGTAGGAGATTTTAATGCGCCACACCAAGCATAGGGATACAACCACTCCCAGATAAAAGGGAGGGAAGTATGGGACGCTATGACACAGTGCAATTTAACCCTCCTTAACGATCCGCTCGCACCGACGAGGCAGGGGAAAAGCGTTTCATACGACACCTCCCCCGACCTGGCCATGATAGGAGTGGACGTTGAGGCTACATGGCACAACACGAGAAAGAACCTAGGCAGTGATCACAGAATCATAGAGATCGTTATCCAAAACGGGGTCAACATCAAACGGGAAAGAAAAACCCTCAAATCCATCAATTGGCAGTCCTTCCGGGCCAACGGATGGGGTTGCAGGGAGATCACCGACATAGCTGAATGGGCCAATGGCATCAAGCAGGCGTGCAAAGCAGCTGAGGAGGAAGTGGAATTAGATGAGGAACAAAACTGGGTTGACAGCCACATGAGACAACTGTGGCAAAAGAAAAAAGAGGCAGAAACCGAGCTCGCCCATAAAAGGGGCAACCGTAACCTGAGAAGGAGAATAGCTGCTCTCAACAAGGAAATTGAGAGCCATGCCCAAACACTAAATAGACAACACTGGAACGACATCTGCGATAGACTAGACGGCCAATTAAGCTCCGTCACCACCTGAAAACTATTGCGAGACCAGGAGAAAAATGCAAAGACTAACCCACAATTTCCAGGGATCGGAGGAGGAGATGATCAACCAGATAAAAGAGAGGTACATAGGGGAAACAAACACCGAAACATTGCCCGACAATAGCGGAGAAAACAACGAGGAGCTAGACCAACCAATCTCTATAAGAGAGGTCCAAGCGGCCTTAAACAAGCTCCTCGGAAAAACTGCGGCTGGCCCAGATGGGATCAGCAATAAGATGCTTAGAAATCTCGATGACGACTCCTTCCAGCAACTAACAGCATTCATTCAAAAGTGTTGGGAACAGGGGGAGATACCCGGGGAGTGGAAAACAGCAAATCTAGTCCTCATCCCCAAACCTGGAAAAGAACTCAAACTTGAGAACCTTAGGCCAATATCGTTAACCTCCTGTGTAGGCAAGCTCATGGCGCACGTAATACAGAATAGGCTCAACGGATACTTGGAAGGTAAGGAACTCTACCCAGACAGCTTGGTCGGATTCAGACAACAACTGTCCACAAACGATGTCATGCTACAAATCAAAGAACAAGTATTGGAAAGGAAGACTAGCGACTCGAGAGTCATAGTGGGGCTTGACGTTAGCAAAGCATTTGACAACGTCAAACACCAAGCGATCCTGTCGCACCTCAATCACCTAAATGTAGGACTCAAGCTATACAACTATATCAAAAGCTTCCTCACGGACCGAACGGTAAACATAGAAATCGGGGGCACAATAAGAAAAAAACATTATGCTAGGCAACAAGGGAACACCGCAGGGATCGGTGCTCTCTCCTATTCTTTTCAACATTGCAATGATCGGGCTGCCTGAACGACTCAGAAAGCTAGAGGGCCTCTGCCACACTCTCTACGCTGATGACCTCACCCTTTGGGTTGACAGAGGGGGGAGCGATGGGCAAATAGAAGACACCCTACAAAGGGAAATATGGGAAACGGAAAGCTATCTGAGACCCATAGGGCTAAAATGCTCACCGGAAAAGTCGGAGATGCTAATCATGAGCCAGCAGCAGGTTAATATCCAGCTCCTGGTCAACAACACCCCGGTCCCAAGGGTGGACAAGATCAGGATACTGGGTATGTGGATACAACAAAATGGGAGAAACACCGAAACAATAAACCGACTTGAAGCCACGACCAACCAAACATGCAGGCTTCTCAAGAGGATAGCAAACAAAAACGCGGGGATGAAGGAGGCGAACCTTGTTCATTCTTTCATTATTAGCCGAATCACCTACGCTATCCCGTACCTAAAGACAACTAAAGCAGAGAGAGACAAGGTAGACATTCTCATCAGGAAAGGGGTAAAAACTGCCCTAGGTTTACCAGCGTGCACATCAACCGAGACGATCCTCCACCTAGGAGTGTCGAACACACTAGAGGAAATGTGCGAGGCTAAACTCACGGCACAATATGTCAGACTAACCGGCAGCAAAACGGGCAGATCCATCCTTAGGAAACAGGGCTACCAAAACCCAGAATCACGAGAGGGGATAACCACCATCCCCAAAGAGGTTGCCAACAAATTAAGAATACCCCCCATCCCAAGAAACATGCACCCCATACATAACGAGGAACGCAGGAGAAGCAGAGTCCAATGACTCCAAAGCTCCCTCCTCCAAAAACAAGGGGTTGTGTACACCGATGCGGCAGAGTACCCAGAAGGTCACTACGCTGCAGTAGTAGTGAGCGACAAAGGCGAGCTAATCTCAGGCTGTAGCGTAAGACACTCTTCACCAGAGGAGGCAGAGATGGCGGCGATTGCCCTGGCAATCACAAACCCATCAACTAGAATTATCATCACCGATTCTAAAACTGCAATCAAATCCTATGACAACGGTGAAGTGTCCAAAGAGGCCGGCAAAATTCTGCAAGCAGGCAAGGAGAACGTACCTAACGACCTAGTTAGCATAATATGGGCACCCGCCCATAGTGGACTCACAGGGAACGAGATCGCCAACGAGGTCGCCCGAGCCCTCACACACCGGGCCCCAGCGCCGGCAGAATACTCCCTGTCCAAAAAGCGACACTTAATCACTTACAGTGAAATTCTAGAACACTACAAAATGGGGAGGAGAACCCTGCCTCCCCCCTCATACATCTCTCACAAAGAAGTAAGGAGTAATCTGGCGAAAACTGCAGACGGGCACTTTTCCAAACACGTATGTCCTACACAAATGGCATCCTGAGGTGCACTCTTCAATTTGCAAAAACTGTGAAGACATAGCGACCCTAAATCACATGCTGTGGGCTTGCCCAGCGCTAAATGGTCGACATGGAAACAGAGAGTCATGGGAATCCTCCCTCCATAGCCAGGAAGAACAAGTACTGCGACAAGTCATCGGTCATGCCCAGGCCGCCGCCGGAAGTCAACTGATTCCGGCTGACGTCTAGGGGGGAAACAGACGGTGAAAGGGGAGCTGCGTCTCACCCATCACCCATACTCTCTGACGGGTGCAAATAAAGTGCTTTCTCTCTCTCTCTCTCACTAGCTGTGGTTGGTAATACCATTGGTTAACAATGCACGTTTTGACAAGTTTCCGATATGCTTTAAACAGAGAAGTTAAGCCGATACTCTCATCTTTAAAAGAAGTGGTATGCCATTAATGTTGAAGTGCAGTTTAGCGCTCTGCCTCGTACTTTCTGCGCTAAAAAAGGCGGCTCTTTTTTGTGTTCTTCAACCCGCAATCATAGCCATTTGATGGGACTTGCGGTCGTAAGACAACGTGAAACGTTTCGAAACGCCTCTCGAACGCTCTGCGCGTGTGTTTTCTAAGAGTTATAAGCATAGCTTACAAAGGCGCGAAATGAGTACGTCTTATACTGTTGTGAGGGAAGCGACTAAGGAAGGAATGAAAGGGTAGAGATAAAAAAAAAAGCGGGGAACGTTAAGCACTCCGAGTTTTTGAAGCACAGCGTAAGCGTATCCAGTTATTTTTTGTGTGTTTCTAGATAAGCTTGAGCAAGATCTCTCTTCACCGCGTTTATGCATCTATATAGGCTTCAGCGGAGTGAACGCCTGCCGAAATTTCAATGCAGAAAAGCAACCTTGAGCTGATCTTGAACCCCGCCTGTTCATCCATACCTGTTACGGCGCCTCGATACGAGCGTCGCTTTTGAATTACAATCTGAAATAAGGCGTTGATGCCAGGCATATTGCACGGTTCTGTGTTAAAAAATGTGAAAATGCTCCTTTTTTATATTTTGGGGTTGCAAGTTGAGCTCCTGGCCCACAACGGCATGCCTACCGCGATGGCTCAACGGTTAAGGCGCGCTCGGTTGCTGAGATGGCTAGAGTCACTCTCTAGGTATGGCTGGGTGACAGGTACACAAGGGCGTCTGCTTGTCTCATTATCGAGTGCTTACTATGAAAGTTGTCCGAGTTGATTGTGCAAAAAAAAAACACACAAGAATCATCCTGTACACTTAAAACTAATAAACGGTGCGGTTATGGCGCTCGGCTGCAGTCAAGAAAGACGCGGTTTCGATTCCTGTCGCCGTGGTCGAATTTCGTTGGAGGCGAAATTCTAGAGGCCCGTGTGCTGTGCGATGTGAGTGCAGGTTAAAGAACCCCAGGTGGTCGAAATTCCCGGAGCCCCTCACTACGGCGTCCCTCATAACCTGAGTCGGTTTGGGACGTTAAGCACCCATAAACCATGAACCGAAACAAATAAAAGTAAATTTCTTAACAAATCTGGATTTGGCCGTATACCCATCGTCGTCTTCGCTTTGGCTCAGGTGGCAGCGGCGCACCTTTTCTTTCTCTCTCTGGCTTCTTGATTCTGGCAAGGGGGCAATGTTGCGCCACCTTTCGTCGTTTTACAGCCTATCCGCCACTGTCGAGAAAACATGCAGTGAGCATCCTGTTGCGAGAAGTGCTTCAATATGACGAGAAAAACTGCGGCCAATCCTGCGGCAGCATTATTTTTTACCGCGTTTTTTTAAACAAGACGTGGTAATGCCTCGTTTGACAAGCTATGGGTGAGAGCAGCTGTAAGGTAATTTATTCATTTCAAAATACCCGTTAAGGCCCTCCCTACGACGGTGTTCCTTATGGGGACCATGGTAAAAGTGGAAAAGCACAAGAATGCAAAGAAAACTCGAAGATAAAGCAAAACCGACTTATGTAACAAAAAAAAACAATAAACAAGATTACACAACACAAGAGATGAATAAGCGATTAAGTATCAAAATGTGGCAGAAATACAACGCGCAAGATGAATTAACAAACTGAAAAATCCACATATCATATACATCAGACTGACTGCGCCCACCGCTGGACAAAGGCCTCTCCCGTATCTCTCTAACCTTGTCCTGTACCAGCCGCGGCCACCTTATCCCCACAGGCTTCTTAGCCTCATCCCCACCCTGCTACGCTAGCGTTCTCTTGGAATCCACTCCGTTACCATTAAGGACCAGCGGTTGCGTTGCCTTCGCAGTACATGCCCTGTCCAAGCCCATTTATTCCTCTTGATTTCGACTAGGATATGATTAACCCGAGTTTGTTCCCTCACCCACTCTGCTCTCTTCCTGTCTGTCCACGTTACAGATATCATTTTCCGTTCCATATCTCGCTGCGTCACCCTCATTTTATGTTGAACCCTTGTCGTTAGCCTTCACGTTTCTGCCCCGTAGGTGAGTACCGGTAAGATACAGCTGTTGTGCAATTTTCTCTTGAGGAATACTGGTAAACTGCCATCCATGATCTGAGAGAACCTTCTATATGCACTCCACCCCATTCTTATTATTACAGTTATTTCATTCTGGTTGTCCGGCTCTGCGGTCACTACCTGCCCTAACTAGATTTATTAACGCAAAAGCGTTAAGGGCGCCGTGGCGCAGAAACCCCGGTGTCGTCATTGTTGTTGGCGTTGGCGGCGCTATAACACGAGAATCTCCAAATAAAAAAATCTTGTGGAGAATCGAACCCAGGGGCCGTAATCCGGGTTTGTGCCATAATAAAAAGCCTCATAATCTGCCGCAGCGGTTACACCTGATTGGTCAAAAAAAAAAGCGCAAACGGATGTCTGTTCCACTGCGACTGTGAGCGGCGGCAGGATGTCACTGCGTTGCGGTTCCCGCAGCGAAACGTCCAGCGGCGCTTTTGCTCTTTGCCGAGAAAAAGAACGCGACCAATGCGACAGAAGAAACACTCAGCCACAAGTTTGGTTGCGCATCAGATTCCACTGTAAAGGAGTAATATCAACGCTGCTTTATTTACTCAATTGACTTCAGCAAATAAAACAATATAGTTGAGGCACTCTTTTCTGCACCGTAAAGGCCGGAGGTGTTCTTAAAGAAGAAAATACTCTACGCAACCATGCATGGCTGTTGAGTGACAGAAGGCGGCCGCTACAGCCGTCGATCGCCGATGGTAAACAAAAGGCAGCTAGAGTGTTCGCACAACAGGGCGTTTTACATCAATCTTCAGGAAAAGGTAACGGAGAGGAAATCTTGTACCATGCACTCACTCGCTGCACAACGCGCGCTTCGTGCCGGGCTGAACCAAGGCGCCGTGACGACTTACCGTCTGCAACATCGCTGAATGTAAATTGGTGCTTTGATCGGACGGTTGTGCAGACGGTAATATACGTTTTTTTTTTCATTTTATGCAGCCACTGCAAATTAAAAGGGATGAGCTAAAAAAATTTTCTTGCCGTGTTTCTCTTGATATATGCGTTGGGAGTCTTCGCAGACTAAGTTTTCATAGGTTCGCCATGGTACGAAGCGCACGCATGCCCATACTGACGACTGACAACTTTCAAGCTAACTCGCGAGCTCAGTGTTGAAGAGCCACACCACCGCGGCTATCGATAACTGTTAGGGACACCAAAAAACCACCTCTGGCATGCCAAACGCTTCGGTGTAGCAGCGCGTCGCTGGCGACTGACCATCCGTGCACGTGAGTGGTTTCACGCTGGCAGACATTACGCACGATCATGATGCAGGACGCTTTAACAGCTAATAGAGAGCTCTATAATTGGTAATGCACGTTTGCGCGCAGTAAACGCAAGTATTCTGCGGGCCATTCAGCTTTATGCTACATCCCTCAGCATAGGCAGACGAGATAACTCGGTGATAGTGGCGCCATCCAGTTTGAATGAAAAGAGCCATTTCTGCAACAAACCGGTGCTCGTTAGGCCTAGGAGCTACCGAAACGTCCAACGAAATAAAAAACAGGCCGAATTTATCGTCCATCCAATTTGTTACAGGCAAGACAAGACGAAGCGAAAGCCCCGTATCCAGTTTATAGCCAGATCACGGGCTGAAAAACGCAGTAACATCGACGAGTTCACTTCGAAGCGGGAGGCCTCACTTCACAGCGCGCCGCCATGTTGGCTGTCGAGCATTTGCTGCGTACGCGATGTGTTTGACGTCGTCGTCCGGTTTCTTCGACCCTTTTCGCTGCATCCGAACCACCACATATGCTACCGGCGTTTCGACCGCTCAGGTGTTCTCGTTGCAGAAGATTATGACGGTTTTTATTACGACACAAACTCGGAATACGGACCCAGGTCTTTCACATTGGAAGGCGATCACGCGCAGAACACGCAATGAAGGCTCGTAGGTTCGAACTGAGCAAATGTGGACCTAGTGAATGCGTTGCGCTCTTTGACTTCGTGAAGTGTCTTTGTGTGCTTTTGCGTGCATGAGTAATTATGAGTATGGGAATTTTGAAACAGGACTCGATATCAATCGAGTTCTACTCTATAAAACATTTTAATTGACTGAAATGATGGACAGACAGACAGACAGACAGACAGACAGACAGACAGACAGACAGACAGACAGACAGACAGACAGACAGACAGACAGACAGACAGACAG
Organism: Amblyomma americanum; assembly: GCF_052857255.1. Lineage (NCBI taxonomy): Eukaryota > Metazoa > Arthropoda > Arachnida > Ixodida > Ixodidae > Amblyomma > Amblyomma americanum. Next base: position 447,445,485 of record NC_135497.1, read on the forward strand.
ACAGACAGACAGACAGACAGACAGACAGACAGACAGACAGACAGACAGACAGACGGACGGACGGCCGGACGGACGGACGGACGGACGGACGGACGGACGGATGGATGGATGGATGGATGGATGGATGGATGGATGGATGGATGGATGGATGGACGGATGGATGGATGGACGGACGGACGGACGGACGGACGGATGTACAGGCATCTAAAAACTTTCCTAGCCCACTGCTTTCAACTCATTCTTCTATATCGCTCCTCAAATACCGTCTTCTGCTCTCGAACGACGCCCATCCCATATCATCCTGTACCCCCTGATTAGGTGTATTGCCATATGCCCTCAAAGCTAGCCTCCCTACGCCGCGTTGTTTTATTTGTAACCTGGCTTCAACATCTAGACTCATGCATAGGACCACATTGCCGAAAGTCAGAGTAGGAGCCATCACTCCTTTCCAGATACCTCTTACCACTTCGTACCTATTGTAATTTCACAGTGCCCTATTTTTCATGACAGCTCCATTCCTACTAGCTTTAGTCATACATATTTTTCATGCTCTGTCAGATACTCAACACGGTTGTTTACCCAAACCCCAAGATACTTGTACTCATCCACTACTTGTAGTGTGAACTCCTGTATTGTATGCTCGCCGCCCTCATGATTAAATATCATGACTGCAGATTTTTTCTTACTAAACTTGAAACCTAATCTATCTCCCTCTGTACCACATATGTCCATCATATTCAGATAGTCTTCCTTGTTGTCAGGCATTAGCACTATATCGTCCACATACATTAGTCCCGGTAATGACTGTTTAATCCATTCTCCTTGCTTAATAAAAGGGTTGAAGCCTAGTCCGCTCCTCTCTAGTTTGGTCTCTAGCCCTTGTGGGTACAACATGAACAACAAATGAGACAGAGGAAATCCTTGCTTAAGCTTCCGCTGTATCTCTATAGGCCCCGATACATTTTTCCCATTTCATAAGCACTCTGTTACGTGTATATATATATTTTTAAAAATTAATTACTCCATCTTCCACATCTAATGTACTCAGTATGTCCCACAAATCCTCTTGAATAACGTTGTCGTGCGCTCCCCTAATATCGAGAAATGCTAGCCATAGGGGTCTGTGTTCCTTTTCAGCAATCTCTATACACTGTGTCAATGAACACAGATTGTTTTCTAACCTCCTTTCTTTCCGGAACTCATTTTGTAGCTCCCCTAGAACCTCCTCGTTCTCCATCGAAGCCTGCAATCTGCCCTTGATAGTCTGCATCACCACCCTGTAAACAACAAACGTCACTGTTATTGGACGGTAGTTGTTTATGTAAGCTTTGTCCCCCTTTCCCTTGTATATCGTTCATCCTGCTTAATCGCCATTCATCGGGTGCTTTGCCATCCACTTTCATTTTGTTTACTACCTTTATTATTGTTTGCTTGGATTTTGGTCCCAGCTTCGTCATTAACATAATCGGAATACCATCCGGCCCTGTCGACGTACTACTAGGAATCTTCTTCTCTGCCCTTTCCCATTCTCTTTGTCCAAGCGAAACAATTGCGGTAACCGGTCTATACTCCTTTGATAAATTATGTGCAACATTTCTTTGTTTTTTAAATTTTTCTGTCATCCTTGTTCCTATATGTTCCATTGCTTCATCCCCTTCTAGTCGGATATCCTGATCTGTAACGATAAACCTTTGCTCTAGCCTAGCCTTATTACTCATAGAGTTGAGATGTTTCCAAAATTTCTGAGCTAATTTTCTGTCCTTCTTATTACTTTTGACAATCATTGGGCACCCTTTCTTGTAATTTTCTCATTGATCAAATATGTGGTTCCCTTCTACATTTTATGAAGGTATCCTATTTTCTGCCTACTTCAGCCTCTGGTTCCCCCCTCTTCTTTAAATATTTGTGTTCCCTCGACGATTCCTGACGTTTCTCTATGGCCTTCTTCACCTCCTCATCCCATAAACTCTTGTGTTTGTACCTACTTTTGCTTTTGGCTTGACTCGCACCTGAGCTAGCTCTAGCTCAAGTAATCGATTTAATCTGCTATAAGTGCATTCTGTTTGATTATCCTCAAAAATTTCTCAATTTGGCTGCTGCTTCCAATTCATTTTCTACGTGAGTAAAAGTTCCTCTCTGATGTTCAGGTCACTTCAGTCCTACATTGGCTTCTCTTCTGCAACTCAACTTGATATGTTTGTGGTGACTACCTAGGCTTCTGGAGCCATGTTCATCTATGCTCAGTACCCTTAACCTGTTATACATCCTATGTGACATAAATAAATGCATCATCTATCGTCGAGTGCAGACTCCATCCCTCCCATGTTATGAGCCCTTCACACTTCTAAGTACTGTTTCATTCAACTAAATCATGCCTCTCCCATATATTCAGCAGAATGCTTCCTGTAGAATCTGAGTACCCATTTAGGTTTTTTATGTGTGCATTCATGTCGCCTAATATAATTATCTCGCCCCGACCTCCTAGTTCATCAATGGGGCTTGAGATACAGTCTACCATATTTTTTTCTGTTTTCCTCTTTAAATTGGCATTAGCTCCTGTCCACAGGTATACAAAGCCAAGGAGTGTTTGCTCCCCTGCCCTTTTCCTTTTAGCCACAAATGTTCTTTACATTACTGTTTAACACTTTGAAAATTCATACTTCCATGAATGAATGACCCTATCCCCCCTTTCTGCTGCCCTCTCTTTTACTGCAACATTCCCATGCGTAGTCTGGATTACAAGGTGGTTTCTCCATGTCCCTAAGACGTGTTTCCACTAACCGATATACTATTAATTCCTCCTGCCTTAACTGTTCTTCTATTTCATCCCATTTCAGCCTATTCGTGCCACCTTGCATGTTAATGTACCCTATATTTGAATTAACTTGGCCCTGGCGCTTGTGTCTATTTCTTCTCCTATGGTTCCATCATTTCTTTGATCATCGTTCTTCCCTTGGTTCATCCTTCTCTAGAATTGTGCCCTCAGGGCTCTGGGTCCCCACCCAAAAAAAAAAATTGGTGATGGCCTAGCGCTGCTAATCCAGGATATACGTAACGTAAGCGCGGCGACATCTGGTTAGGAAGAGTATATATGAAAGGCGCGCATTCACTCATGATCATCATTATCAGCCTGACTACGCCCACTGCAGGGCAAAGGCCTCTCCCATGTCTCTCCAATTAAGCCTGTCCTTTGCCCGCTGCGCCCACCCTATGCCAGCAAACTCCTTAATCTCATCCGCCCACCTAACCTTCTGCTGCCCCCTGCTACGCTTACTTTCTCTTGGAATCCCCTCTGTTACCCTTAAGGACCAGCGGTTATCTAGCCTTCGCATTAGATGCCCTGCCCAAGCCCATTTCTTCCTCTTGATTTCGACTAGGATGTCATTAACACGCGTTTGTTCCCTCACCCGCTCGGCCTGTTTCCGGTCTCTTAATGTTACACCTATAATTTTACTTTCCATGGCTCGCTGTGTGGTCCTTAACTTAAGCTGAACCTTTTCTTTAGGCTCCACTTTTCTGCCCCATAGGTGAGTATCGGTAGGATACAGCTGTTGTACACTTTTCTCTTGAGGGATATTTGTAACCTGCTGTTCATGATCTGAGACAACCTGCCATATGCGCTCCACACCACTCGGCTACTTTAACTATCTCATCCATCTTTCTAATGACATTGCCCTCCTTGTCTCTTAACGCATACATCTGGTTTTTCCCTATGCCTAGTTTCCTCTTCACCGCTTTTAGACTACCTCCGTTCTTTAGAGCATGCTCGATTCACTCCATATTAAACTTTCATATGTCAGATACCTTGCACTTATTTGTTTTGCGCCTTTATTCACGGTTAAACATCGAGCCAAGAAAATATTTTAATGTGCAAAGGGAGGAATGAGATTACATTATACGCATTTCCAAGGGCGTAGTAGTGCTAGGCTAGGTAGGGCTTACGTTTCCCTTGAGCTAGCGGCGATCTGCGATAACTACATCGTCGAACCGGTTACATTTATCGATCACTGTTGTGTCATATTCACCATGGGAAAGAACATGACACCTTAAGAAAAATTCAGCTGGGACTTGTGGATGCTCAATGCAAAAGTATTAAAGGACGATACGTTTCATTTAGAAACAAAGAACGTGTTAGGAAAAGTTTGCTTGAGTTATGAGAAAAGTTGGGCAGAAAAATGGGAGGAATTTAAAGTTTATGTCAAAATGAGGGCTGTCGAAAGGTCCATAGAAATCAAACATGCTGAAAAAGCTGAACAAAAGAACCTAAAACAGATGTTGAAAGAATTAATTTTAGAGGAAAATAGAGCTCCGAGACTATACACTGATATTATCAGCGAAGTTAAAGCCAAGCGTGAGGCTATCGATGTGACCAGGTTTCAGGGAGCTGCAATTCGTGCACGAACGGGTCGCTTGCTGGCAGATCATATGCTCAGTAGGCGGAATTTGACGACAGAAAAAAGATACGCTAGAAGGAAAGATATCGTAGAAAATGAAAACAACGGTACTCTGACGCACGATCCGAAGGTTATAAGGGAGGCTTTACGTAAGTATTACCGTGATTTGTTCGCTTCCAAATCGGCGGATGTACAGGCCTTTCAGGCTGGATTTTTAAATCTATTACCCAGACTGACCAGTGAAGACACTGGCATCATGTCTGCCGACTTATCAACAGCGGAATTGGAATACGCTATTTAATGAGCTTCACTTGGGGAAATCGCCAGGTCCTGATGGGATAACAGTGGAATTTTATAAAGCGTTCAAACGCGAAACTGCTCTCATTTTACAGCACGTTTATGAGTCATTTAGAATGGGTATTTTACCACCGTCGTTTTCTCGTGCGCATACAGTACTTATACCGAAAACCGACAATCCTGCTAAGCTTAAGCAAGTTACTGGTTATCGGCCGATAACGTTTAGTAATGTAGATTATAAAATTTTTATGGAAGTATTAGCAAAACGTTTACAGTCAGTCATGGACATATTGGTTGGCCCCCACTAGACGTGTGCAATTCAAGGGCGGACCATCTTCACGAATGTTCATGTCACTCGAAGTATACTAGAATGCTGTGACGCTGACTTTAGGCCAGTCGCAATGTTGCAGATTGATTTAGAGACGGCCTTTGACCGTATGTCATGACATTCTTTTTAAAATCCTCGAACATGCCTGTGTTGGGGAAGTAATTTTAAAAGGGGTTAAAATGGCTTATAGTAACTGTACCATGAATCTGGTTGTTAACCGAGAGCTCAAGACAGAACTGCCGTGAGAGCATCCGTGCTGCAAGGCTGCCCATTGTCACCGCTACGTTTCGCTCTGTACCTAGAGGCACTTTGCCGGAATGTAATAAATAACAGCTCAATTCGTGGTTTTGAACAAAATCATGTGAAATTGAAGTTTTGGCTTATGCCGATGATGTGGCAATATTTTGTAGCGATCAAAGCAGCATAGAACATGCGATGTCGGTTGTTCGCAGGTTTTGTGATGCAACCAACAGCGTTGTTAATCTGGACAAACGTGCGGGCCTTTGGCACGGGAAATGGACATCAGCGCCTTTGTTTCATGCAAGTATAAAATGGTCACATGTCCCTTCCAAGTACCTAGATTTTCCTCGTGAAAAGTGCTGAGATAATGATGACTTTTGGAACGAGAAAATTCATGAACTGCCCACGCGTACACAGAAATGGTCGGGAAAGGAGCTGTCTATATTCGCGCGCGCAAACAGATGTAGTGTATACCTGGTTTCAAAACTGTGCTATTTAATTGTTGCAGCTCCTTTCGTGCTCTCGACTTAACATTGAAAAGTCTCATCCTCGCTTTGCCGTTTTTGTTTGGCAGTCCTCATGGGAGAGTACTAAACGTGATAATTTATTTCTGCGTTTGAGAAAATGGGGTCTTTCTTTGCCACACTTTTATACCTGAGGCAGGTGGTGTCAAGATTTGTTTCTTCGAGATCAACGCGACCCTTTCCTGTGGACTTTTATTCAAGTGAGGCTTTTTTCGGCTGTGCCAGACTATCATTTCCACTGTATACGGGATGCGATACAGTTCAAGTAGATTTTTGAAAGAAGTGATCTTTGCTTTCCGGTTTCTAAAGGCTCGGTTCCGTTTGGAATACCTTTCACATGTAGCGCGTAAGAAATTGCTAAAAGATTTGCTTGACTGTGTCTTCCCTGAGCCGATATATTGATCTCTCTATAGTATAGGCCAAGGAGGAAATGTTTTAAAAGGAGCAAGGAAAGTGGTGGTGCCAGCGGGTGTGAAGACGTTTTTCTTCAAGTTGAAGACTGGTACATTGCCGGTTAAAACATGGATGGAAGAAAAGGGATTGTTTTTACCATGGGGTGCTGACTGCTTGTTATGTCACAAACCATAGTCAATAGAACACGTCTTTATTGATTGCTGGGATGTGCTGCTTTTTATGCGTTGCATATTGCAATCACTCAGTTCAGCCCTTGGGCGCGGCCGGGCAGCCACCAAACCACGTGACGTGACGTCACGACAGCCGGAGGAAAAGCTGGGCCCCAACTCGCGCGGTCGCGCGCGGCCGTAGCCACCACCTGACTCCCGCTCCTCCCGCTAGGGGCGCTGCGCCGGCGCGTGACGTCACAGAGGAAAAGCTGGGCCCCAACTCGCGCGGTCGCGCGCGGCCGCAGCCACCACCTGACTCCCGCTCCTCCCGCTTGGGGCGCTGCGCCGGCGCGTGACGTCACGGAAGAAAAGCTGGGCCCCAACTGGCGCGGTCGCGCGCGGCCGCAGCCACCACCTTACTCCCGCTCCTCCCTATAGGGGCGCTGCGCTATGATTGACGTCACGGCATATGTATAAAAGAGCTGCGCTCCTTCGCCGGGACAGTCTTATACCCCTGTCACATGGGCATTTCGAGGGCCCTCGAACCGATAGTCTATCGACTCAAAGGCGATCGAGCGCTGCTACACGGGCAGTTTCAATGGCGATCGAGTCAATAGCCTATCGAGCCAACGGAGCAGCACGGAACTCCATCGAGATATGCAACGCATTCTTGGCTTAACCAAGCTAAGCCTGGCCATTTTTGGGACGTGCTCCAGCGTACAAAAAGAAAGACTTACCCTTGACGCCGTATGGGAAACGATTCCTGGACGTTGAGGCGGATCTTTACAAATAGATGTAATTTTCCTTCTTGGCCTGCACAGCCTTTGGTGAAGCAGGATGGCTGTAGGACACTGCGATGAAGATGTGCGGTCTGTCCGAGATTACTTCAAAAAAAAAACGTATTTAGGCTGCGTGAAGTGTACAAGGAGCTATGTTTTGGAGATGAAGTTATCGAGTTGATGGGAGAGTTGTGTTCTTTTGAAAGTTTTGGTTTTCACACGTGAGTGAAACACATGCACGCTCTTGATGTTTGAGAATGTAGCGCAGAACATGTTTGTGATCTGTTGTAAACTGTCGAAACAGGCAATAAAGATAAAAATAAAGCCGTCGTGGCGGAGTGGTAGCTTCTCCACCTCAAACGCCAAAGGCCCTGGTTCGATTCACGTTTGTGACGTCACTGCTACTCGCACATGCTCAGCACGGCTCTCCAGGATGCACGCGAAACTGGTTAACCTCGGCCAGTGTAGCTTACGCTACAAAAAGCTGTTGCCTGGCGACCTAACCTACCCCTACCCTCTTACCAGTGGCAGCACCGTAGTGAATGCCATCCTGTGCAAAAGCGTGGGGGCTGACCTCGTACACTTCCCTGTTAACTTCCATTACCCCGTATCCTAGTCGTCGACTCATTAACCTAATTACACGGTTAGCTTCAACGACCCTCCTTTCCATTCCTCTGGACCTCTGAGTTTGTTCACATGGTCACATGCACCCTCTCAAAGGCCTCTCTAAGCCGACGCATCCTCACTTGTGTTTCTCGAGGTTCTGGCTCCTCACCTTCAGCACACCGTTGAGACCAGGAGGGATAACGACACGGTGCTCGTTATCCATGCTGTCTCCTACCACCTCTAGGACTCTGGCCATTGCACCTCCCATGCACTTCCCTGACTGGGCCTCCACCTGCACCCGCCTTTACTATAGTTAAAACGCCTGCCTCAACCCTTGCTACGTTCGAGTCACCCATTACAAGATCCCTTCTGCGCTCTAACCGTTTGCTTCCTGCCTGCGACTGCTGCCCTCCGGATCGCGCTAGCTGGCTCTCCTGCCGCTGTACGCTACTGTCGCGCGTCACTGTGCCCGATACCTTTCCGTCTTTCCCACTCAAAGCCTGCTGCGCAGCCGCGCTGTAGGGTCGACGAGCCCCTTTGTTACCGCTACCTTCAGGCTGATGGACAACGGCCTTTATGTGTACCACGCTGTCCTCGTCCACCACCTGACGCTTCCCCGAACCGGAGTGACCTGTCGCCCATGACTTGAGCGCTTCCACCTGCTTTTCTATCTGGTCCCGCTTTTCCCGCTCTTCTTTCAGCTCTCCCACAATTCGCTCCAACAGGTCAGCCTCAGCCCCCCCCCCTCCCTGTTAAGCGTCTCGGCGACCTTAGTTTCTAGCTTAATCCGTTCCTCTCGCTCCGCCTTCAGGTCCCCTTTGAGTTCCCTAATCCTAGCTGCCCATTCATCTTCCAACGTTCGAACGGCCTCCTCAAAACGCTTACATAGCCTGCACGCGAAGCTAGAACATTCTGCCTCGGCTAAGCTCCCGAAATCCGTCTCGTCCAAATAACACAAACGCTCACACTCCTCGCACTGCGCTAGCTCCCCGTCCCCCTGGCTTTCCTAGCTTGCCATCCCATCATCCAACCAACTACGCAACATAAAAGCCCGCCAAAACTCCTAAACAAAGCCCTACGGCACACACAGCTCCGCTAGCCTTCCTAACCCTTACACGGTCTAAAACTACCGTCCCTACGGCATGTACAGTACACAAACAAATACCAAAAGCACTTAGCAGGGACTGCGGAACAGGCACGGCAAGGAGGGCGGTCGCCCCCCTCCCCCTGTCTCCGATTGCTTGCACTTGGGTCAGATTTCTGAAAATTGAAACACTTCAGTTACAGGACTCTTGTAATGCAAATCACAGTGGGTCTGAGCTACTTCGCTTCGTTGCCAGTTGTAAAGCATTTCGTACATGAGTAACCTAAACTAGTCATGTCCCAGCAGAAGTCGACTGTCTGACCAGTGTACATAATCATGATGAGCAGAATTTAAAAAAAAAAAACTATGCACAAACTGGTTTAATGTCATTTATCACTCCTCATGTGTAGATTCCCATTTCACTTCGTTTTATACTGCCGTAAATATTTGCACCGTTTGTTCGTTCGCACTCAAAACCGCCGGCCCGGGGCTTTATCATTTTGTTTTGTAATGCGAGATGCGACCAGACTTATCTCCACTGATCGTGGCCGCGTGCAAATGCTTCCACATTTTTCTAGATTGTTGCAGTGTCTATTGGTTCTTTATCGAAAGTTCCTTCCTAGATTTAAATTGAGCGCGGCCAAGAACTGCAGGGATTCAGTTCGATGACCGCCGAGCACGCTTGTGGCTATCGCCGCCGCAGAGTCATTCAGTTCTTAGTGGGCGCGAGTCAGCCCCTTTAACAGTTTCTTTTGGAAGCGCGGTTTCCGTTGTCCTCCTGACTGTTGGAGTGTCGTCACCACAACATGACAATTTGCATCAACCTTTTACAAAAATAATAAAATATAAAATTTATTCTGTAAATGAGTAATAAAAAATAACAAGATAAACCCGAAGTCTTGCCCTCCTCAGAAAAAAAAAAGTTCCGGAGTCCCTGGCTCTTAGCTTAGGACGAAGTAACTGGAGATCCAAAAAAGTGCACTCCGATGGCTTAGACGGCGTCCGAGACACAGATACATGCTGGCTGGATGGATGGATGGATGTATGGATGGATGGATGGGTGGGTGGGTGGGTGGGTGGGTGGGTGGGTGGATGTATGTATGGATGGATGGGTGAGTGGGTGGGTGGGTGGGTGGATGGATGGATGGATGGATGGATGGATGGATGGATGCATGCATGCATGCATGGATGGATGGATGGATGGATGGATGGGTGGGTGGGCGGGTGGGTTGGTGGATGGATGGATGGATGGATGTGTGGGTGAGTGGTTGGGTGGGTGGGTGGCTGGATGGATAAATGGATGGGTGGGTGGGTGGGTGGGTGGGTGGATGGATGGATGGATGGATGGATGGATAGATGGATGGATGGATGGATGGATGCATGGATGGATGGATGGATGGATGGATGGATGGGTGGGTGGATGGATGGGTGGATGGTAGGGTGGGTGGATGGATGGATGGATGTATGGATGGATGGATGGATAGATGGACGGATGGATGGATGGATGGATGGATGGATGGACGGACGGACGGACAAGGGCTGCCGCGGTGGCTGAGTGGTTATGGCGCTCGGCTGCTGGCCCAAAAGACGCGGGTTCGATCCCGGCAGCGGCGGTCGAATTTCGATGGAGGCGAAATTTTGGAGGCCCGTGTACTGTGCGATGTCAGTGCACATTAAAGAACCCCAGGTGGTCGAAATTTCCAGGGCCCTTCACTACGGCGTCTCTCATAGCCTGAGTCGCTCTGGGACGTTAAACCCCCTTAAACGAAACCAAACCGGATGGACAAGGCTGAATCCTTTAAAGGGACTATGCAATAAATTAATTGAGATCACGTAAAGCAGAGGAGAGAGGCATTTCATCTCACATGTTCACATTTCATTTCGCATGTTCCAGCGATGGCGCCTGGTAACCTGAAGAACTTCCTACAGCTGGTGCTTTCTTTTGAGTCCCTAATTTCCACCTTCGCAGCAAACTTCCTTGCGAACTAAAATGGATGGGGCTAAACCTCGTGGATCTCATATGCACCGAAAAGTGCCGTTTATATTGCAGTAGAACTGCGCTGGGATTTTAAGTCGGTTAGCTGAACTAAAACTATTCTTGAAAGAGACGTGTTCCAGTATTGGCCCTGTCAGAAGCTGGCCTGCTAAGCGGGAGATGTTTGACTGGATATGTCGCCCATAAAAACTGCAGCATAAAGTCATTTCCTGCAGGAAGTGCTGCGCTTTACATAAGAAGAGAAATTCTATATGTCTCTCTAAGCGTTGCCGATCTTTGCACGGATGACATTGAGGTAGCGGCTGTGAGAATAAAGCTCGGCTCTCGAACCCTTTCTATTGCATCCGTGTACGTGTCTCCGCGGAAGAAGGTAGCATTAGATTTGTTTCTACAGCAGCTCTGCGATCGCTGTCCAGCACCTAGAATCATCTGCGGTGATTTCAATGCCAATCATGTCGTTTGGGGTGACAAAAACACGGATTCCCGTGGACGCAAACTTGTAGAGGTTATTGACAGTTTGGACCTGTGTGTTGCCAATGACGGAAGCCCCACTTTTTTCCGGCCTCCAGCCTCAGCGACAGCTATAGACCGGACACTGCATTCACCTGACGTCCGCGTGAGTTGGTCAACAGCGCCTTACCACATGGGAAGTGATCACTATCCGATGTTTGTATTTGCTGCCGACTTTCGTATGCATGGTCCTAAAATTAGCAACGTGGTCAACTGGGACAAGTACAAAAAGCACCTAGAACGTGTTTCTGGTGATGTTGTTGACAAAATGATTTCTAGTAAGCTAGCAGCAACTACGGCGGTCAAGTTACCTGATCATTTTCCGGCCCCGGATTTAAAACTCAGGAACCTTTGCGCAGCGATAAGAAGGGCGGAGCGGCAACTCGTGCGGAAGAAGGACGACAGGCTACTGAAGACGACCTTCAATAGGCTGAATTCTGCTACTAGACGGCACAGGAACAAGCTTTACAGGTCGCAATGGGCCTCATTCTGTGCTAGTCTGACTGTGTTCTCACCGATAACGAGAATATGGCGAGTTATTGGCAGCCTTGCTGGAGAATCTCGCCCTTCGAAGCCTTTTGAAGCTTTTGCAATACTCAAGGAAAAATCTATTGCGTGCTTGGCAGAGGAATTTGCAGACGCACCCGTAAGCGCTGATTCTGGAATAGATATATATTCACCACCTGCTTCCTCCAGGTCTATCATGGACGTCCCGTTCACGCTTCGTGAGCTTCAGACTGCGCTCAGTGGCCTGCGGCGCCGGTGCTCACCAGGTCCCGACGGCATCACCAATCAAATGCTGAATAATCTGCCCTTGCAACTCAGAAAGGAGCTCCTCAACTTCATCAATCGAGTTTGGGAGACTGGCGATGTTCCTCCGTCATGGAAGGTGGCACATGTAGTTCCGGTACTGAAGCCTGGCAAAGACATGACAGACCTTGCCTCGTATCGCCCAGGGTCATTGACCTCCTGTGTAGCTAAGTTGATGGATAAGCTGGTAAATGAACGCTTATCACGGTGGCTTGAGGACAGCAAGGCACTGCCATCATGTATGACAGGATTCCGCCGATGTCTTAGTGCCCAAGATAGCGTCTTAGACTTGATCAGTCACACTGAACACCAGAGAGCTTTCGGCCTTTCCACCTTAGCCATTTTTCTTGATGTTGCGAAAGCTTACGGCAGCGTGCTTCAGAGCTCAATTCTAAACAGTTTGCAAGGCATGGGCATACAGGGCCATATGTTAAGATTCATTTACAAGTTTATAAGTGATCGCGCGGTTCGTGTACGGTTAGGGAGTACGTTAAGCACCGAAAGGGTTCTATCACGAGGTGTGCCTCAAGGAAGTGTTCTTTCCCCCTCGCTCTTTAACGCCGTAATGGCTGGCCTACCCGATTCGTTGAAAAAAAGTTGCAGGCAAGTGCGTATGTCACTTTATGCTGACGACATCTGTATTTGGATTACTGGCTACCAACACAAGCGATTAGCCCTGATAGCTCGGCAGGCTATACTTTCGGCACACGCTTACCTTCAAGGTGTGGGGTTGTCTCTGTCAGTGGACAAATCCGGCTTTATTCTGTTTCCAGGTGTAGGAAGACGTCAAGCGCGGTTGAAGATAGACCTTGGTCACTCTTGCATCCGTCAATTCAACCACGCGCGTTTCCTGGGCGTCAATATTGACTCCCGTCTACAGTGGCGAAAAGCGGTAGACGCGATTGTTTCATCTATATTTTCTCGTCTCAATGTCATCCGTAGAATTGCACATGAGCAATGGGGAAACCATCCTTCTTCAATGGTCAAACTTCATGAGCGCTGGTGGTCAGCCGGATAATGTATCAATTGCCTTTAATTTCCCCCTCAGCATCACGACTTGAGCGTCTCGAAGTTGTCCACAGAAAGGGCTTAAGAAGAGCCATGGGAGTTCCCCAGGCGGCTGCGAATAAGGCAGTACATCATGAATCCCTATCGAAACCTCTTAGCCTTATCGCTTCTCAGAGACTATTAATGCATCTTGACCGCTTAGGAGAGATGGTAGCTGGGCGATCCCCTCTCCAGCGGCTCTGCAAGAGATATGAGTCGAAGGCTTACTTGGCACTCAATAATACTCTTAGTTCTTTAGGCATTAATGTCCGAAGGCAAAGGAAACGGTTGAAAGCCCCCTGGTCTTTTCCGACCCTCGACTGTAAGGTCACAATTCCCCATGTGAGCGCAAAGCGCAGCTCTCCTTTGGCAGCAACGCGTCCGCTTGTACTGGAATACTTGGAAACAGAGTATGCCTGCCATCTTCAAATTTTCACGGATGGTTCTGTGAACAAGGTCAAACAAGCTAGCGCAGCGGCTTTTTACATTCCTTCTTTGGACTGTAAGTGGTCCGTACGCTGCACTGACGTCGTATCCGCCACAACAGCTGAAAGTGTTGCTATTGAGGCGGCTTTACGGAAGTTAGTGTCTTGTCCGGCTCAACCTGTTGTCATCCTAACTGATTCAAAATCTGCCCTTCAGAGGTTAGAGCGTGGATTCCCTACTGACGCCTTGTCTCTAAGCTATCTGCGCTTGGTGCAGAATCTGCACAGCAGAGGCTTTACTCTACTATTCCAGTGGGTGCCCTCTCACATATGAGTCAACGGTAATGAGGTGGCAGACAGTCTCGCCCATAAAGCTCTCTCAAGGATTCCATCAAAAAAGTACCTCAAGATGGGAAAAAGTCTTTGCAGGAAAACGGTGCTCGATCACTTCAGTACCCTGTGGAGTGCGTCCCACAAGCCATGCGTGACCAAGGGACTGAGAAGATCTCAGGCGACCCTTCTACATCAAATTCGCACGGCCTCTGCTCGCACTCCTGCATGGATGCATAAGACCAGCATAGCATCGTCTCCGCTCTGCTCTATATGTGGTGTGCGCGGGGATATCGAACATTATATTATGTACTGCCCAGAGTACAACGCGGAAAGGCATGTGATGTTCGCTTCCTTCAAGAAGACAGGAACCCGTCACAGCACAGTGCAGGACATTGTCTACCCGAGTGGAAACCAGACATGCAGAAAGGAGGCTGCACGCCTTCTTTTAACATTTCTGCAGAACACGTATCTTGTTTTTAAGTGGTGACAGCAGGAACGGACTATGGCCTACTGTGATTGAATGTGTGCGTAGATGGTGTCTTCCGGAGTGGACTACTTTATACAGTGAGTGAATGTGTGTATGGAGTGTGGCACTGCAATGGCCTATGTTCTACTGTGACTGAATATGTGCATAGATGGTGACTTCTGGAGTGGACTGTGATGTGAACTGTGTTTATTGATTGTGTGCATAGATGGTGACTGCGGGAGAGAATGTGTGCTATTATAAGAGACTGTGCGCTTAGCGAGGTAGATGCGGCATTGTTAATATCGATGGGACGCTGCGGTGGAGCAATTGCCGGCAGACAAAGCAAGGCTAACCCCACCTGTAGCATTCAACACCTCAACCTCAATCTCAGGCATTTCATCCCTCGTCACCCCAACGCAAGAATTTTTAACCTAGCATCAATAACAACGAAGATATAGACGATTAAAAATTACGCTCCTCCTCTCTCCCTCAGTTCGTACACGCGGGGCACCAGACAAAAATAAAGAAAACAGGTCTGGGACTGGTCCCCGCCTTTGAATACGTTATCAGATGACGTTCGCTTTGGAACGTCCGGTTGTCGCTCCTAGCACCCCAGCAGCAGCGTCGGCTGCGTGGCGGCCTCTCTCCAGTCTCTCTTCGCCTTCCTGGATTGCGGCGCGCATCGGATTTCTTTGCTTGTCATCTGTTGTAGTTAGCAGTAATAAACCCGCTGCTCTTAAGGCCGCGAAAGGCATCGAGCCCTATGCGTGCCCACGAAGAGCCGTGCGAGTGGCTCCGGAACTCCTGACAGAAGGAGGCGGCAGAGGAAAATTTAAACCATATGAGCGAAGGCAATGCCCTGGCCCGCGCGGCGGCACGAGCAGACGATTTTCACGGCTACCGGGAGTGTGCCCGTGACGTCGTGGCTGCCGTGGCTCCAGCGAACGACAGCGTGCTGGTGGCCTGGTGACGTCATGGGTACAGTGACGTCTTTTTTCACGATTTTAGTTCCAAAATCGGTCACTACAAGGACATCAATTGGCCCGCGAATTTAAAAAGAAAACAAGTATTTTTTATGTATAATTGACGGCTCAGTTTGGAAGCGATACTTGGTGTGAATGCTCATTAGCATCATTTCTAAGCGTTGAAAACATTTACAAGCGACTTTGAATTCTTTGCATAGTCCCTTTAAATCTGGCGGTGGTTCAAGGCACCTAGCCACGACTTGTGAAATTTTACTCTTGTCTTGATTTTAGCCACCAATGAGATACCCTTCGCTTGTGCTTTAAATCTACTTTCCTTCGCTGTACTTACACCCCAATGCTTTGGATAAATCAGGCCCCCTGCTTTCACTGTAGGGTGAAGCCCTTTACAGAAAAGTATCAAGTGTACAGCCGTTTCCCCCGCCTCTCCGCACGCAACGCACAACTTGTCTATCTCGCGGTGCCTGAATCTATATGTCTTAGTCCGCAAATCTCTCATCCTGGCCTCAAACAACAAAGAGCTTCCCCTGCAATTATCATAGATACTTTCTTTGGCAATTTCCTGCTTAAAGATCCTGTATGTTGCCAGTGCCGGTTTCGTCAGCATCCCTGTTTTCGACAGAGTTCTTCCTTTAACATATTTCTTAACCGATTATTGCTGATTTGCCCCCTACTGCTGTCCCGATATTTGGTTTTCAATTTTCTAGTTTGCTTCCTCCATTTCGTGTCAACATTCCTTATGTACAGGTATCTGAAAATGAGCTGCGGCAAACCAGCGCCATCTACGTTGTAGAGATGAAAGTAAAAGCGGATAGCTCGCGCTGAGGTGCGATAGGTGGTGTTATCACTGTGTTTGGTTTGAGTTTGGGTTTAATAATAATTGGTTTTTGGCGGGAAAGGAAATGGCGCAGTATCTGTCTCATATATCGTTGGACACCCGAACCGCGCCGTAAGGGAAGGGATAAAGGAGGGAGTGAAAGAACAAAGGGAGAAGTAGGTGCCGTAGTGGAGGGCTCCGGAATAATTTCGACCACCTGGGGATCTTTAATGTGCACTGACATCGCACAGCATACGGGCGCCTTAGCGTTTTGCCTCCATAAAAACGCAGCCGCCGCGGTCTGGTTCGAACCTGGGAACTACTGATCCGGGAACTACTGATCACAGGTGTTTGCTCTATCGTGCAAACACCTGTG
The DNA here is from genome assembly GCF_052857255.1 of Amblyomma americanum. Lineage (NCBI taxonomy): Eukaryota > Metazoa > Arthropoda > Arachnida > Ixodida > Ixodidae > Amblyomma > Amblyomma americanum. Next base: position 447,462,063 of record NC_135497.1, read on the forward strand.
AGCCCGTGACGAGCCGCCCGTTCTAGTGTGCTGGAGGAACAGCACAAATGCAAGCAAGGGGCCGGGGAATATATACTGGCGTCGGAATGGCGAGACTGCCTCTAAAAATAAAAAAAATGACCAGCGACGTGTCAGTCAGCGCCTGAAAGCGGCACGATGCTGAGATTGGACTACTGGCGAATGCACGGGCCAACAGTTGCCATTGCCACGGGCGAGTGGCAAAGCTCAGAAACCAAAACTACGCGGCCAGGTTATTTTTTTTTACCTAGTGACAGGGGCCCTCCGAACGTTGTCACGCCTGCTGTCACGCCCACTTAATAGGTGCATGGGTTACAGTGCACCATGCAATAGGTGGGATTTTTACAGGATCGCTTGCCCTGTTTCGACACCTAGGCTCTCCTCACGCGAAATTCCGCAAGTAGGCTTTCCCGCATAGCGTAGTTGACCAAAATAAGATGGCGGTGGTCACGCTCAGAGAGTTAAGGTGACCGAACGGATGCCACTGGTGTGGGCATTAATTAGATAACATATTACAAAAGGACAAAAAAATAAACGAGCTTTCGCGTTGCAATTGTTAGAAGCGGGTCATCCCCCATTTTGTTCGCCGCAAGTGTGATATGTGGAAAAGCCCACTTTCGGAATAGCGCACAAGGTCAAGTCTAGCGGCATTGGAATGCGATCGGTCCACGCTATAAACTATGGAGAAGAGAGAGAACAGGTCCGTTGTATTGTTTTCCTGGAACTTTAAACTCTATATTCAGATAATTTGTCCAGATATTGCGCTTTTGCCACAAACAAATTGACGAAAGTCGGCGCGGTATACGGTCGCTGCCGAGTATTCGGGAATTTCCTAATATTCGTAAATTCACGAATATCATTTCTCGAGTACGAATATGAACCGAATATGAAACATATTCGATTCGTATTCGAAAGTTCAAATATTCGCACACCCCTAGTATTAACATAACTAAACAAAAAGCGGAGAGAATGCTCACTTGCAGGCTCTGCTATTTAGTGCAGTGACGTATGCACTAAGGCCCAGCTCCATCCTTTTTCTGCCTAGCCTTGACTGCAGTGGCTCAGAAAGATGACGCCAAGTGCAGTGCGAACAACACATACACTCTGAACTTCTTAACAATGTGACAATGCACAACGTGTAATTACTTTGTGGCCGCACCTCTCGAAAATAATACTCCCCTAATTAAGCGATAGAAAGGACAGTAATTGCAAAGGTTCATTTTGAAGAGCACATATTGGACAGTGCAGGGGTTGCATATGTGCTCTGCTGTACGACCTTATGGTGCATCTTCGATTAAAATATGCACCACTTGTCCCGCAACCCTCACACTAAAAACACCAAAGGGAATACAAACTCATCCTTGAGCAAATAAATTTTTGTTCCACAAATAAAACCTTGAGGTCCAAAGTGCGCGTGCACGCAATGGTTGCCTCTGAATGTACACAGCTGATCGCACTTGTCTAGAGCGCTCGAGAGGTGCCATCCGGGGGAAATAAAGCGGAATTCTTAAGCAGGTATTGACTTTCACTAATAATGGTTGCGCTGTAGGGCAGCAGAATAGACACGTGGACAGCGCAGGCACCAGCGCCTTACTGCTAGCAAAGCAGCTGCAAAAAGATTTCACTTCATTTGCTCCGCACCACAAAGCCCGAGCGCTCTAGACAAGTGTGATCAACTCTGTATATAAGTATGGAATAAATGCTTCAAAAATTTCACGGACACATTTCAGTGTATTGTTATGTGAACAATGGTCAGTCATTATGATAGCAAAATCGACAGAGAGTAAAAGATCACACTTCGAAATGAGAGGACTTTGTGCTGTCAACCAGAGCCTCCTCTATTTTTTACAATGCCAGCCACATCGCCCGCTTCGCAATGGGAGCCGCCGGTACGCCCCACTTCAGTTAGTTGCTGCGCTGCGGCGCTAACAGCTAGGATGGTTGGACTGCTTGCGTCATGCTTGCCAACGGTCGCGCGGTGCTAGCGTTATCTCTCCTACTCCTATACTACAGACATACACCACGCGTCTGTCAGATTCCTGCTTCGTACCCCTTCTTGCGTAGCTCTCGATTCATCCGCGGCGCAGCGCTTTTTCCTACGAAAATCGGCTGGAGCGGCCGCTTTGCTCGCCGTTTGCAGAGGTGGGCTCAGGCGTTCGCTCCGCCTATCACTTGATGATTCTGCGCCTTGCCAGATAACTAGAGCATTGTAAGTTGTTATGTTTGTTTGTTTCGTGGCACCATGATTAACGAAAATTGTTTTGCGAGGATAAATGGTGTGGTCCGCGACACTGATGAGGTGTCTTCGCAGCAGCACTAAAATGGCACCAGTCAATTATGGCAAGCACAGCTGCTGCTTTCAGTTTTGTGCGAAGTGTGGGAAATTTTAAGCTCATTTGTAGAAAAGAAGGGGACGTTCACGTGCATTTATTTACATATATTTACAACTCTTTACAGCAATAGCATATACAATACTTTGCATGTGTCTGTTGCTATATACATTACAACTCTGTGTTTATAGCCATTTACATTTCTAGAATTTGTGTATTTGCTTGTATTGACACTTATTTACAGACATAAGAAATATGCATTGTAGCGCAACCACATTTGTACGCTCGAGGTGGTGTTGCAAAAGGGTTGCAAGCCCCAAGGGTAGCGTTGGCCTGGCGGCCTGGGGCAAAGCTGGAAACATCCGAAGGTCCCGGCAAAGGATGAGTCGACTGGCAACAGAACAACTTGTTTATTCTGGCATCTCAAAAGAGCAGCCGGTCAGGGCGACCACGTTACTCGAAGGAAGGAATCGAAGTCTCTCGTTGGCGTCCGGGGCAGCCCCCTTTATACCCACGGAGTCGATGGCAAGAAGGAACGGCTTGGGAAGAGGCGTCCGATACGGCGACGCTTGAACATGTCCAGACGTGACGGGCGCGTCCGCCAGGCCGGCGCCGGTCAGACCTCCTCGCCTCCCAGTTGGGGAGCTCCTCTCCCCGGCTGCCGCGCTTTGACAAGCGTGGGCACCAACATGCACACACACACACACGCACGCACGACGACACGTGGCACTGAAACCTGCCTGGACGCGCTTGGCGGGAGGCGTTGCGGCCGCGATGAACGAAGCCGCGGCGTCCGTTGCATCCGCGCCGGCTATACCGCGCGTCGAAGGCGAGACGTAACAGACCGCCCCGCCGGGAGAAGGAGATCCCGATGGTCAGGGGACTGCATCCGCTGTCCAGAGGGATGTCGCTCGATGATGCTCGTAAACGAAACCGGTCGTCCCTCGACGTTGCTTGAGCGCAGCGCACAGAGAAGGCCTCGTTCTCGGGTTCAGGATCACATAGGACACTGCAAAGTCACTTCGGGAGAGTTGCCATTTTTGTGCTCGTTCCCAGCAAGCGTTAGAACTACGCCGAAACGCAACCGCTCAGTCAGCAAGCACGAGACAACCCTCACTAAGCTCTGCCAGGCTCTTTCCCCTTTTATACTACTGCCTAGTTCCTTACAGTAGTCAAGCAGCACTCAGAACGCGTCCACAAATTGGAAAATTGCACTAGAGAGCACATAATCACTTTGAAACACTAAACAAAAGCAATATGTTAAAAATCCTGCCTCAGGAAGAAAACATCAGTAACCAACAACTTTGAGGCGGATTCCCACGTTAGGGGCTTCGACTTAAGCCATCGGCGTTACCGTTGAGACTCCCCTTTTTGTAACGCACCTCAAAGGAATATTGTTGCAAAGCGAGGCTCCAGCGCAGGAGGCGGCCATTTTTGGGAGATATGGTCTGCAGCCATTGGAGAGGGCAATGATCCGTCTCAATGATAAACCTCGAGCCGGCTAGGTAGCATGACAATTTCTGAACGGCCCACACGAGACACGCACACTCTTTCTCGGTGGCGCTGTACGCCTGCTCACGACAGGTCAGCTTACGACTAGCATACAGGACGGGGTGTTCCACTTCTCCATTGTCCCTTTGGCACAGTACAACGCCCATGCCTCGCTCACTAGCATCGCACTGAACAACGAACCCTTTTGTGTAGTCTGGCGATCGTAGCACAGGCTGGCTTGTTAGGGCGCTCTTTAGGGCGCTAAAAGCTCTTTCCTTTGTCTCGCTCCAGACGACTGTTTGGGGCTCTGTTTTTCTTAGAGCATCCGTCAGGGGAGCCGCGATATCGGAGTACCTGGGGATGTACCTCTGATAGTAGCCGGCGACACCTAAGAACGACCGAATATCGGTCTTCGTGCGCGGTTGCGGGAAGTCTCGCACAGCGGCCACCTTTATTTCAGAGGGGCGGCGACGACCCTGTCCAATCACGTGACCGAGGTATACAACCTCGGCCTGTGCTAATTGGCACTTGGGAGCTTTGACTGTCAAGCCCGCTTCGCGCAGGCGGGTTAGCACTGCCCGCAAGTGTGCCATATGCTCAGACCAGGATGCGGAGAATATCGCTACGTCGTCTAAATACGGTAAAGCGAATTCTTCCTGTCCCCGCAACACTTTGTCCATGAGGCTTGAAAAGCAGTATGGCGCGTTCTTCAAACCAAAACTCAAAACTTTAGGACGGAATGTTCCCATTGGTGAAATGAACGCCGCATACCTACTAGCCTCTTCTGTAAGTGGAACCTGCCAATAACCCCTGACAAGATCTAGGGTGGAAATAAACTGAGCGCTACTAACTTTCTCAAGGCGCTCCTCGATGTTAGGGATCGGATAAATTTGATCCTTAGTAATGGAATTAAGCCTGCGGTAGTCGACGCAAGGACGAGGTTCCTTGCCCGGTACCTCAACTAAAATCAAAGGGGAGGTATAATCACTCTCACCCGCCTCAATAACACCGAGCTGTAGCATTTTCTTTACCTCAGCCTCCATAATATCGCGCTGGCGGGGTGACACCCGGTACGCCTTGGATCGTACTGGCTCTGGGGAGGTAAGTTCTATATCATGAGTAAGGACAGAAGTCCTACCAGGCCTCTCAGAGAACTGACCTTGAAACTCTTGTAAGAGTTGGTGTAGTTCGGTTTTCTGCTCAGGCGACAGCGGTGCTTTACTGAGTAAGTCACTAATGACCTGATCAGTGTCTTCCCTGTTCGTCACTGAGCCTAGTCCTGGAAGCTCGACCGGAAGCTCTTCTAACTTTCCCGTGTCGTGCATTTCATCTCCAGTACCTGGTGCCTTCAACGCTACAGGCTCAATTTTATCCATTTCTGACGTGCTCGGAATATCAGCTTGCTGCGCCTCCGACCCTTTCTCATTGTTCGACAACGTCGGCCCCGCAACTACCGCCTTTGCAGCGAGCTCCCGAACTCTCGATCTGGTTAAGGCCTGAACGCTAGCCTCACCAAACAAAAGCCCCTTCTCGCGCAGGAGGTGATCGGACCTGTTCGAAAATAGGTACGGGTACTGGGGGGGCAGCCTAGATGACACTACGGCCTCCGTCTCAAGTGCTCCGAAAGGTCCTTCAATAAGCACTTTTGCTACGGGCAGACACACGCTATGAGCTTCCACGGCTTGCTTGATCCATGCGCGCTCGCCCGTGAACATATCGGGTTCTACGTAAGAGGGGTGAACTACATCCATTGTAGCTGCGGAATCACGAAGCACTCGGCACTCTTTCCCGTTCACGAGGAAGTCTCGCATGTAAGGCTCGAGAAGCTTCATGTTCTCGTCAGTGCTACATAATGACAAACACACGACTTCTCTTTTTGTTTCTGGACACTGCGCCGAAAAGTACCCGGCTTCTGGCACGTATAACACACGCGCGCTTGCCTCGCCTCGAACCGCTTTCTGCGTTCGGCTTCGGCTGCCGCCGTCTCCTTACGTTCGGTCGGACTGCTTTCACTCGCATCCGCACTACGCGTGTCCCCCCTTGCTCTCATGGGTGTGAACTTCGGCCTCTCAGACTTGGAGCCAAATTCACCCTTTTGACCGTCCTTAGCTCCGCGAGCCCGACGCGTCACAAACTCCTCGGCTAGCTCGGCGGCTTTAGCCACTGTACTAACGTCTGGCCTATCCAAGACCCAGTACCGCACGTTCTCAGGTAACCGACTATAAAACTGTTCCAGCCCGAAACACTGCAGAATTTTCTCGTGGTCACCAAACGCTTTCTCTTCTTTGAGCCACTCCTGCATGTTTGACATAAGCCTGTAGGCAAACTCTGTATATGACTCATTTCTGCCTTTTTCATTTTCCCGAAACTTCCGACGGAACGCCTCCGCTGACAGCCTGTACTTTTTTAGCAGACTCGATTTCACTTGGTCGAAATCCTCTGCCTCCTCTCTCTTCAAGCGAGCGACTACGTCGGCCGCCTCGCCGGGTAACAAAGTGAGCAAGCGCTGTGGCCACGTTTCCCGAGAGAACCCCTGCTTCTCGCACGTTCGCTCAAAGTTAACCAGGAACAAACCAATGTCCTCTCCAAGCTTAAACGGCCGCATCAGGTCAGTCATTTTGAACGATACCCGTTCTCCTGCACCGTGTGCCTGACTTCCATTACGAGCGCGTTCCATCTCTACCTCGAGACGCTTCATTTCCAAAGCGTGTTGACGGTCGCGCTCTTCTTTCTCTTTTTGCTCTTTACGTTCGCGCTCCTCTTTCTCTTTTTGTTCTTTACGTTCGCGCTCGTCTTTCTCTTTTTGTTCTTTACGTTCTCGCTCCTCTTTCTCTTTTTGTTCTTTACGTTCGCGCTCGTCTTTCTCTTTTTGCTCTTTACGTTCGCGCTCGTTTTTCTGCTCTTTACGTTCGCGCTCCTCTTTTTGCTCCCTCTCCTCAATGGTCTCAAGGCATTCCGACAGCTCGTCATCCTCAGCCTCCAACTCAAGAATAGCCCTTAGCAGTTCTGGTTTTCTGAGTTTGTCTGAGACATTCAGACCCAACTCTCTTGCAAGCTCCAGCAATTTCGGTTTGCGCAACGACTTCAAATCCATGGCTGCTCCGAATGCTGCTTTCTCTACTGCCTACTATTGTCTTGCCGCAAACTAACCCGGCAGCAACGACAACACAATTACCAGCTCTGTTTCTGACACTAACAAAAGCCTGGCAAAACTCAGAAGAAGAAAGTCCCGCACTCACCAAACCTCGCAGCCAAGAATTCAGCGCAGTCGTTCCGCTGCAGGCAACCAGTCATCACACAGGGCTCGTTGCACTGCTCCCGGATGGTCGTTGTGCTGCTCAGCATACAGTTGACCGCATATCTTCGCTGCTGGCCTCCGTTGTCGGGATCTCACCGCTGGCAACCAGTTGTTGCATTTGGGTTGCAAGCCCCAAGGGTAGCGTTGGCCTGGCGGCCTGGGGCAAAGCTGGAAACATCCGAAGGTCCCGGCAAAGGATGAGTCGACTGGCAACAGAACAACTTGTTTATTCTGGCATCTCAAAAGAGCAGCCGGTCAGGGCGACCACGTTACTCGAAGGAAGGAATCGAAGTCTCTCGTTGGCGTCCGGGGCAGCCCCCTTTATACCCACGGAGTCGATGGCAAGAAGGAACGGCTTGGGAAGAGGCGTCCGATACGGCGACGCTTGAACATGTCCAGACGTGACGGGCGCGTCCGCCAGGCCGGCGCCGGTCAGACCTCCTCGCCTCCCAGTTGGGGAGCTCCTCTCCCCGGCTGCCGCGCTTTGACAAGCGTGGGCACCAACATGCACACACACACACACGCACGCACGACGACACGTGGCACTGAAACCTGCCTGGACGCGCTTGGCGGGAGGCGTTGCGGCCGCGATGAACGAAGACGCGGCGTCCGTTGCATCCGCGCCGGCTATACCGCGCGTCGAAGGCGAGACGTAACAGTGGACAAAGCATCTCGTGCGCGAGCGGAACAACAGTGAACGAAACAAAACACACCTAAAGCCCATCTGTACAACCAGTTTGTATGCCCTCGTGTGTTTGATCGCCCTCTTCTGTGGCCTGAAGCGACAACGACGGTAAAATAAACGCTGATGCTGCGCCGAAGAAACGCTGCCTTTTGGTTCGGCCTTTACGGTGACTGCGCCTCAAGACGTGCTCAAGCGGACTTGATTTCAATTTTATCTGCCTCCTTTCCTTCAAGCGCTTTTTTTTTAGTTTTGCATTGTTTTATTAGCGCCTGGTTGTAGTCAAGACCAGGCAGAACGTCCGAAATACCTCGGCATCAGCTGCTGCGCCGTGCATTTGCGACTGGAGTTATTTTCGCTTCTTAAAACAATCGTAGCTGCCGTCTGAAACGCACAGAGAAAAATCTTTACTAGTTGTCGTAACGATGACAGCTTAGCCTGCGAAAAGTAGAGCTACGACTTGAAAGGTACTGCTACTTGGCAGTTTCGAAAAATGCCTTCTCGGGGAGATATATCATTCCTTCTTTATTTCATTCTTCCATTTTCCTTACTGAACATGATTGAGTCGCAGATCAATAGAGTAAAACATATTACTAACTACCTTTACCCTCTGATTTCATATTTCTGCCAAGCAGTTTCAGTACCTCTCTCCGAATGTTTCAGCGTTGTAGCTAAAAGAGAAACATGATTCGAACAAGTCGCCACAGCCTTTCGTTACAATCCCAACGCCGCCGCACAGCAGTCTCTGTGGCCCCTTTTAAAACCAGCGCCTTCAGCGGCTCCACGGTGAGCAGCGCCACGAACGGCGCGCTCTATGACGCATCAATACCTGACAGGCAGCCTGATTACTATAAGGGATGCTGAGTGCCGCCTCACGAAGAAAGAGAGAACGTTTAAAATATTGTCTTCATCCGCTGTCCGTCGTCAGGCACCACTAAGATGGCACTCTCTCTCACAGGCGTAGAGCAGGCGCGAAGACTAGCCGACGGGGGAGAGCAGAAAAGGAGGATAGGAGAGGGTGTTGAACGGTCGGATCGGCGGTACTGGCAGGCATTGTAAAAATATAGGAGGCGCTGTGTCAACAAATGCATTTTAAAAGTGATACGCGACCTCAAAGTTGTATTCTTTGCATACCAGACGTACGCATGCACACAATTGCATAAAGCATGCACGGGATGTTTGTTCTCGTATGTTTAGTGTAATGAGAATAATGCAATCCAGTACTCCTGACTGCATTACCAAATAGGTTGCAGTGGTGTGAACGTATTTTTTTTCAAGGCTCTGCAGCCACCTTTTGCATGACGTATGCTGAGGAACTTGATGCATGTCAAGCCATTCCTGCCAGAGCAATTAATGCGGCACGACTGGCACCTGTCTCCTTGCTTGCAAATGTTGAAAGAGCGGGCACGCAATAACATACCTGACAGAAGAAACAGGTAGAATGAGTTCTCATGCACAAAAATAAATTATTTCACAATTTCTGCCATTCCTTAAAAATTAACTACCACCTGCAGCTAAGTGCATGTCCGCCCACGATAATCCCTGAGCTTGCATTTCGAAATCAACCTTCCGTTGCGCAATATGTGAAACACAGGCTGGAATCAATGTTGAGAATGCCCTTCAGAAGATCGTGGTGTACAAACACGTAGCAAACAAAGGAATGCCCTCAAAGAAATGTAAGCATTTTTTCATGCTGTTAGCCTGCAGAGCTGTCATGTCTATTGGGTAATTTGTTTTGCTCAATGCGGGTAACCTCTGCACATTGTGGAGGCTGGCAGCCTTGACTTTGATATTTCTGAACTGCTGTATGCACGCCGAGAACGTACATATAAATACTGTAGGTATTACTACTTGAGCCCACAATGGGCTGAGGTAGTGGCGCTCCTCACGCCAATGAGATGAAAGTGCTTTCCTTTGGTAACAGCATCTCACTACCTTGGCGGGCTTTGCTGCTCTTGATAGAACAGCGCCAGCTATGCCCAAGGATGAACGCTATAGCATGTTTTACAATTTCATAGGCCGTAAGTCGTGATGGTGCACAAGGTGAAATGTAAAACACAACAATCAGCACTGCTGCTGGGGGGATATTCATACATTGCTATCACAGTTAGAAGTGCGCACTTGCTTTTAATGTTCCCAGAATACGCACTGTAAGGCACAGGTATAGAAAAAATAATGCGTGTGACACGCAATAAACAACTGCCACTACAATGGGTGGGCGACACGACAAAAAGAGGTAAAACTGGCATACCAGTACATTAGGTGAACATTACAAATACGGTACAAATGTTTGCCCCAAGACGTAACAATAAACCACTGCCACAAGTGTGGCACACCAAGGAAACGAGAAATTGAGTGCTTTAACGTGACACCAATACACACAGAGAGAGGTTATTTCGGACATTTTATATACCAGTTTTTCTTCCAGGAACTGGCTTTGTACCTTTCTTAGATTGCACGGAACTGGAAGGCTCTCCCCTGGTGACTTGATGGGATGATGCAGGAAATTGAACCTTAATGGTATACAGGACTGAGAACAATAGTACACACTTGACAACATTATGGGGGGTTCCTAACCAATTCTTGCGATGTCTGAATGCAAGAATCAGTTGTACTTGTCGTTGAGTGTGCTGTTGACTTGTTGGCGGCGATTTGGCGAGGCGAATGCTGTTCCACTTCAGCAGTTGCCCTCACAACCTTCGCTTCTTTGTGATGGTGTCGAAATTAGTCTGCAGTGAACTAACCGCCTTCAGCCATGCTTTCCTGTGTCGCCCGGTGTAATTATGACTGTAGAGGACTGCGTAACCAATGTTTACTGCTACACTGCCAATGCCACGGCATCGAGCAGCCGCGACGGTGGACAGCATTTGTCGCGGAGCCCACAAGCCACTATGTACAGTCGAGCCCACATATAACAGCCCCACTTAAGACGAACTTTCACTTATAATGAACGAGACCTGCGCGACCGTCAAAATATACATTGTTTCAATGGCACAAAATAACACGTATAACGAACGTCATTAAGCCCTGCTGATTGGTTACAGTGAACGGACGGCGTAAAGCCGACGCCGCGATGCGAGATAACCTGCCTCCGACCCCTTTGTGAGCCCGGCGCGCGGCATGTTTTCCCGAGACTCATCGCAGGCAAACTGCGCACCCCGTTTCACGCCGCTCTCGAGCAAGCTACCCTTCTCCGCCGACGTGCCTTCCAACGTCGCCCTCCCACCCCTCCTCGCAACTACGCTCCCCTCTCCTCACTCTCTTGCAAATCCGCGCATGGCGTCCGCGATCAACCGCGCCGCCGGCGGTGCCGATCGCAGAGGTCACGCTCCGTGATGCAGGCCTTCCGTGGAAACCAAGAGGTGGCTGCACTGACGCTCACGAACGCCCCTCATTGGTCTCTCCGCTGGCGCTGTGCGTCTGTATCTTTAGCTTGATTGGCTTGATGGCCGCCTGTGCACATTGCATGTCTACCCCGTTGCACACTTTTGTCAGTCTTGTTGTTTATCATGTCGAGGTGCGGGCGTTTCGTTGGCTTTGTTCAAATCTCTGGCCTGGTTGTAATTCGGGATGACGGACGGGAACACCGTACCCATTTGCCATTGTAATCAGCGGTAGAGGTGATGAAAGCAGCCTGGACGGAGGTGACGGCCGCTGGCGAGCGGAACTGCTTCCGCAAGGCCGGCTTCGTCGAGAGTGTCTGACGCTGAGCCTGATGCTTCGGAAGGTGACCAGCCCGGCAGCGATTTGTGGCAGCGCGTCATCGACTCCAACATGGGGGGTCATGAATTTGATTGGAGTGATTTTATTTTTGTCGATGACGACGCCGACACTGCGGAACCGTGCACGGACGAGGGCATCGTTTCTGAAGAGTGGGACGAGAGTGACACGGAGGAATCAGATGAGGATGAAACTTCGGAGCCAGCAACCATAAGCGCGCCTGTAGCAATGAGCTACATAGAGAGCCCCAGACAACTTGTCTATGCCAAAGGCCTCGGCGATAGCACGCTTCTGCTTTAAAAAAACTGGAAACCTCTCTCATCGGATCTGCGCTGCAGAAACAGATGTCCATCATGGACTTTTTTGCAAAGAAAAAATTTTGTGTTTTGACAAGCACCTGCCTTTAAAGCTGTGGTACACTTACTACGAACTTCGGCATATAACGAACGGACGCCGCATGACGATCATGTTCGTTATAAGCGGGCTCGACTGTACGTGTACCACGTGAAGTCCGCCGGGACGGCGATCACCTTCCAGAGCGTGCGATGGTGGGATCCAGCTGCGTCCATCTTGAGCACAGTATGCTTTGTAATCCAGCTGAACGTCACTGCAGGGAGAAGGAGCGGTTCCTCTAAACCTGTTTCCATTCAATGCGGACATCAACGTGCATTTCTCGGCCTACCCCTGCCTTCTTGAGACGGATGACTGCTTCAAGAGGGGTGATCACTTCCTTCGCGGCCCGCGTTTCTACCACAGATTTCGGCCAAGAGTTTTTGTGATAATGGCAGAGTTTTTGCAGATCGACCAAGTAATGTTCTTGCATTACAACTGCTGCTCGCGAATTGTCAGGAAGCACTGACAGTGGGTGGCAGCATGTCGGGAGAGGTTATGTAAAAGCAGACGAACATGTTCCCACCCGAAGAACATGAATGTCCTCTTTTTATTTGTAAATTTACATTTGTGTACTGTTACGTTTGCATCGCTTCAGTATTGATTCTTAGTAATGTGTTCTATAACTGCATATTCAATGCTCATATGGTACACAGACCGACATTGGGTAGGCACAAGCTCCTTGAATAGTTCCAGGGTCGCAGAGAAATGCCGTTGCATTCGCCGGCATACTTTCCTCATCCATCCTTCCCTGCTCTGCCAAGTGTGCAAGCAGCAAATGACCACAATAGCACTGTGAGGCTGTACAAACTGTACCCTATGGAAACAGATCGGTATACACGGAGTAATGAGTGCTTGTGCGCATCCCATTTGAAGCCTGCAACATACCAAGCAAATTGTGTAAAATTCAATAGACTTCACCACATTCATGTGTATTTACCATGACTGAGCATGGTCATTGATGACAACAGAAAAATGAGTGGTGGGTTCTGTACGACATCATGTCTGTTGACTGGTGTTTGGTAGAGGCAAATTGTTTTTTGTGTGAATGCATTTACGGCACATTTCCCTTCCAGTAAACGTAGTGCCGGACAACATAGGCACCTTGATGATGAAGGTGGCACTATTCGTTGCAGCCTTGTGCGCATTTGCACGTAAACAACGTGACCGTGAAATAATGGGAACAGGAGGGAGAGTTTGTGGAGACTGCCCCGCTGTGCCCTTTCTTGGCTTTCCCGCGATGCACCCTGCAGCAAAAGATTCGCCTCGATGCGGGGCGCGCCACGTGACTCTCCCTGGTTAACTTAAATCACAAGAGAGGGCGCTGGCGTCGCAGCGGGAGACACTGCTTGCTGCACGTGCGCGGGTACAGCATCCTCTTGGGCTGGGGAACATCGCCGTGAGCAGACGAGTCGCTCGCGGTGCTCTGCTCTCCGCTAGCGGGTCGAGGCCTTGCGGGGAAAACCGTTCTCCCTCATCTCGTCCCGTCCGGCTTCGGAGTCTCCCCTGCCTTCAGCGTGGGCAAACATTCGCATGTAACCTTGCTGGTGAGTCGGACGGCCTCGATTCCTCAGCGTGTTTTGTTGCTAGCAGTCGTTTTTGTTGCTGTAGCAACAAATGCCTTGTTTGTGTCAGCCAGTGTGTCGTTCCTTTGTTCCCTCTTAGCAAGGTCCGCTGAAGTCGGCGTGCGCTCGGTAGCGTAAGCGATCACACGGTGGGGCCTGGCGGTTTTGAACTGTGTCAGCCGCGATTAAGTGGGGAGAACGTATTTATCCGCCATTTAAAACCACACAAGTTACAAACATATCACGATTTGAACGTGAATGATGATGACTGGTTTTATGGACCAAGGGCATCCCGGGCCAAAGACCACCATGGCACAAGGTGTTTTCGTCTTCTTAAGGTGCAGTAAAATGCCCAATCCCCAAGAATTTCATTCTAAAGAAGCCGAGCACCACGCCAGGGGAAAGCTTGTACCAAAGTATCACCAGTGGGCACCCGGCGGCACTGGGATTTGAACCCCACACTTCCTGCGTGCGGTTTTTACGCAATGTGGGCCTGCTCATGGCAACTGCATCTGAGGACTTGGAAAGAATGGGGATGACACAAAAAATCTGCAGGAAAAGGATGCGTAGATACTGTTGTGAGGTTGTACTTACTAAATGTGTATAGTATCAACGAGTAGCAAGGCCACTCTGTCACCACAGCTTCGATTCATACTGCCCTGTTGTGTGTGCCTTCGTCCTTCTTTCTTTTCCCTACTGCACTGCTGTTTTAATGGCGCATATTTCTCAACAGCCCGCATCTCTTTCCCGTGTGCGCCGCATATCCCCCAAGAGAGGTTAGAAGTAGCCACCTCCTACCCCTTGCAAAGTGTGGTGCTGAAGGTAGGGATGATTATCGTAAGAAGTAAAGAAAAGTTATATTTATACCTTGCTGCAGAGTATAATGCGACGTACCCTCTGAAGTGGATGAAGTAAGGAAGAAAACTCGCCATAACGCTACAAATACTACAGGCAACAGTGAATAAGCGTGGCCTCAAGACACCTTCTTGTGCGACACATGGTACAACTGTCCAACCTCACCACCAGCCACTGCGGTTGCTAACAATTAACAGGTAAAGGCGGCTGCTACCACAAATGATATCAAGGAGGACTCTGGCAAACAGCTTTGATGTCTGTAAAGACTGCAGCTACAAGTCGGCAACGATTGTTTTCCTTGGTGTGCTGTTGTGACAAGAATAATGACACTGTAGAGAGGAGCGCGCCCGTACGGCCGAATAAATGTTGCCACTTCCTAAAAATCATTCCAGCTTTGCCAGTACCATTCACTTCATTACTAGGACAACACAGCTCGGTGGGACAACAGAGGAACATGAGGAAAGCTCACAGGCAGCCTTTCCTCGCTTCGGAAGAGAAACACGGTTGCTGATCTCCCTGTGTTCTGGAACAGTGTGAGAAACGCATCTGCTGTTTAAATTCTCCAGGAGTGTTGTTCAAGCCTCTCCACCACCAGAAAGTAGTCACGTATGAAATCACGTGGCGATAACTGCTTACATGTGGCCAAAGCCATGTTCAAATCAGACGATGTGACGACAATGCCTGAATGGGCATTACTTGAATGTTCGGTGAACATCTCCAAAGGATGACTGAGTCAAAAGTATAGATGTGAAATGTGATGCCGCAAAGCTGTAGCCCAATACTGGGTTCCTCATAGCTGTCAGCAGCAGCACAGGAATGTTTGCAAGGCGCAATGAACGCTACATGTGGCTCCCTCTTTGTCCACTTCTGTTCTTAGAACTATGCATTGTACGTGTTCCCTCGGCTGCCGTCATGACGTGTGAAGCCTCCACCATAAGCCGCCTTCCCAAGCTGCAACATGCACTCGCCTTCCTTTGCGGGTTTGGCGCTTCAAGAGGCAGCGTGTTCAGCATGAAGGTTTTGGTGCCGGGTAGGAACCCAAGAGGTCAGGAGTTAAAATATGTAATGGCCGCGTAGTGTGATGCATCAGAAAACAAGGTTGTGTTGTTTGCACTGGTGGAGGTTAGAAATCTATTCTGGACCGGAAGTACAGAGATTTTTTTCTCTGCTCTCTACTGTAGTGAGAAAAAGTTTTGAAACTTTCTGTGAGGGCACACACTCTCACCATATTAGGCAAACTTTGCTGACAATGGGAGCTAACAGGTTTTTATGCTTAAAAACAACCATCAAACAAACAGGCATCACAAGTATGTCACTTTGAGACGCAAAACAATAACAAGAAACATTCGCCTCGAGGGTAATTTCTCATATTACGACACAAAATGACAAATAAATTTGGAAACATGACAGAAACATTACATGAACAATAAAGAAGCAAAAAGCAGAGGAAAATTATAACTATGCAGTATGTACACTTTGTAGACTTTGAAAATCAACACAGCAAAATAAATATAAAATACAGCACTGGCTGGCTTGCCAAAAACAAAAACAATGTTCACATTTAAGGTCCTACCTCCCCTGCCTTGCCTCCGTGAGGTGTACCTGTCGCTCGAGGGCCGCAGCTATCCTGACCATGGACTGCCGAATTCCTGAAAGTTCGTGCTCCATGGATTGACGAAATCCTCTCAGCTCCTCCGTAAGCTGCGATAAAAAACAATGCCCTCAATAGCAGTATGCACACGACTGCACGCTGTGCTTCAAGGTTAAATATTCGCAAGCAAATACTGTAAACAATCATGAGATTCAGTGCAAAGTGTTTACGCAGTCACACATAAACTGTGCACTGTATGACCTTAGTAAGTACTGCCACTGTATTAGCGTTAGTGCATTACAACATTCTGTACCGGACCTATGCATCAGAGAGCTGAATTTGTACTACATTTGTGTTTGTAATCTGTACATAAATTTTACTTTTAATTTTCACGGTCCCGATGCAGCATTTACAACCTTTCAACATGTGTACACCGCTCATCACATGAACAGCACATGGCACAAAATTTCATTTGTAGGCACGTGTTTTAACTGTAGTGTTATATTGGCAATAGTTTTCCAGAATTAATGCCGTCCAGCAGCATTGCTGTACTGCACGTGAATATTTTAATTTGTGCCACTCACCAAACACACGTAAGTGTACACTGCGTTTGTCGGTATTGTGCCCCAAAAGAAGGCACGCAAATGTACAGTACAGCAAGGAACCCTGAATTGTTCTCGCCAGATGGCATTGCAACATAGAATTATCCGAAAACTTATGCCCACTTAAATATCAATGTATTCCATAAGTAATTTCACCTGTCGTGGGGTTATTTTTTCGTACGCCTGCGAACTGTGTTACACCAAGGGACAAAGCACAATTAGAGATCATTGCACACAAGTTATGCAGCGGTGAAATATGAATTTTACGGGAAAAATAAGATTTCTATAATTGCACATTTCTTTCGCAACACCAGCCTTAAAAAGTAGATGCAAACAGATTCAGTACAGTCTCGTTAGGACAAACTCTGTTAACATGAAATCCTGCACAAGCTAGCCGTGAAAACTTTTCACTGTTTTCGACATGGCAAATTGGAAACAAAAAAACCACGTCAAACAATTTCCTCACTGTGTGCTTCAGTTGAGGTGAACTTTAGCGGCAACCGCAATTACGGCACCGTCAACAACAGGAAAAGAACAGGTAATGCTTGTACACAAAAATACGCACCCCCAGAAGAGATGGTTCCCGCAAGCCTGTCACGAAACATGAGAGGAGTCACCTTGCTAGAGTGCAGGGTCCTATTGCGGGGCTTTCAAGCCTGCGCAGAAAAGGTACCGCACCATTGTGCCTGCACTGCAGCAGAGATCTCAATCTCTGCATCATGCGTGCTCCAGTGCCATACATTGCCTCCCACACAGTAAAAGGCAAGCATGTGCAAAGTTCACCTCCTCAGTTTACGTGGCATCTGAGCATTAGTGCGCACAGCGTACAGATAGCTGGGATATTGACCTCGTGCATTTTCTGTGATGCAACAGGTACGTGGGTGCAACTAATCATGGATGTAATAAAAGGTATGCTGCAGAAGGAGTCAGATTACAAGACATGTGCCGCTGCCCTGCTGGACACCTCCGAAGCTCTTGCTGCAGAACGCACAGGAAAAAATTACAGAAAAAAAACACAATGAGCAACCGCTGTGGGCAGCAGTGGAAATGCAAACGCAAAGCAATAATGCCATTTTCAACAAGGATAATGTCTTGGTTAATGTGCCATCCTTAACCTCAATATGTACATAGTTCAATAAATGCTCTGCATGCATGCAAACTCTCTCTGAAATGCTACTTTAATCACTGTTTTCTTGTAACATATATAAGGCTCCACCCAGCATGCTCACACACCTTTTCTACGGTCATTACTGACAATACCAAGACATTTGCTCCTATGTTAGGTTTGCCGCCTTAAAGAGAGTGTACAGCACTGCACATTGTGAGTATTTTTAAAACGGCAAGTGCATGTCCATTACCACACTCAATTCTAAACGTTCAACCCCTCTACAGTACACTTCAATGAATGCACGCACAACACTTTTTTTTCACATCTCACGAGCAGTTACCTTAGCTGGACAGGATGTAGCGTTAGGTTACGCAGCAAACTTCAAGTACCAACATTCAACAAGTACTGGAAAAATAACAGTGAGTGGAAAGAATAAAAGGAGGCTTTCAAAAACAGTATTTCAAAAAAGTCGTAACCACTGCGCCTTCCATCAAGCGTTTAGTAGTTGTGTGGCTCAGGTTTCCTATGGCACCTGCTGTTTTGTTACACACATCTATGTTTGTCCACACTTGTCTAAAGAAACAACCCCTAGGGCATCGAAAGAATATGACTGCGTTAAAAATGTTGGCTGAGCAACTGAGTACAGTTATGCATTGGCAGGTTCCAAATTGGAACGGCTGCACAATAAAACATAATCGCCTCGGTCATCATGATGTTTGCTCTAGCCCTCCTATTTCTTTCACAGCGCAGCACAGTGGAACATAAGTAATCACTATATTTTCCTGTATGATTCGATTCAGAGTGGAAATGTAAAAATTTGTCTTAACCCCTGTGTACTCATCTTTGGATGGCCCATCTCAAATACACTATACTTTTATTTATTTATTTTTTTATTTATTCCTATCGCCTCACAGGCTCCAAGAACGAGGTATTGTGTGAGGGGGCGATTACATAGATAGCGGTAATCACAGGAGCATGAGCAACACGTTTATGCAAAACTTATTGACTGCTAGTACCGGTCACTGAAAAGTAAAAACATCATTATACAATGTTTAATGGCACGTTAGGAACTTGAAAGAATGGCTGTTATTTTGGCCCTAAAACGAGCTGGGTCACGAATATTCAAGGTGTCTTCCAGAAGACATTCCATTGAATGATAGCCTGCGACAGGGCAGATGAACTAAATGCAATGGTTCTACCAGAAATTGGTTGGAAGCTCAGAGGGTTGTTTAAACGACGTGAGGTGCGGTTTGGTTGTACAAGAGGCAGCGTTGAGGAGTAGGCACTGTAGACTATTGTGTGAAGTAGGCAGATTAGGGCGATTAATCTCGTGATAATCTCAGTGATAGCAATGTAGAGAGAGATATAGATGATCTGATGTTCGTTATGCTCAAGTGATGGTTGCAGTTTCTGGAAATGAAATGTACAGCACGATTCTGAACCGATTAAAATAATTAAGTAAGCCTGATGAGGTGACCATATGGGAGATGCATATTCGAGTTGTGGACGAGCAAATGTTTGATAGGCGAGCTTACCGATAGTGGCAGGAGTTCCATGAAGATTACGTTTTAGATACCCTAATGTGCTTGATGCTTTAGCTGTTACTTTCTGTACGTGGATGCACCAACAGAGGTTACTCGAGAAATGCACGCCGAGGTATTTGTATGAACATGCGTGGGACACTGATGTATTATTCAATAAGTAACTGAAAGAAGAGTTTTTTTGCAGCTGAATATCACTAGCTTGCACTTTTTGGTGTTAAGAGACATTTGCCATGATGTGCACCAAGTGGTTATGCGATCGAGGTCTCTTTGAAGTTCTAGGTGATCGGCAGATGAGCGTAGGGTATTTTTCGGTAAATGATGTAGTCATCTGCGAACAACCGAATAGTGCAATTATTGTTTGATGGCAGGTTGTTTATGTATATGAGGAAGAGCAATGAACCCAGGACGCTACCTTGAGGTACACCAGAAAGGACGTCGCTAAATGAAGATTGGTGACCGTTAACTTCAAGCTGCTTGTGAGATGACAAGAAATTTCTTACTCATGAGGTCGTTAATGAGTCTAGGTTAAGGCAGGTGATTTTAGCCATTAAACGTGAATGCGCGATGTGGTCAAATGGGTTGGAGAAGTATAAGAATACGCAGTCTGTTTGAAAGTTCTCATCCATATTATGTAGCAGTTCGCTAGTAAATTCCAATAGTTGAGTCTCGCATGAGAAGCTTTTCCTGAACCCATGCTGGTTAGTAAAAAGGAAGTTGTTACTATCGAGATGCTGCCCAACGCCTGATATGATGATTCGTTCGAGGATCTTGCATGGGACAGATGTCAGTGATATGGGGCGGTAATAACGTGCGTTTGTTTTGTCACTTGATTTGAAGATGGGGATAATTTTGCCAATTTTCCAGTCCTCTGGAATTTCTCTGGGTGAGAGTGACTGACGAAAGATATGGAACAGAATAGTGCTTGAATGCATAACAGTGTTTTTAGAATTTTCGTATTAATATTATCTACACCAGCGGAAGTTGATATCATGAGACTATTAATTAATGCTGAAATACCGGTATCACTTATTTCTCTTTGGTACTAGGCGCGAACACACACAGAACACAAGGAAGGGAACGGCACAAAGTGCCACTTACAACTGCTTTATTCGGAGGCACATCACACACACTTTCTTGAACGCAAGGAACACAATCAAATCAGGATCGATAAGCACGTGCACTGGTTAAAAATTTCTTTTCCGCCTTATATAAAGATGCGGATGGATCACTGACGCACATGTTTCCTTTCTCTCCGATAAAAAAAAGCTTCAATTAATGGGGAAGGTCCCCCTCGAGAAGAGGTGGTGAGACCTGTAGTGGTGCCCTATGTACATAAGATGGGCCACAATTTAAAGAAGGTCGCATGCAGGCATGGGGTGCCGCTTGTGTTTTCAGCCCCCAAAATCTCGGAAACCTGTGCTCGCGTATCGAAAGAGTACGTGATGAGAAAAAGGATGCGGCACTAAGCATGGGCGACCGTTTTTGAAGTGCGCCGTAGGGGTGGTGTATGAAATTCCCCTCTCATGCGGTCACTCATACGTAGAGCAAACCGGGCGCTGCGTCAATGACCGCATTAGGGGACATGAAAGAAATCTAGAGCAAAATAAAGAAGGGCCAAACATACCCAAGCATATTAGGTCCTGCCCTTCGCGCTCCTGTGAGGCATATTTTTCAGGGGCGAGGATTCTAGCTTCCAGCAAAGATACCAAAGCTCGGGAATTAATTGAAGCTTTTTTTTATCGGAGAGAAAGGAAACATGTGCGTCAGTGATCCATCCGTATCTTTATATAAGGCGGAAAAGAAACTTTTAACCAGTGCATGTGCTTATCGATCCTGATTTGATTGTGTTCCTTGCGTTTAAGAAAGTGTGTATGATGTGCCTCCGAATAAATCAGTTGTAAGTGGCGCTTTTTCCCGTTCCCATCCTTGTGTTCTGCGTGTGTTCGCGCCTAGTACCAAAGATGAATTGTGACCAACTCGCCCAAGGAGACGTTCTTTTAAGCTACACTTATTTCTATGGGGCTCATGTATTGGGAATCTACATCTGCTAATGGTGGAATACTGGAATGGTCTTCCTGCGTGAATACTGAAGTAAAATAATTACTGATATAAGCGGGCATTCATCTTGATTAACTGGGACACCAGTGTCATTCAACAAGGAAATCAGAGCAGGAGCGTCAGTGGCCGCTATGGTTTTCCAAAATTTTTTGGGTTGTGCGTCATAAGCGATTGACGGTCGTGGGAGTAATATTTAAACTGGGCTTTACAAATGCCACTGCAGTACTCTTTATCGGCAGCTTATGCAGTGCAGACAAAATATGTCAGGAGCGGTAGAAACAACAGGTATAAAGTTTCGCTATACAGTCGCTGACCGATTTTTCCGACTCGAAGGGACCCGGAAAATGGTATGAATAATCGAACAGTCCGAAAAATTTGAGAAGTACAAAAAACCACTTTACTGATATGAAATCGGCTTAAAAATGTCACTGATTTTACCTCGCGACATATTACTCTTGCTGGCGATGATTTGTGCCTGTATTTGTGCCAAAGTTGTGCTTTCACTGTACACGCTAGACAGCAAGGTCACCGCATTTAGTTGCAATACTTCCCACACTTCTTTGACGAACCCGGCGTAGCCATGTTTTCCACGACCCGAGTGTGCACCACACCGCTCGTCAAACACACGCAAAGATAAGGCACTTTTTGTTCAAAGCGGCGGAACCGCCGGACGCAATCACAAAACGGCGAACGGATGTAGCTTCGTGAATACTGAGCGCCACTCGGTCGACGCGGTCAGAGGAACCCAAGTGACGAAACAATGACAAACGTATGAGACCCGCCGCGGTGCCTCAGTGGTTAGGGCGCTTGGCTACTGATCCGGAGTACCCAGGTTGGATCCCGACCGCGGTAGCCGCGTTTCGATGGAGGCGAAACGCTAAGGCGCCCGTGTGCTGTGCGATGTTAAAGATCCCCAGGTGGTCGAAACTATTCCGGAGCCCTCCATTACGGCACCTCTTTGTTCCTTCCTTCTCTCAGTCCCTCCTTTATTCCTTCCGGCCGAGATGCGAGATAGCTCCTGCGCAATTTCCTTCCCCCAACTCCCAATTTCCTCTTGCATTAATCTGGGGTGGTTATTAACTCTACGACGACAGCACCCAGGGTGGCCTGTTTTAGTCTTTAGTCGGTGGTGACTTTAACGCCCCTCATCCGGACTGGGGGT
Organism: Amblyomma americanum; assembly: GCF_052857255.1. Taxonomy (NCBI): domain Eukaryota; kingdom Metazoa; phylum Arthropoda; class Arachnida; order Ixodida; family Ixodidae; genus Amblyomma; species Amblyomma americanum. Next base: position 447,484,477 of record NC_135497.1, read on the forward strand.
ACCCCACTTCAAGCCCCCGTGATAGGCGTGTGCGGGAGGCATTCGTGGATGCGCTGTTTGTTTTATTCAACCATCCAGATTCAGCAACGCGGACTGTGCGCCATGCTCGCAGTCCAGCATATGCTCCGGACCTTACGTGGTGGTCAGGACCCGGGACTCCATCGTGGCACCGGGAGCCAGACTGCTGGGGTAGTGACCGCCATCCTATAATCATCGATCTCCATCCATCAAGGGCCCGCCGATTACGCCGTAGGTGTTCTGTGGTCAATTGGGACAAGTTTCGCACCACCGTCGAAGATCTCTCTCTCTCTGCAATCATCTACACTACTTGTGGACTACTTACAAACTGCGCTGAATAAGGCTACTGCTGTCACCTGGACGGACTTGAATGGCCCGGCGCCGGATGTTGGTCTGCTTAATCTGTGGGCTGCTCGCCGACAAGCAGAGATGGCAGCTTCCTGAGACCAGACTTCTGCGCAAGCACGGACAAGGCTGAATTACCTTACTGCCAAGGCTCGCAGATATGAACGCGATCTCTCGCGACGGCAGTGGCATGCATGGTGTGAGCAGTTCTCGATAAAGTCATCGAATGCTGCTCTCTGGCGAACGTTTCGTGCAATGGAACATGGTTCCCGTCGTCCTGACACAGCGGCCACAGCATGCTTCGCAGCTAACTTAGCTCCGGATGATTTCGCCAGAGAGGCAGCGCGGAAGTTTTTCCCCAAGTATGATGTGTTGCCTCCAAGGGTCATAGGAGCCCCCTTGGCTGCCATTCCAGCATGTGTCGATAAGCTCCCATCTACAGCCGACGCCGAGGGAATTGCATGCCCATTTTCAATGCCCGAGTTGCTTGCAGCAATAGACGAGGCCCGTCGGAAACTGCGCCCGGTCCGGACTCCATTCCGTACGAGGTTTACAAGAACTTCAGTTCCGCTGTACTGCCTTAACTCCACGCCACCATTAACTAGGTATGGATAGAAGGCTTCGTACCAGAAACTTGGAAATCGGCTATTGTGATCCCCATACCAAAGCCGGGGGAGCTGCCGGGGGAGCTGCCGACAGACCTCGGAAATTTCCGGCCTATATCGCTTACGCCAACATTATGCAAGCTTACCGAAAAAATGCTTGCCACACGACTGTTGTGGTGGCTTGAGCACCATGGTTTCTATCATCCCGCCAGTAAACGTTTGCCGGTGGTGTTGGCCCGGTGATTTTCAGAAACTGGATGCACCGCTTGAAGGCTTCTCGGTGATATGACTTGCAGGCGAAGCGATTTAGTGAGAAACGAACTTTTATACAGGCTATTTACAGATGGGTACAAACAAAAGTCAGTATACGGCCACAACTATCCGCGACCGGCCTAGCCGACCGCCTGCACAGAGGCGAGGGACACCGCGTCCCAACAGTCAAACTGGCGCGCCTCGCACCAGCTCTCAACGGTCACTCCCTCCGCACTCGGCCAGACCGAGCGCCTGCCAGCTAGGAGTAGCTAGAGACAAAAAAGCACACGGGCGCGGCTCCCTTCGCGGGTACACCCCGAAGATGCCCGCGCCCCTTTCCACGCGTAAAAATAAACTGCTAACTGCGGCTCATCAGTTTTGACGAATAGGAAAGCTCAAAACTGATGTCAGCGTTTTTCCTTACCCCCGAAGCCTCCCTAGGTGGTCTCGCAGTCCTTCGCCAAGGGAACAGAGGTCCAAGGTCGAGGCCAGCAGATAGCCCCGCCGTCCGGAGCGGTGAAGGAAACCGCAAGGACGAATGCGGAGACTAACCAAAAAGGCATGAGTCCCCTTCTAACGGCGTGCACCAAAGCAAAACAAAATGAAACAAAACCGGACGCGCAGCCTAGGTCACTGCCCTCTCGCGGAATATTCGCAACACATGTACAAAAAGATGCGACAGCGCGCCGAACCCTACACCGCCCATATTGGTTTTCGTACGTCCATAGGTACAGAAGATGGACTGGCTGTCTTGGCGTCAGCAGTTCTTGCCTCAACTCACAGCCACAATGTACGTACTGTACTGGCCGTGGACGCTGAAAAGGGGTACGATAATATCAGTCATGCCGCCATCCTGGAAACGCATGACATGCTGCATTTCCCCGTTAGAGTGCGCAATTTTATTAAATCCTTCCTTGAAGGCTGACACTTTGCCATACACCTCAGTGGTGAGGCCGTCGGATCATTTGTGCCTATTCGCGGCGTTCCTCAGGGACCGGTGTTATCACCAACATTATTTAATATTGCTTTTAGCCCCCTTCCTTGGCGCTTGCATGATGTCTCCGAGATTAAGTTCTTATTGTATGCTGATGAAATAACAGTGTGGAGCACTCACAACGACCTGATGACTCAAGCAGCAGGCCTACAATCAGTCATAGATATTACGTCGACTTTTGCTTCTTCAATTGGTCAGCAGCTTTCAGTGAGCAAAACCACGTTCGTGTCAGTCGCCAACCGCTGGAGGCACCGTAAACTGGCTGCAACACCAATTCGTCTCTATCTGTCCGGAGCTCTAATTCAAAAAAGTTCGACCGTAAAAATCTTGGGCTTGACAATACACGAGTCAGGAACAGGTACTGCATGGCTTTCTCGGGCTAAAAAGCAAGCAATTCCGGCGTTGGGTCTGATTAGACGCATTGATCCTAAAACAGGCGGAGCCCGCTCTCATGTTGCACGACAGTTGGTGCAGGCGGTTGTGCAACCGTGCCTCGTTTACCAAGCCCAATTCCAGCATTTGACAAGGGCTCAATGGGATCGTCTAGAAGCTGTTAATCGAGAGGAAATGAGGGTCATCACTTGCCTTCCCCGCATTAGCCCGATCGTGGCGCTCCAAGAACATGCACAGCTGAATACAGTAGATGAGCTGGTGCCACAACGACGCGATGCTCGCTGCCTGAAGTCAAGCTTTACACACACCACGTGTGCACTCAGGGCATATGCTTCATCGCACTCCCTTCTACAGCCGGCCCCGCCAGTTCTTCCTCCCTGGTGTTTTGTGCAGCTAAGCGACAACAAGCCAACTGATCTACGTCGACCATCATCTATCCGCGCGGCATCGTCGTTTCGTGACCGAATTATAGAGCAAGACGCCAATGTGCCGCATGGCTCCATCGTTATGTACGTTGACGCAAGCATTCAGGGCTGCAAAACAATACCAGCAGTTTACTGTCCTTGCAAGCCTGGTCTGAACAAAATTTCAAGGTTTCGCCTCTCAGAACCTCCTTCCTCCTTCTGTGTGGAGATGCTTGCGGTTCAAGAGGCACTTGGCTCTTTGGCCGCCGTTCCCATGCTACCCACTGCCCGCATTGTCATTCTCACCGATGCCCTTCACGTCACACGCCTACTATGACGAGTTAGTCGCACCCCAGAAACCTGCCAAGACATCCATCGTCTAGTGGCACGCATCCCGCAACAAGTCCGTATTCAGTGCGTCCCGCGTGAGCTCCTGAGCGCACAAAGCCGGGCAGATTCTGCGACCCGCCTTTCGACCCCAACCTCGTCTTTGCCTCGAGTCCTCACTTTGGATGACACCCCCCCCCCCCTTTTAACAAGAAAGGAACACCTCCGGCGCCACACACGTGCTCTGATCCCTCCGTGTGCGGTAACCCCCCCCCCCCCCCCCCCCCGTGGTCTTACCCGTGCAGAGGAGGTTCTGCTTCGGAAGATACGGGTCGGGGTTGCCCTAACTCCAGCTGTGACACGCAAGTGGCCGCATTTCAAAGATTTATATCCCCGCCCCGGGTGTCCAGTCTGCAAGAACAGAGACTGTGAGGCGGATATCCACCACCTGCTGTGGGCCTGCCCGGCGCTAAAGCCGAAGAATTCGGCACCTGGCATCAGTGGGACTCTCACCGGACAATCCGGATTCATATATTGCATGGACACAGGGTCCATATCATCGTTCACTTCTTGATTTCATCAGATCAGCTCAACTTCTTTCATTTATTTAGGCATCTTACTCATCTCTCACTTCATAGTTTTTATGCCATGAGGCAATAAACATTGCTTCAAAAAAAAACAATTTTCAACGTATGGGGCAAGCAATAACTGCCTGCGACAACGTCGGCGACAAAAACAAGTTGACGGCGATGACAATCCGCCTGCCACCTCGAAGTGTCAGAGATCGCAGGGACCTCTACTGGCAACAATGAGGTACCGAAAGTATGTCAAGCCAATCCAACTGCAGTGTAAATCTACATCAATCCAAGATGGCACCTTTTGCGCCGGCGAAAAGCAGATAAGATGGCTGATTTTGGCCCGCAGGCGATGAAATTTGTCCGAAAAATCGAACTTTCGGACTTTTAATGTCCAAAATATCCGTCGCGAATATGTATGCGCTTCTATGGAGTGACTGACGGCGCCTCATCGAGGTCCGAGATATCCTACAAGTCCGAATTATTGGAGTCCGAATTACCCGTCGGCTTCTGTATTTCAATGCGTGCAGCCTGTTTGTGAAGTAGAGTAAACTCTTTTTTAACTCTATTGCGACCAACAATATGGCTGGTGATTAGACATGTGAATTCTTCTAACAATGACATACCAGTGTACTGAGGGTACGCAGTGCTTCTGCGGATGCTGCCACACAATGGCCGGTGGGCTTTGCCATTAGAGACTCCGATGCACTATCATTATGCCCTGCAGAGAAGTCTGACAGCCACTCCAGCTTCACTTGGTAAATACATTAGCATTTGAAATGCTGGCCCGAAAATGGTTTTCATGCTGTAACTTCCAGTACCACATATCCGACCCTTTTAAGCTCATTTTGCTGGACAAGCAGTGTCGAACAGCCTTGTTCTGCGCACAGCAGTAAGCAATGTACTGGAAAGACTGTTAAATAGCCTCTTAATGACTGCAATGCTTCATTAAAAAAGCAACACAGTGAAATCAGAAACGTAATAGGGACAGGTCTTGCAAAACCCATGAATACATACATTTCGGCTTTCTTGCAACAGCTGCACCTGTGTCGCGTGGCTGGCGTCGGCCAGGTGCACCCGACGGGCACCATCCCCCACTGCCCTTCGCAATAACGGGGTTCCCCTTCTGGCTGCTGGAGGCCCTGCAGCAGGAGCAAAGACACAATTTATCGCTGACACTACTTATTCTTTGAATTATACAATACTGCAGGCTTTGGTGTGGCCCAAGCAGGTGGGGCATACAAATAATAATAATATAGTAGAACAATATGGGCAGATATAAAGAAGAAAGATTATTCCACAGTACATAGAATACCAAACCAGTCAATCAGCTATAAAAACAAATAATGAAAAAGGATGGTTTGCTAATATTAGAGAAATTCCCAAAACAATTAATGCAAATATATGTAGAAATGAGCCATCAATACAATGAGTGTAGTAAAAGAACCAATATTGCAGAAATACAAATTGATAAATAATTCACAACACCATATGATGTCAATAATTCAAACGCTCAATAGAATCAATACTGGTTCATAGCGACTGACGTAAATTGCTCCAATCTGTTTTAGTGCGCGGGAAAAAAGAATATCTAAAGGCATTAGGTCTGGCATTGTAGGGAGTTCGGGTGACGAGGTCGTGTTCGGCGTGCGTCAGTGGCATGGCATAAAGCTCAGGAGGCGAACCAAAGAGGTTATTTTTAAGAAGGAAAAGAATATTCAGCCGTTGGATTTTTCTTCTCATTTCCAGTGTCTGAATGCCATGTTGCATCATTAGAGCTGTCGGGGAAACTATCATGCGGTACTTGGAAAAATAAATCTGACTGCTTTATGCTGGATTCTTTCTAGTGAATCTATGTTAGCTTCAGTGTGAGGGTCACATACTATACATGCGTACTCAAGTTTTGGTCTTATTAGTGATGTGTAGGCTAAAAGGTTAATTTCGGCGCGAGCTTGTTTAGGTTTGGTTTGGTTTATGGTGGTTTTACGTCCCAAAGCGACTCAGGCTATGAGAGACGCCGTAGTGAAGGAGCTTGTTTAGGTTTATGGCGTAGAAGACAGTTTAAGAAAAGCCGAGTCACGTGCGATAGTAAAGTGTGTGTTCCAGTTGAGGGTATTTGTTACTGTGATACCAAGATATTTGTATTCCCTCACCTCGGTCAGCAGTCAGGGCCCGAGGGTGTAAGGAAAAATAGACCGTATAACTTTCTAGTTATCTTCATATACACTGTTCTGTTAGCATTCAGTTCCATATCCCAGACATTGCACCAAGAAAGATTTTGAAGGTTATTGTTCAGGGTTATCTGATAATCGCGGCCGGTTACTTCACTGATCAGTAAAGTCATCCGCAAACAGTCTGACTTGAACTGGTTCCGTAACTGTGCTCACAATATCATTAATATCTATTTAAAACAATAAAGGCCCTAAAATGCTATCCTGAGGGACAGCTGAGGTAACTGGGAGTTCATGGGAATAGCGAGTGTCGATACTAACAAGCTGTTTTCAATTAGTGAGGTACACAGAAACACAATTAACAACGAAAAAATGAAGGTTAATTAATCGAAGCTTTTCAATGAGTTCAGAGTGTGAGACAAGGTCAAATGCTTTCCTGAAATCTAAAAATATTACATCCGTTTGGCTGGATTTGTCTAGAATATTAGCAAAGTAATCAATAGCCGATGTTATTTTGGTGACAGTAAACAATCATTTTCAATAACCGTGCTTCGCAGGCAAAAGTACACTGTTATCACTTAAAATTTATAATGAAATTGGCTATGATGTGCTCCAACATCTTACAACATGATGATGTTAGTGATATTGGGCTATAGTTAATTATCAATGTTCGGTGACCCACCTTCAGAACTGGCACTACACGTGCAGTTCACCAGCCAGTAGGAAGGGTTACTGCAGATAATGATGAACGAAAAATGATCACTAGAACCTGGGACAGTATTTCTGCGTATCGATGAAAAAAACATTTGGTGTGTTGTGGGGGCCAGACGTATATTTGGTTTTCGGGTTAAGAAGGATGGAAAGTATGCCTGGCACAGATACGAGCTCCAAGTTTGCACTGAACAGCGGCAAAATAGGAAGCAAAGGCTCATTCGTATTGGTTAAGGCACTGTGAAAGTATGCGCTGGAATGCTTTGCAATACTTTGCGTTTCGACGATAAGTATGCCATCATCCACTATTTGTTCCACTCGTGTTTTTTTTACTCAGGAATGTCCAAAATTTGTGCAGTGCAGTACGAATAAAATTGAGTACAATGTGTTTGAAATATCGCCTTTTAGCATGCACAATAGACAAGTTCAGCATAGCTTGCAAGTTTTTAAACCTTATTTTATATGTGTCCTTTCGTCTGAAGCAATTTATTTTCCTTGAAGAGCGGTTTATTGTAGAGCTGGAAGGGCTGGCGGCGTAACCGTTTCACAAACTGACCCAGCAGCAGCGGCACCAGTACGGACTTCCAGAGCGAGCTCGAGCTCCCTAACGCGCGCGGCAGCCGGTCGCCGAGGCCGGCCGAACCTCTTCGTCGTCGATGGTGGCGCACTGTCGTCTTCTTCATTTCAACTGCCCCGGTGACAAGAGGGAGCCATCCTGGAGACTCAGGGCGAAGAAATGACAAGGGGGTCGTAGTATGGCTTTAGCCGGCTGACATGAACAATTTCGCGGCCCCGACAGCGGTGTTTCGAAGAGCGGGTCACTGGCTCGACGGTGTAGTTCATAGATGACGTGCGCTCCAGGACACGGTAAGGGCTGAGGTACTGAACTGCAAACTTGGAGGCAGCCGGTACAGACAACCAGGCGAGTGAGTCAGTGGGAAAGTCATGGGCGGACTGGCCGCGGTCACTCGCATATGTGCGGAGGCCTTGTGTGGTACTCGTCAACGAGCGAGCCAGCTGGCGGCACTGCTCGGCATGACGCGACAGTGAGAGAGAAAAGTGCATTTCGAGCTGTTGGGGTGGTACGGAAGGATGGTATCCAGGAGACAAGAAGGTTCGCGGCCATATAAAAGAAAGAACGGAGAAAAAACGGTTGTGGCATGAGAGGCAGTATTGTAATTGCATAGGTGACGAATGGAAGTACTTGATCCCAACTGGAGGCGTCGGAGGAAATGTACATGGCAAGCATGTCTCCAAGAGTCCGGTTGAAGCGTTCAGTGAGGCCATTCGTCTGCGGATGGTAGGCAGTGGTCTTGCGATGAACAGTGTGGCATGCATCCAGTAGCTCATGAACGACGTCAGATAAGAAAACTCGGCCGCGGTCGCTGAGAAGCTCCCGAGGGGCGCCGTGACGCAGGATGAAATGGTGGAGGAGGAAGGATGCGACGTCGTGAGCACTAGCAGAGGGCAGGGCTGCCGTCTCCGCATACCTAGTGAGGTGGTCCGCGGCAACATAATCCAACGATTCCCGGCAGGCGTTGATGGCGGGGGCCATACAGATCGATTACCACGCGATCGAAGGGGCAAGCTGGGCAAGGCAATGGGTTTTAACGGGCCGGGGAGGAGCGAGGAGCGGACTTGCGCTGCTGACAAGCAATGCAGGAGCATATATAACGGCGAACAAAACTTCTACATTCCACGCCAGTAGTATCGCTGGCGCAGACGTTCGTAGGTTTGCAGCAATCCTGCATGACCGCTTTGTGGGTCGGAATAATGATGCGCACAAACTTCAGAGCGAAGCTGGCGAAGAATATCCAAGAGCAATTTGCGACCATCCGTGTGATAGTTGCGGCGATAACGTAGAGAGTCGCGAATCGTGAAATGAGAAGCTTGACGACGAAGGGCCCGAGGTAACGAAGCTGTAGTCGGCGCATTGAGGGCATGCATCTAGGAGCGAAGAAATCCATGGATTTCGACGCTGTTCCATGGGGAGGTCCGTGGCAGTGAGCGCGGCCAGCGCCGAGGCGGACAAGGAAGAAGAGGGCGTAAAACATGGCAGAGGTGAGCGCGACAAGGCATCAGCGTCGGAATGTTTGCGGCCCAACCTATATATGACGTTACTATCATATTCCTGATGATGAAGGGCTCAGCGGCCGAGGCGTCCAGAAGGGTCTTTGAGGGTAGCCAACCAGCAGAGGTCATGGTGATCAGTAACGACTTCGATAGGGCGGCCATAAAGGTAAGGACGAAATTTTGTGAGTGCCCACACTATGGTGAGGCACACCTTTTCCGTAACGGTGTAATTAGATCCGGCTTTCGTGAGCGTACGACTGGCGTAAGCAACAGTGTATTCGGAAAAGCCGGCCTTACGCTGTGCAAGGACGGCTCCGAGGCCTACGCCACTGGCGTCGGTGTGCAACTCGGTTGGCGCACTGTGGTCGTAATGGCGCATGATCGGTGGTGAAGTCAGAAGACGACAGAGTGTAGCGAAAGCAGCATCGCAGGTTGAGTTATAAGCAGACAGATCGGCGGGCCCATTGAGGAGCTTCGTAAGCGGGGCGATGATAGAGGCGAAGTTGCGCACAAAGCGGCGAAAATATGAGCACAGGCCCACGAAGCTTTGGAGCTCCTTAACAGAAGACGGTTTGGGAAAGTTTATGACAGCACGAAGCTTCTCCAGATTGGGCAGGATGCCATCTTTGGAGACGACATGGCCGAGTATGGTCAGTTGGCGGGCCCCAAATCGACATTTCTTGAGGTTGAGTTGGAGACCAGCATCGGTGAGACAGCACAGTATCTTGTGCAAGCGCTCGAGATGTGTCGGAAAACCAGGTGAAAAAACGACAACATCGTCTAAATAGCATAGGCGAATGTGCCATTTGAGGCCACGCAAGATATTGCCCATCATGCGCTCAAACGTTGCGAGAGCGTTACAAAGGACGAATGGCATCACGTTGAATTCATAGAGGCCGTCAGGGGGGACAAAAGCTGCTTTAGGGCGGTCAGATTCAGCCATGGGGACCTGCCAATAGCCGGAACGAAGATCCAGGGAGGAGAAAAACTCGGCTCCTAGCAAACAGTCGAGGGCGTCATCAATACGGTGTAGTGGGTAGACGTCTTTGCGCGTAATTTTGTTTAGACAACGGTAATCAACACAAAACCAAATCGAACCATCCTTCTTTTTGACGAGCACGACGGGCGATAACAACGTAGTAGAAGCGGACTGGATAACGCCGCAGTGCAGCATGTCGTCAACCTATTCAGTGATGACACGCCGCTCTGGAGGCGACACACGGTAGTGGCGCTGGTGGAGAGAGGCATGAGCGCTTGTATCAATACGGTGAGCGATGGTGGTCGCGCGGCCCAAAGGAGTTGTCTGGTGGTCAACGGAAGAGCGGAACTTGTGAAGCAGGGCAAGGAGCTTCTCGCGGTGAGCTGGGTCGAGGTCGCTGGCCACTGAACGGTGAAACATTTTCTGGGAGAGCGGGTCGGAGACAGCACTAGGCGGTGTGAGGGCAGCGACGGAGGTACCACCGCAAAGAGTTTCATCGTCGAAAGGCATGAGCAGGTCAAGGTGTTCAATGTGTCCAAGACATTCGCCACGGAGCAAGGTGAACTGGCAGGGCGAGGGATTCGAGACGACGGGTTCGGTGGCACCGTCGTGTATGTCGAGGACGGCGAATGGAAGAGGTAGGTGTCAGCGAGAAGCGAGGATGGGCGAAGGCGCGAAGAGTACAGTCTTACTGGACCCAGCGGTGGCGAACACGGGAACGAGCACGGCACTGGCCGGGGGAACATCTGTGTCCGCAGCAACAACAAGTTTGGTACAAGAGGAGCAAGGCAGCGGGTCGTCGGCGAGCGTATCAGGGAGCACGGAGAATGCCACATGAGCACGGGCACAGTCTATGCCGGCATGAAGGTGGGATAGAAAATCCCAGCCAAGGATGAGGTCATGGGAGCAAGAACTGAGTACCAAGAATTCGACGACATACAAAATGGCCGCGATAAGGACACGTGCTGTGCAAGCAGCGGAAGGATGAACAGTCTCGGCGCTAGCGGTACAAAGAGATAGTCCCGAAGGTGTGGTGGTGACTTTAAGCAGCGAACGACAGAAGTTTTCGGATATAACAGAAACGGTAGCACCTGTGTCCACAAGCGCAAGTGCTCGAACGCCGTCAACTAACACATTTAAAAAGTTCGGTGGGGAAAAGCGAGGACTTGAGCTGGCCGAAGTGTGCGCACTTCGTGCCCCAGGAACTGCAGCTCCTAGTTTTTCGGTTCCGCGGGAACGCTGCGACGCCGCACGGGTGACAAGGAGCGATGGCGAGGTAAAGGCGAGCGGTGCGAAGCGAATGGCTGGCGACCGGGAGCAAGGTCAGAAGGGGGCGCTGGGGTCGGCGGTCCTGAAGGTGGGCAAAAGGTGCGGTAGTACTGGGCGTAGGCCGGCAGATATAGCACAGGGGCAGGCAGAGTATGGCGACAGAGGCACGCGACATGGCCCGGTAGCCCGCAAGCGTAGCAAATCAGCCAGTTATCAGCCGTGCGCCAAGGGTTGTGAGCAGCCGGCGCTGGGTGGAAACGGGGAGCAACAGGCGGAGGCACTGGTGCGGGAACGTAGGCCATGGCCTGCGGCTGCGATGGGCGTGCGAGGACTTCAGCATATGTGAGAGGCCCAGGCATGGGGGCAGGAGGCATCGCAATGGATGCACCGTAGCCCAAAGGTGCAGCAACGGGAGCGGGCGGCATTTAGAGAAGGCTGACTTGACGAGCTACGGGAACCAGCTGCCAACGAGCTGGAAGTGCTTCGGCTACCTCCTGGGCGATGGGTGCAGCAACGAAAGCTACCGGGCCACCTCATCGCGTACGAAGTCTTTGATTTGACCCAACAGGTAACTGTTGACAGCCAGGCCAGATATGGACTCGCCAGGCACGACGGGTGAGCGACGAGCGCCAAGCCGTAGCTTGCGCAACTCATCGTAGCCCTGGCAGAGGTTGTACACGGAAGCGACGGTAGTTGAACTTATCGCCAACAGCATTTGGAAAGCGTCGACGTCAGTTCCCTTCATAATATGCTTGATCTTGTCGGGCTCAGGCATAGACGGGCCGACACGTTTGCAGAGATCGACCACATCTTCGACGTAGGCGGTAAGGCTCTCACCCGCATGCTGAGCCCGAACGCGCAAACATTGCTCAGCGCGAAGTTTCTATGCCGCGGGTCGGGCAAAAACTTCTGCAAACGTCGTCTTGAAATTAGCCCAGGTTGGAATATCAGCCTCGCGGTTCCGAAACCAGAGGTTGGCGACGTCACTCAGAAAAAATATGAGCTTGTTGAGTTTCATGCGGTCGTCCCTGTTGTTATGACGGCTCACCCGCTCGTACGAGACCAGTCAGTCTTCAACATCTTGATCGCAGTGCCCGTTGAAAACGACGGGGTCTCGCTGATGGACGGCAGCGGAGCAGATGACGAGGGAGCCCACCTGAGCGGCTGGGTGGTTGGCTTCGGGCGGAGCGGGCATAACGGGGGTCGGTAGCGTGCGGTTGCGGAGGTCCAGGACGGTGCGAGGACGGGAAACCGAACCTCCATCAAGTGAAGAGAGGTTCATTGTACAGCTGAAAGGGCTGGCTGCGTAACCGTTGCACAAACTGACCCAGCAGCAGCGGCACCAGTACGGACTTCCAGAGCGAGCTCGAGCTCCCTAACGCGCCCGGCAGCCGGTCGCCGAGGCCGGCCGAACCTCTTCATCATCGTCGATGGTGGCGCACTGTCGTCTTCTTCATTCTATCCTTTTTAAGTGAATGACTTCTCGTGTTATCCAAGGATTAATTTTCGTGGCCTTTATTTTGTTCGGAAAAAAATTTTTAATACAGTATGAGCAAAAATATGTGAACCGGTCCCACAATTATATAACATTGTTTTCATGAAAGTTTCTCTGGTGAAGATCCAAAAAACCTAAAATAGTTTCGTTGCTGACACGCAAGAAGTCCTTCATAAAAACATTTTTCCTTTTACTCGGATTGTGTTTTCCAAACAGCATGAATAGCATACCATTTCATGATCAGATATGCCGCGCTCAACAGACACTGAAAAATTTTCAGTGGCTGTACTTACAAACAAAAGATCAAGTACTGACTGTGATGAACCATGCACGTGTGTGGGTACATTTACAACTTGTTGTGAATTGTGTCACAGGATTATATCATGCATAGAACTGACATGGGGAGCAAGTTCAGTACAAGAAGAATTATGCTCCCAGTTAACCCCTGGGAGATTGAAGTCTCCAATATGAAAAGTTTTGTCATGTACAAATGAGGTAATATGGGCATGCAAATCATTTAAGTATTGAGTTGGTGAGCCTGGTGCTCGATAAACGGTGAACAACAAGAAAGATTTTCCCCAGCAAGGAACCTTTAAGCTAATAGTTCCTAGATCGTGAGCCTGACGCAAAAGACTGACCAGCATGTTTTTCATCCCCAGAACAGCCACCCCCGCCACCTCTCGGTCTGTCCCGACAAAATATATGATAAGAAGGTGGGAACACATCATTTATGCTGCTGTGTAGCCAGGTTTCTGTTAGAATAACAATATTTGGACTATTGCCAATGATAGCAGCCTCAAGCAGATCGCATTTGTTAACAATTCTACAGGCGTTAATATTTATAATACGCAGTTCTTTTTCTCAAGGGAGTGAAGTCAATGTTTTTTAGAATTCATGTAGTACTTCCCTATTTTTACTCTAGTTTTTCCTGTCATCCCAAACAAAAAGATTGTTCAGTAAAGAGACTTTCCTTTTCTGCTCTCATTCTTCAGAAGCACTGTCCCACAGAAGTTTGCACTTCCTGAGCGTGTTTCGCGAATACTCATTTTGAACAGATGTATCAGTCTCTTTCAGTTTGTAAGCATTCTTCATAATTTGCTGCTTTTCTTCATAATCTTGAAAGCACAGGATGATTGAGCAGGATTTACCAAGCTTACCAAGGCAATGAATTCTGCCGACTGACTTGCATGTGATTTCAGGCTAAGTGGAAAAAAATGTTAGTTAAAACTTTTTGGCACAACACAGTTTCTGTCTCGTCTTCATCCTCTGATACACTAAAAAAACCACCAAGTTAGAACTCTACTCCTGTCCTCCAAGTCAGCAATCCTTGCTTCCAAGAACTGTATCGTGCGCATGAGACAGTCTACGCACGCAGGTAGTTTTTCTATTTCAGAGAAACGAGCGTCCATGTCTCAAAGACTTTTTTTCTATGCTTTCCTGTTGTGTGCGGATCAACGCTACATCCTCAGCCAACTTATTCTGGCCCAAAAGAAATTTTTCTAGCATTTCACTAGTGATAGGTTTATCTCCCTTAGTGCTAGGCTCACCTCCATTAAGGCCGGGATTCAACTCGTCTCCGTGCAAGAGAAGCAAGCCGATACAGTATACATCATATGTCATTGATACAGAGTGCTGTGTGCATGGCAAGACCAAAGGAAAGCGACAGTTGCACTTTAAGGAGCTGTAGTAAGGACTAACCTGCACGAGGCTCAATCCTGGTCCACCGCGCCCACTGAACCTGAAAGCCTGAAGGTCCTGCTTTATAGCTCAATGCGCTGAGGTCACGTGATGGGAAGGTGGCGCTGTTGAAACACCACGAGGCATTGAAGCTACAACGCTAGGAAGGGGAGGTGCTGTGCACCGCGACGTCCGTGACTCAGCTGTAGATATGAATTGTGTTGTAGTGTTCCTTACTGTCAGATGTTTGACATGTCCTGTGAAGTGTTCGTTCTGCTTCCTTGGTCCGGCAAGTCCAAAAGCAAGCACCTGCACGAGGCAGAAGAATGGCTAATTAGGCCACATGCTCGACCCTGGTCCGCCGTGCCCACTTCAGAAACAAACACCCTGCATCCGTTTACGGGCAAAAGGTATGTGTACGTTGTAGCAAGTGCTGCACAATCATCACATTGACAGGCATTAGGGGAAACTAACTTTTAAACACAGCAACAACGTAAAACCATGCAGTAGTGGCCTTTTCTGAACAACATCAATCATCTACTATGGCTTGCCATGTTCTGCTAAGGTTCAACAGATTGTAGACATAGCATTTCGCTACTATACCAAAAGAAAACTGCCACCAGCAATGCATTTCGTGCTGTCTTTAAAATGTAATGTTACGCTTACAGTTTCAAACTCAATTATGACCTTGGAAGGAAAGAAAACAGTTCACGTGCTGCTATATGAAGCATGCAATATACATTTCGTATCCTCTTTTATGTGAACACTATGACATGCGACTACTGATTGTGACATTATTTCATTATTTTATCGATTTCAAGTTGGCCACTTTCTTTACATCATCACATTTCACTTTCCCACTCCTGCCGAAGAATGCACAGTGCGCATGGCTCATGTCGCTGCACCATACTTTACATTCCTCTAGTTTAGGGCCTTAGGCATTCTTGAAACGTGACACAAGAAATGCTTGTTGTCCTCCATAAAAGCAATTTCTATCGTTGTTGCAAATACAGTAGTTCAAGCCATCTTACGGCTGCCAATAGCCATGCAGAGTGAATGCACTTTGCAGAATATATGGAGAAGGTACCAGGGTTGCATACGACAATGAGAAATACGGAGAGATGACTGTGTCGGCAAATCTATTTAACGCAGAAAGCTAGAAGCTTCCAATGTCAAGGAAAGGTTTCTCTAAATTTAAAGTTGCATGACAATGCACCAAGATTCATTTCACATTCCTGTCAGCAGGGATATGCTTCGTGGTTGACAGTTTTTGTACACAAAATCATAACATACCAAAAAGGCCGTTCTGTGTTAAAGGACTACAGACACTACATTTTTGCCTCTGTGTTTTGTTACCACAAATGATTAATTACATATTAATATACATGAATCACCCCACGATATTCATGTAGAGTGCCCCTAAAAAACTGCAAGCAGATTTACTTTGTGACTCTACTTCAGTTTCATTAACGGAATGGTGACTGCAATATGCAGCTGGCATTTAGGTCACATGAGCCACAAAAAACTTCATGATAAACGTGATGCATAGTTTAAGTTTATTAGAGCTGTTATACCAGCGTGCTTCAAGAGCTTGAATGACAACACAGGATGTATCAGCAGTTATATTGCTGTTTGTTTCCGGCCTCATATGAACTAAGCATCAATTACTCACCCAAGCTATCATTGAACTGCTGAAACTGAAACGAAGTGGTGCAAGAAATAAACAAATTTATACATCATTTACCGGTGCTCTACGTTGTCAAGATATCGTGGGCGGCTGTGGTGTTGGTTGGCGCCGCAGTAACAATTAATCGGGCCAACCTGCCCACCACTGCACTCTCCGTAAGTTCAGAGGGGGAGGAGCGACAAACTTCTCCACCCCGCGTGCGAAAGATTGTGATTCGACTGCTGACCGGCGATAGGGGCCACGCCTGATTAGTCGTTGACCGGAGGCATGAGGCGTAGGCAAGTTCCGTAGCGAATTAATTTAATTAGGCAAACAACAACCAAGTATTACAATATGCCCGACAAGGTAGCGTCGTACACTGACGTGACGCAAATAACACAAGCAGCAATTGAACACGTTAACACAACAAATAACACAAAGAAAGAAACATCAGAGCGATTGCTATATAAAAATGTTACGAGACGGAAATACAGTAGAAAGGACTACAACGAGAAACAAAGAAAGCAAAAATACAAAGATAAAAGAGTTGAAGTGAGTGGTGAGAAACGATAGCTTAGCTGCGGAGTGGCAAGGTCCGGTCGCAGGGAGCGTCGGGCTGCGGTTGCTCGTCGCGGGGCTGATGGGGGCTTACGGATACGGGCGGACTTGGGCCTCGCGTCTTCGGGACCACCGTTGCCGCTCTCTACGCGTCAGATCTCCGCCTAGGCTCCTTGCCGACCACTTCCCTGGCTGACCTCACTCACGACAGCACGCACTGAAATCTCCAGACCAACTGCCAGCGCGCGGCGTTCTCGTCGCCTCCTTCGCATGGCAAAGAATGAGAAAAAAAAACAACACAGGGAAAACTATGGTTAAGCCTAGGCTGCGAAGCGTACGTCGCATGGCAAGCCGTACTTCTCGTTCTTCTCCCGTTTCCGTGGCTCTTTGTAACTTGCGCTTTGCGGTCTGGCGAGCCGCCCTCTCCCTGGCCGACATCTCGCTGCTCAACTGACTCAACGAGTGCGTTGCCTTTTATACAATTGCGTGACGTCAGTATCTCCTAGCGGTAGGAGCGGGAGTTAGGCCGCCGGCGGAGGCTGCGTGTCCGCAAGCGAGCGCACAAGTAAAGCCCCAACTTTCACAGCTGTTGTGACGTCATATCACGTGGTGCGCCGATGCAGGTCAAGTGCTAGCTACGCGGCCGCGCGCGGCGCAGCAAGGAAGAGCTCGGTTGTGCGGCTAGTATGCTTCGCATAAAAAAGACTCTTCAGGAGCCACGCACAGAGGAACACAGCTCCCAAAAATAAAAATGAGCACATGAACGAATGTCGAAAGAATTCGGCACAATGCCTTAAACCCACGAGGAGTTATTGGGGGCCGCGAACAGTGCCGGGGCATTCAATCCGCTTCTGCTGTTCCCAACACGTGCAAGCGCTTGCCACCTGTATGGCAACAATGCTAGGAGGGGGGGGGGAGTAGTATTCAGTGACCCCTCCAGCGCTATGGTGAGAATGCCGTTCCCCCGCGGGGGAGGGGGAAAAGTCGTCGACGCCGCTCCGCGACTAGACTGTTGAAGACAAGCAGGAAACAGTGTCACTCTCAGCAATGACGGGCAAAATGTGAAGATCTCGCACTCATGAAGCCCCCATTACGTCCTAATAGCATGGTACACAGGACTTCCCACCAATTATCGGGAAATGCCTCATGGGTTGCAGCCATCATAAGTACAAAAATTGCAGTGCATGTGATAGGTCGCATTGTTCCCAGTGTTCCTCCTAGCATTTGTCGTTTCTTACAAAGTGCGATGCAGATCAATCTACACTTCCTGACTCTTCATAATACAGTCGCCGACCAATTTCTCGGACTCGAAGGGACCCGAAAAATGGTCCGAATAATCGAACAGTCCAAAAAATCTGTGAAGTACAAAAAATCACTTTATTGATGTGAAATCGGCTTAAAAAAGTCACTGATTTTACCTTGTGGAAAATTTCTTTTTCTGGCGACGATCTGCGCCTGTATTTGCGACAAAGTTGTGCTTTCGCTGTATACGCTAGACAGCAAGGTGACAGCGTTTGCAATCTGAGCAACCGATGGTTGTGGTTGGCCGCCGGAGTCGTCGTCGGAGTCCGACTCGTTTTCAGGCTGAAGAACCTGGCGCACATGTTCATCGTCCGTGAGGTCCGCACACATATCGAGGCCGTCGTCCACTTCAACAAACTCGCGAAACGTGGAGCCCATTGGAATGTCCATTCCATTCCCGCGAAGGTCAGCGATGAGGTCTTCGCCACTGTCCGTAGTCAAATCCTCGGAAGTGTTTCAGTCATCTGCGACATCGACATCATCGGCGGAGAATCCAGCATGCCTAAAGCAATTGGCAATAGTTTCACCTCTAACTGCCTTCCTTGTGTCGGCCAGCATGCTAACCGCCGCAAACGGGTTTGTGGCGTACGTTTTTCCATTGTCGAAACAAACGACTGTGCACCGCAGAAGACGGGTCCGATATTGCACCTTCAGGTTTTTAATCACCCCCTGGTCCATTGGTTGGAGCACACTAGTTGTGTTTGGCGGCAGGTACTCGAGCCGTATGGCTTTCAGGTTGTCGATGGTGCCGTGAGCCGCGCAGTTATCAACAAAAATAATAACCTGTCTCCCCTGCCGCTCGAAACTACGGTCCAGTCGACGCACATAATCTTCAAACAATGCATGAGTTATCCATGCCTTAGAATTGCTGCAGTACCAATCGGGAATGTTCTTCGCGCCCTTAAAACATCTAGGATTTTTTTACTTTCCTATTACAAGGAGTGGCAGCTTCTCGGTGCCAGTGGCATTTGCACCTACCATTACTGTGACCCTTTCCTTACTATGGCGCCTCCTGAACAGGAGTCGCCCGAAAGAGAAAGGGTGCGGTCAGGCAGCATCTTGAAAAAGAGGCCGGTCTCATCACAATTGAAGGTGTCCTCCGGGCTGTACTGGCTCAACAAAGGCTGAAACTTATTTATATGGTAGTCTGCAACCGTGGCTGGGTTGGCGGCTCCGCTCTTCCCGCACACCTTCTTAAAAGATATACCGTGTCTTTTCTTGAACCCGCGGAGCCATCCGTCTGTGAACTTGAATTTTTCAATGTTCATTTTAACGTCCAAGGTCTCCGCCTTTTCCTTCAATGTGTCGCCCGACACTGGAAGATTCTTCGCTAAAGCAGCTTTAAGCCAAATTAGTAAGGCCGTTTCCAATTCGGGGTGGTCGCCTTTTGTGTCGTTTTTCTGGCTGCTGCTGTGGGGCGCCTCAAAGGTGGAAAAGATCTCCTTATTCTTCACATAGTCCGAAATCGTCTGCTTTGACACACTGAACTGCTTGGCCACGTCAGCTTGTGTTCGCCCACTCAGCACTAGCTTAATGATGGCCGCCTTTTTCTCAAGGGCCATAGTGGAATACTTCCCACGCTTCTTCGACGGACCCGGGAGCACCGGCGGGGCCATGTTGTCTACAACCCGGGTGTGCACCACACCTCTCGTCAAACACACGCAAAGACAAGGCGGTGGAACCGCTGGACGCAATCGCAAAACGGCGAACGGATGAAACTCGGTCGATGCGGTCGGAGAAATCCAAGTGACGAAACGGCAAATGGCGACGATGGCGAACGTATGAGACAAGCATGGAGGAAAGAACAAGCGAGAAATAGGGAAGCGATAACTGCCCACAACAAAAAAAAGCAAGTTGACCGCGATGACAATTCGACTGCCACCTCGAAGTGGCAGAGATCGCAGGGACCTCTACTGGCAAAAATGAGGTACCGAAAGCATGTCAAACCAATCCAACTGCAGCGTAAATCCACCTCAATCCAAGATGGTGCTTTTTGCGCCGGCGAAAATTCGATAAGATGGCCGATTCTGGCCCGCAGGCAACTGAAATTAGTCCGAAAAATCGAACTTTCGGAATTTTGAAGTCCGATATATCCGTCGCGAATATGTATGCGCTTCAATGGGGTGACTGACGGTGCCTCATTGAAGTCCGAAATATCCTACAAGTCCGAATTATTGGAGTCCGAATTACCCGTCGGCTACTGTATAATGACAGTATGAAACGACTCTGCATTTTGAAGGTGATAATATTAATGCTCCCGTTCTGCAGGAAATGCCACGTGCGTGTTGTCGGCGCTGCAGTGCAACCGAGCATGCAGTGGAACCGAGGCGAAGTGATGCGCAAAGAGTACTGCAAGCTGCTGACATGATCCGTTAATGCCATCGGCTCATGTGGTTAAGGCCGAGTTGAAGTGTCCCTTCTAGTTTTTTTCCTTACTTCCAAAAATGCTTACAAGCATATCTTGGTTGGTCTGTTTGTATGCTTCAACGCAGCCGTGTGTAATCACAGTCCTGTCCCACTTTGTTGCCACTGGCCCCGTGATGCTTAGTTAAATATGAACATTTTCTTGCTATTGTACTGGCATTGTCTGTCTCTTGGGCTATACTGCCTTGATCATTGGTGCTTCAGAACAGCATGGTACATTCAGAACATCTCGGCATTTTGCAACCATATTATATGTTATCGAAACTTACTAGTACTAGACAATAAATACTCAATTCCTGTAAAAATTGAATAACAATAGACTGCAACACAAATGCGGCTAGTGCACAAATAAAAACGTCCCATTTTGCCTCATAATTTAATGCCTGCAGAAGACTCATTTCGGACATGCAAAGGAGTGAACTGACGCTTAACACACAAACGCTCTGTTGTACACAGCTTCTGCATCTACAAAGAACACTACACATATACATAGCTAAGATCACATACGAGGAACTGGGTCAAATGAGTGTGTAATTTGCCTTGATTAACATACCATAATGAGAAGGTATTACTTACGGTGTACAGAGCTGCCTGTGAAGCGCACATCACTTGACCTGCCCGGAGCGTTGCTGCCTGTGTCGACCATTGATGAGGCACAGGCAATACCAGCAGCTTCAGGCATGTCACCGTTACACTGTCCCAAAAGCAAAGGAAGCAAAACAGCCACCATAATGTTACCAAACAAAGTAGCAGTTGTCACCATTCAGTTCATATTATGTGCGCTTAGCGTGCTAAACAAGTGACGGCAGGAGACTTCCAGATTATGTCAATGGATCACACTCTGCCTTTGTGTTGTAATTTGGTGTTTAATTTTTTTTACAGCCTCACATTACTTTCATCTTTGTGCTCTGGCAATGGATTCCTTTTATGTTATTTGACCTTTAGGTGCCGAACACAATCAATGTATGCTGTCATGCTTTGGTGCCACCTCTTGTGTGCTTCTTGTTTTCATGGTTGTAGCATACTTGTACTTATCACACTCTCCCACACCCTTTCAAGTCATTTTCTTTGTTTTGTGATAGCTTAGTTTTCTTTTCCTACTGATTCTTCCTCCGTTCTTTGTAGACAGCCTGCCAAGCATGTAGCAAATAAATGGCATTATCGTTGGCGCAGTCGTCTTTTGCCACATTTATTTGCCTTTCTTTGTAAGCACTGTTTCTTGCGTTTCACAACAGCTGTAGTGGGCTGATCACAAGGTGTGTATCAATCTGCCCACTTTGGAAGACCTGAATGCTGCATTGCTTTTCTCAGAAAACCAGGCACTGATGCACACTGCTAACTGGGTATTTCAACCTCTACTGTACGCTTTTCAAGTCCTTACATTCAGCACTGTACATTAGCGTATACAAAAAAATGTTTGTACACAGTGCACTATTATATGACTTCTGACTGCAGCATTTAAATCGCAATTTTTCCTTTTTACTCACACCTGTTGCTAATTGCACATAATCACCACTGTGATCGATGCTTTGTGAAATACAACCTGAAACTTATGTTTACCTCGCTTGCTGCTTCCATAAAGTGTGCCGGCCTCGTCGGCGCAACCGATCTGCCAATAATGTCCAGAAGCCGGCCCCGGGGCCCCACCAGTACCCCGGCGATAAGTACCACCACAAGCATTTGAAAAGACCGGCCGCATCATAGCGGGGTTAAACGTGCAAAAGCACTTAGCCTATTCGAGTTGTAAACGAGGAAGCATCGCGCCTCGCGCGGCTGGCCAACGGCGCCATCCCTTCACGGACCTGACAGGCGGGATTTCTTTAACAGTTCGGACAGCCTGCACTACAACCGATTCCTTGGGGCTGCTGTAAAATTTGTGCCCAAACCGCCTCCCCTTGCGCGACGGGGGTTGCTCTCCATAAAGTTAAAATTCCTTCTTGCTACCGATTAATGTGAGAGGTAATTATTGCCCACAGGATAAAGTTATCGCACAAATAAGGAACAACACTAAAACAAAAATTCTGTGCATGCAGAACGGTTCATTCGGTAAACATTAGTATCTTCTGCTGAGTCGGGCTGGAGCTTGTCACGCGAAACTGAATTTTCATCCATGTAATGCACGAAGGTGCCGACACTGCGTGTTGCGACGAGATGATCCTGGCAGAAAATGTCCCACGCCAAAAACAACCGCCGTCCATAACCGTCCTTACCTGCAAAAAGATGAACATGACAAGTATTACTATCGTCTGCTGAGCCGCGCTGGCGCTCGGCATGCGAACTTATGGTGAATTCCAATCGCAGGCCCGGAGTGGTCTGCACGCTCTGTGACAGAGCGCCTGAATCCGGCGCAGAGTGCGCGACCTGAAACTGCGATTGGAGTAAACTTGCTCTGGCCAGAGCATGCAGGCCAGAGCATGGTGTTAGAATAGAATAGGTGTACGAACGAGTCTCGCTGGCGCGGCGCGCCGCAGATCGTAGTGTGCCCGTCCTCTGGCAGGCGGCGCCCCAAACTTGGGGCCTTCGACGCAGCGTCCATGAACAATCGGCTAGGTTGAACGCGCGCACTGCTGGCTCCTTGCAATATATTAGGAAGGCCAATTCAGCCTTAGTCGTAATAAACCTAACAACTTGTGGCGCTTTATATTAAATGCTCCTCGTGAAAATCGCAGGCCACAAAAGAGCTGTTTACTCTCGTTCGCACTGAAAGTTAGAATTGGCGCGGGCTGTAACAGCAGCTATTCTGTGATACGTCTCAGTGTTCCTAATATTTTGCCATTATATTTAGTTACAATGTGAGCGATGTTGCGTCTAATTGTGCAAAACACTGTCTCTAAAACTGCCGACAGAGGACTTCTGAAAGTTGGCGTCCGGAAACGAGTGTCTTGTGTTTTCGTTTGCAGCTGTTATGTGCGCAAGTTTCCGCGTAGGTTTCGGGCGCTGAATGCTGCTTTCATGCTTTGAAAAAACCACACAATGCTGCATCACCATTTATTTCACACACACATCTGCAGTCACAAAAGAGGCCAGCTATTACAGGTTTTGCGTAAAATTTGGGAGAGCTTCCGCAGCCGCTTTGTCGCATCATATACGGCTACATTGCGCTATCTTCTGTTTAGTTCACACAAAAATGTGTGGCATAAAAAATACAGACGAGTAAAAAATCATCTGTTGAACAAGTTTAGCGAGCTTCCGCAGCTGCTGTGTTTTGTTTTTTCATCAGCTTTTCCTTGCTTGCAGACCTGCCGCATTCTCATTGCTATATAGTGATGCAGAAGACATGCCATCATTTCTTCTTTGTGTTCCAAACAAGGAAAAGAAAAATGGTAGCTTTCTAGCATGCTTTCTACTGTCAATTCATAGACATTTTTGTGAAAGGTGTGCTTCTGAAATTCAGTCTCGGCTGCTTGCAGTAGGTGGAAAATGGTCCTACTGGGCTGTAATAATCCAGCTCGAGTTTTGCACTGAACTAGGGCACTTTCCTTTAGAGACTGTGCGGCAGCTTCTCCAATAAGGCACTCTCTATATTTTGAGCATGTTGTACTCTTCATAAGTTTTCGACACATAAAACCAGCCAGGTAATAAATTATACAATCAATAACCTCTGGCTCTGTACATACATGATCAAAAACTTCTTCACACTCAACTTCCGCGTCCACTAAGCCATCCAGTTTTTGTTTTAGTAGCTGAAGTTGTGTCTTTTCTTCATTGTCAACCTTAAACGCAAGCTTAACGTCAGTCAGTGTTAGTGTATGTGTATTATCGGCGGTTTGCACTTCGCAATTGCCAAACTTTGGCGGCTTGAGCAAACTATACACTGAGAGCATGTTATATAATTGCAGGAAAGTGGGCATAGAGGGGTGGTCATTTTGGCCTCCTGTCTGTCGGATAATTCCGAAGAAGCGTTCAAGCACGTCCTGATTGAACTTTCCCGTCAAGACATACCTGAACCCACACTCCTTGAGCAGGTACCGAGAGAGTTCCAGTGACGATAAAATTGACACGCGCAGTCCCTCTGCAGTCGGCTCGGTGAGGCAATTTTTACGAGAAATCTTTTCAGATAGTACATCTTGCTCCCACCTGTTTAGCCAATACAGTGAAGAAGCTAAAACTCGTAGATCTTTGCTTCCTACAGTAATGCCTTCTATCGGGCGGTTTCGATTCAGGGCGTCAAAGAGGTCATTGAGTTTTACGGTAAACTCCACCGTACCTTTCACATTTTCTAATCCTTGCGTGCCTCTCCTCGAATAAAACTCCAGACCTTTAGCTACGCTCCGGCGGAACAACTGGGTCGCCAGCTTAACACGCATTTTTTCAGTGTTTGTTGGATTAAGATGGAAAAATGTTAATTTAGGACAGACACGCGCCATGCCAGGTTGCTTCGAATCTTCTACAAACAATATGTCATAGTGCGCCCAGTGAACCCGTTCACCATTGACAACCAAAATCTTTTGTCGATGCAAGCGGTTCCGCACACATTTCAGGAGGTGAGGCACGTCAGAAAAAACAAAAACATTGCGCTTGTTGTCAACAGGATGAGTAAAGGAGTGTTTAGTGTGCCGAAGAGCTCCACTCACTCCGAACTCTTTCCACATTAAGCGATTAGTAGCTGCTCCATCGCACACAATCCCATCGACCAACGCGCCAGCTTCCTCCAGGAGAAAAATCGCTTTTAGTATGAGCTGTGCAAGTTTGGTGCCTTTTGTAGGACCCTTGCTCGCAAAGACAGCAACCGGCTGCGAAATGTGATCACCAGTCCATGGTCGGCGAGGCCATCGCTGGTCGTCGCACTGTCACAAAAATCGCTGAATCCACAATAAGTCATTGACTTTGAGTGCACTCTCATCTCTTTCCTTACCTGCAATTCATCGAACACTAAAATCCCGTGTCGCTGAAACTCGTCCTTGGTGACCATTTTTATTTAAATGCCGCAAAAAATCGCGTGTCAAATCCGCACTTTACTCTCACCACACTTAAATACCTTCGAACTGTTGTGACACAAGGAAGCGGTAAAACATCATTTTCTCGGAGGAAGGAATACGCCGATGGGCTGCGAATGTGCAGCAACAGACACAGCAAAAGACAGTCTTCTGTGTAGCGACGGCTCTTTTTATTTGCGAGTTTGGCAGCTGCCAAGCACTCTTTCACTGCCGTCAGCTGTATTCCTGGTAGCTCAGCTTCGGAAAGCTTCGTTTCAATGTCTTCCCCAGAAATTGTCTGCAGGCGCTAACGAGCTTGCTTAAGCTCAGCAGTGAGCATCTTCAACCGGTTGCAAAGGCGATTCTTCGATCTTTTGAGGGCATAGTTAGCACGCTTGAGCGTTGCAAGTTTTTCACGGTTTTGCAAGTTTTTCGCGGAGAAACGAGCACCACTCGCGAATTCGGAATGTGTCTGAGAGGCTGAAGCACTTCTGGCAGACCGATCCACCGGCACTGAGGATTAGTGGACATTTCTTGTGCCGCCATTTATTATCAGAATCGAGGAACGCACTTTGCGGCTCAGCCTTAGGATACTCTTTGACG
Source organism: Amblyomma americanum (assembly GCF_052857255.1). NCBI lineage: Eukaryota > Metazoa > Arthropoda > Arachnida > Ixodida > Ixodidae > Amblyomma > Amblyomma americanum. The sequence continues at coordinate 447,510,234 of NC_135497.1, forward strand.
CTAGGTCCTCCAGTACAAAGCCTTACTTTGTCTACATGCTCCAAAATAGTTTTAACGTCCTCCAAAGATCTCACAGAGCTTGTACATTTTAAATCCTCCAAAGAAACAAGTTTGCCCATCACCACTACTCTCACCTCCATTTTGTCATCAATTTCGACCACCTTGGCAGCCATCAGAGAAGCAGCAGGGCAGATGCCGCCCCACGAGCACGTTGCTTCATTCATGTCTGATGCGGTCATGTCGCCCGCTGATGCAGCACGTGAGGTAACCGACAGCAACTGGCTGGCAGATGTCTTGGAGCGTTTAAGTTGAAGAAAGACAACACTTTTGACTTCGTCCGTTTCGAGCCGGTGAAAACCCCAGCATTTAGACGGTAGGCACGAGAGTGGAGGATTTTCGAACAACTTGCGAATGCTCAGATCGCCGCTGTTGCTGAGCTGAAATCGGATTCTTCTTCAACCGGTGTCACGTTGCTCGCCTCAGCGGTAGTCGGCAAGGGGCTCATGCTAGCTTCTTCTGACAATTGCACACAAGGTTCGGCACTCCTCATTTTTTTCGCATCTAGCGGTTGCCTTTCGGCGGGTCGTTTTCTAGTTTTTTGAAGTCTTCGAAAGGTAGGCAGGGCAGTCAGGGAATCTCGTGGGCACCGCGTCCTTTACCAGAAACGCGCGTCGCGGGACGCTTTGCAGCACATGCCCATTGTACTCTGCCGTCCAGGTTTTGGACACAAAACTGGGCTCAAAATGTCTCTCGCTAACGTAGTCGGTTGTTTTTAGAGCTCGCTCCTCTCTTGGTATGGCCCGCCGCCACAGCTGCAGCCGTTCGTCTTCTTTCGGCGCCAAAAACAGCGAAAATTTTTCCTTGCAGGATTTGTGGCCCGTATTGCAGCGTGGCACAAAACACTTTTTCCCCATCACGTGAACGTAGAATGCACCAAAAACGAAGAAAATGATGGAGCGTGAATATCAGCGAAAAGCACCGAGCACGTGCACGAGAGAAAAACGACGCGGACGACAGAAGACAAGAACTGACACTTTCCATGCGGCCACCCGCCGCCCTGCCACCTAAAGCTAAGCCCCCAACCGCCTCGCGCCTTCTCTCGGCAGCCGGCGGGAATTCGTTCCTCGCTGTCGCCACTTGCTCTCCGTCGCGGGATGGCCCGTTCACACACCAAACCTATTCTAACACCATCGGCCAGAGCATGTAGGGCGCCGCTATCGCTGCTGCATAAGAACGTCACGCAAACTTCCGGTCGGATCCGCCGATTTCGGCGGAGCAGTCCCGGCTGCTCCACGGAGCAATCTCGGCTCGGCAACCGCTCCCTGTCTATGGTTGGAATTGGAAAACGCGATCCGTGGCTCAGATCTGCGTTTGGAATACAGTTGCTCCGAAAAGAGCAGGAAACGTTGCTCCAGAACTGCTCCAACTCTGCGATTGGAAGTCACCATTATTTTGCTCTGCTCTGTAAACAGACGACGAAGCAGCCGCTGCGACGAGATGGCCTTTGCGGCGTTTGCGCTGGCGGCTACATGACCCTTCAAGGCGCTTTATTGCACGTCAGCGCCACCAAACAGTGTCTACACGAGCCAAAGAGGCATTAAAGCAATACGACGACATTTACAGACAACTGAAGATTAAACACCTCCGTGTTGCCGCTAACGTTTCAACCCCCGCCGCGGCCGGAAACAGCACTGAATGAGGCTATAAGAAATGCTAGTGCCACGAGATAGTTCCCGCACAGGCTAAGCAGGCAAAAAACGTACATGACAACGTTCACATTCGCATTGCTGATCATTAACGTCCCTTGAATAGTCAACACGATTCAGACACCAACACAGCCGGCGCCATTTTAATCTCGGCTTACACCGCAATCGCATTCGTAAACCAAATATAAATTCAAAATTAGCGCCACTATTCATGCATTGCAATTTCTTGTCGACTATATAATGCATACAATACACTGCTTAAAATAAAAAAAATAAACACTTCTACAAAAGTAAACAACGTGGAGGAAGGAAAAATTAGAGGCCGTCACGTGACATATTCTGAAGCCGGAAACTAGCTCGGCGCCATATTGTCCGGGCGCGCTCTTATTTTTATCCGCGCTCCTGTTTACGTTTCTCCGCGGGCGTTTCAAACCAGGCGAAGGAGCCGACCTAAAGAGACTCCAGTGCGAGTGGTGCTTGGTTTCTGGCCGTTGTTCACGTACGGGAGACGTCGGAAGCGTTCGTGCGAGACATTCGGCTGCTTCCAGTTATTTCTTTGCCGCGTCGTCTCCGCACCATCCCCGCTCTCTCGTTCGAACGAAACAGTCCGGCCTTGCATGACCATAACCAAGTAGCATTCGGCGAAGGCACGTATCGTAACTGCGGTTAGCGCGGGTAGGGACTTTCACTTATTATGGTGGCCCACCATGGTACGCAGTTTCACACCAAGTGGGCCCGTCGCACCAAGAGTCTGGCGAATAAATACGGAGTGGAACCCCGTATTTATCCTGCTATGGTTGGTGTATGTCACCAACCATAGCAGTGATTGCATTTTTAGAGTGGAGAGCAGTAAGTAAACTTAAGGATTCTGTGTAAATAATACTGTTTGTGAGGTTCTCGTAAACTATTTGTTCAATGGCTACACAGACGGCGTAACATTTGGCAGTGAAAATTGATGCGCACTGTGTAAGTTATTTCATTCCAATTCTCTTTTATCACTGTGCTTCCAAAGTAAATATCTGCTTTTGAGCCATCTGTATAAAAGCTGTGGAAGTACTGTATTTTTCCTCAAGTCCAAGAAATTTTTGTGTATTATATGTCGCTGTGGAGTTTGTTCGTTACTAAACTGTGTAAGAGTGAAATCACAGATTGTAGGAAAATGAATCCATGGAGGCAATGGATCGCATGTTCGAGCAATGCCAGGTAATGTCAATGTAAAGTACTGCCTTTACTAAAGCTCAATGAAAATTTTTAGTACATGGCTCTCCTTGGAAGCTTCCCGTGTCCAGCTTGCTGGCACGGGGCTTATATTTAAATGGCCCTCTGCAACACTTTGTATTTGAGAGAATAATGATTTTTGAGTGGACAGCTGTCAAATGTGCCCATGAGGTAGTAAAAAATTTTTTCTTTGCTAGAATGAATTTAGAGCTTCATGCATGACGTCCCTGAGCAAGGTTTTGATGGCTGGTTGTTTGCATGCTATGCTCCATGAAAGTGGCCCACATACTGGCCACGCTTTAATCATGCTCTATGGTGGATAGCACAACCCTCTCAGTTTTATGCTGAATGAGCGTGCACGTGTCTGCTTTTGGCTGAGTCGTGAACAATACTGCCATGCATGGTCACACCCCAGCTTAGTGTTCAGCCTGACTTTTAATGCTGCTCTTGTTTTTGAATGTTGCAAACTGTCTCTATTGCGTATGCTTGGGTGCTGTGTCAACAGGGCCTTCTGCTACAGCAGTGAGGACGAGAAAAATCCTGTAGTATCTTGTTTTTGATCTTGAATACAGTATTTATCTTCATGACATGTTTTTGTGTGGCTGCCTATTTCAGGAATGCTTTCTCATAGAGCAGTGAGGATGGGCAAATATACTAAAAAGTTACAGTGCTTGACACTGAAGCAAAATGTAGCATCAGAATATGTTCATGAAGGTGGCCGTGCCAACAATTACTTTTGATTCACAACTCCAAGAGCCGCTCAAAGAGGTGACAGAAAGAGAGAGGCCTGAAGTGCCTATAGTAGCACAGCAGGAGAGGATATATGGCGGTGGGGGTGTCACCCCCTTCCCAGAACCAGAAATTTTACTTAGGAAAACCATGCTGAACCCCTTTTTCTCAACAAAAACAGTCCAAAAAATATGTGTTTCAAATAGGACTGGTCCTCTTTGAGAATGATTCATAAATCCATGCATTGTAGCACTGCAACACAGCATGTTTCACATCCAGAGATATAGTTTGGAGCATAATGTATATGACCGCAGCTTTTCAGACTGCTTCTAGAAGTTTAGAAGTACCCAGTGGCTGCAGTATGTTGCAGAGTGCTGTGCAATATTTCAGTGCTGTATTTCATTTTTAACGTGCAGAGCTGCAACTGTACGCACCAATTTTCGCTGCTTGATGAAATACTAGCTTGTAATGTTACTGCATAGTAGCACACTTAACTTGCCATCAACAATACAGGCAATGAAAGTGAATTTGTTGTACGTAATGAACTCATGGAATTATTTTTCTTCAACATAACCACACGCATCATTGAAATTCAATGCACATATGTGGATCCTCATTCCACTAAGTGCTTTTTACCACAAATAACACTCACTGAACATGGGCACATTAACCACGTGTGAGAAAAGGCCTCCAAATTCAGTTAGAGCTTAACCGTTTTCGTACTGCTTGACCATGGCCACAGCCAGAAAAGCAATTGCAATACTTGCTACAGGAAACTGGTCTAAAAATAGCACGCGATCAAAAATACAGACTTGACCTCGATATGAACGAATACACTTGAGCCCGGCACGCCACAGAGGCAAACACAGACGTTTCAGACGTTATACGCTTCAAACGGGCATGCAACAAAGTTTCTGAATACTAAGCACAAAGCTAGCGCAGCTGCATCATTTATAATAGCGCCTTCCTCCCATGTTATGGCCCCTGCCGCTAACACAAGCGCAATTTCGGGAAAACAAAATTGGCAGCTGTATTATAATCAACACCAGTTGCAATCGCTGGAGCGTTGCAAGAACACGTATAAGTAGCAACGAGGTTTCACTGCCGATGCAAACGGGAGCGCGAATGGCACACGCACACTGCACGCTCAAGACACGAAACGTTCGCACAACACGCCGACGAACACTCTGCAGCGCACGCCGTACTGAACCAATGGTGAACGAACAGCGCGAATGGTCCTCGATGAACAGCGGCGGTCTCCCGGCGGCTCTGGCCAGTGTCGCAGTAGATAAAATGCCCGTGCTATCGTTGTCGCCGAGCGCGTTCAAATCCGGGCACGCAAAAAGATTTTTTGTGCTCAATTACACCTTGAGATATGGGCGAACGCCGGCAAACGTCAGACTGTGAGCACCACCAAAAACAGAAATTCGAGCAGTTACGCCTACGCCGTACCTCAAATGGCACGCCGCGGCCCGCTGCTGCGCCCGGTTGGTAAACAAGCTGCCCGGACAAGATGGCCTCCCGATTAAAAAAATGACGTCACTTCCGCCACACTTTATTTTCCATGTTGTTGTATGGGAAGGGCCTCTCCTGAGTTTTCCTTCCTCCATGGTAAACAAAAGCGATTCAAAAATGCGAAACTAATGCTACAAGTGAATCAGTAATGGTTATTTTTCGTCATACAGTTTCTGGATTCATAGCAGAATCCAGAGCCGCTCTTGCGCGCCGCCATTGGATGGATGGATGGATAGATGGATGGATGGATGGATGGATGGATGGATGGACTTATGGATGTATGGATGGATGGATACGGCTGAACCCTTGGCAGAGAAGCGTTTGCGGGTCGGTAGGCTGGAAACGCCGATTGGTGTCGAGAATAGGCCCAGGTCGAAATAACGCAAGCGTTATTTCAACCCATGACGTCGCATCCGGTTTGAAGAAAAGACATCACGTCCGGCCATTTTTTTTTTTTTGCTGTTTGAGCCGAGCCGAGCATTGCTTTCAGTAGCACTATGGCCGGTCGGCGTGAGGAGCGTGCGATCGTGTTGCACGTGAGTAATTTGTTCTTTCTATCTTTCCGTATGCACTTACTGAGCGATTGCCTGTTTTCTGACACTCGGCATTCTGTTGTCAACTTCCTTGCGCCCGAATATTTTGTGTTAGCAGATAACCCCGGACTAGCAAGGAGCCCGCTTGCCTGCCAGTGGACCCAAAGGCCCGGAGGGAAAGACTCATTTGTTTTATCGTAAGTTCTGCTCAAAAGCTCTGTGCAGGTCTACGGAAAAGAGCAAGCGCTGAACGTGTTTTTATATCTTTTGTCAACCCAGCCCAACGTATCTCATGGTCATGTAAAACATGCGTAATTAACAGCTTTTGCGTGCTCCCGAAAAAAGGCGGGAAAGTTTTGACAACAGTCCAGTTAAACCACGGCCACCTTTATTACTAATAAAGCCGGTCGTGAGTTGAACTAACCGTTTGTGCGATGAGTTTTGTACGCGGTCCGATTTTTTGTGGCCCCGCGGCTGGGAAAGTCTGCAGAGTGTTGACTTAATTGCACTTCACAATTGTGTGCTCCTGTTACAATTCGCTTTCTAACACAGGCGTAAAAATTTCGGCGAGATAAGCGATTACTCTTTGGTGTTTGCAGAGCGAAACATGTTCTTCATTTAAATTCATGTCTATTTCAGAAAACAGCCCTTGAAAAACTGGCATGCAGTTTTCTGGTATGCACGGGCCTTCCCGATTCCTGCTTCGAGTCCGCGTTCACTTGCTGGCGCAGAGGCTGAAAAAATGGGACGTTATAATGCTGAGGCAGCAAAGGCTTTAAGGCGCCACAAGGTGAGCCCTCCACCTTCGGTGATAATTTTAAAATGAGTGCTGTGCCACCTGCACCGAACATCGGTTTTACGTGGGGAAGGTGTTTGGACTTAGATGGCCAACTAGCATGGAGCGCATGAGGCAACTGGAAAAGCAAGCATTCTTTTAAGGCCTCTAATCTTAAGACCTTTTTACAGCTGATGCTGTAAAGAGGCCTTAAAGAGATGAACACTGTGGACAATGTGCATGATGTCCTTTGACTGTTTTGAAGCTTGTGAGCTGCATAAAGCTCACAAGGCACTGTTTCAGTGTGTGACAGGTCATTGTGGTGATATGAGAAGAAGACATAGTACAGCACAATGGGACAGAGAAAAGGAGTACACAGGATAAGCGCTCACCCTGTGTGCTCCTTTTCTTTGTCCCGTTGTGCTGCGCTGTCTTCTAATATGCTATACCAACAAGCCCAAACTACCACTTTGTTAAGATTGTGATCACGATAGGTTTCGTTGATTTGGCTGCACTCTCTGCACTAGTTCTGAGAAGTTCTGCAGTGGTGCCGGCAGCGTGCAGCGTCAGTTCAGACAATTCAAATGCATCTTGGCACTGGTCGCTTCTAAAACGAATGGTCGAGTGCAGACCTGATTGTCTGATAGCCTTGCTGTCGTCACGAAAGTGCAGCCAACTGCATGCCTCCGACACCAACGACCACCAAAATCCTGAAAACTTGGAAGAATTTTCAAGCAGCAAAGTGCAAAGAAATCTTACCATGAACCTGCTCTAGGAAATCGTCATTTCACAGAGAAAAAAAGTCGGTGCATGTATACACACAGACGACTTACGAATTAGCACTGAAATGCTGCCCATGCGACTCGACTTGACCGCTTAGGTTTTCATTATGACGCCTAAAACAGTCACTCAACTCCTCCATGTGTAGGTCGAAGAATAAGAGACGGTATGGCACGTGTTATTTATTGAAATGATGACAGTTATTTGCTGAATGGTTATGGATTATGGAGGTATAGTGTCCTAAAGCACCTCAGGCTATGAGGGACGCCGTAGTGAAGGGCTCCAGAAATTTGTACCACCTGGCGTTGTTTAAGGGAGCTGCTGACCCGAAGGACATGGGTTCAATCCCGGTCACGGCGGTTGAATTTTGATGGAGGCGAAATTCTAGAGGCCCGTGTACTGTGCAATGTCAGTGCACTTTAATGAACCCCAGGTGGTCGAAATTTCCGGAGCCCTTCACTACAGTGTTCCTCATAGCCTGAGTCACTTTGGGATGTGAAACCCCCATAAACCAAACCAATCTTTTTTGTAATTAGGTGTAAGGCATTATTATACACGGATTACTAGTGGTATACTCCTACGGCTGCTAAATAATTTATAACTGAATTTCTCTTGATGTTTCAGTTTCAACAGCTGAACGATGACTGTGTCCTTAAAGAGAGGTTGTAGCTCATGTGAGGCGTGAAAAACTGCAAAATAATTGGTGCTTCTATATTTGTTGTCAATCCTCCTCTCGAGGAAGGCTGGTTTCAGCAGTGCAGTAAACTTAAACGATAAAGCAGCAATTAAATCGCAATTTTTTATGCCTCTAATGACCTAAAACCTCTCTTTGTTGTCACAGCTCTCATTCGGCTGTTTAAACTGAAACAGCATGACAGAAAAATTCGATTATAAATGATTTAGCGGTCGTAGGCGAATGCCGCATTGTGATTCATGCGTTGTAGTGTCTTCCGCTTCAACATAAAGAAGAAAATATGCCACCAAAATTAGGTCTCTATGCTCCCTTTACGTGCACTGACATCGGACAGTACACGGGCCCCTAGAATTTTGCCTCCATCAAAATTCTAGAGGCCCATGTACTGTGATGTCAGTGCATGGTAAAGAACCCCAGGTGGTCGAAATTTCCAGAGCCCTTCACTATGGCATCCCTCATAGCTTGAGTCACTTTGTGACGTTTAAACCCCCATCGACATTTCAACAAAGAACTGTCATCATTTCATTAAATAACTAGTGCCATACCCTTTTCAGTTCTTGAACCTACACATGGGCACTGCCATAATGCTGCACCGCAGCTGCGGTGCAGCAATCCGGCTTTCATTTCATTCATTTCTGCCAATCTATAACTCGTGCCGCACTTCTTATAATAGTGCAGGAAGTGCAGCTGAATGGAAGAGACCTTACCATCATGTGGCTACTTTCTTTGCATTGTGTGGGCAACAGTTTTTTGTCCTAGCCATTACATAGAAAGAAGAAAAAAAAGGAAACGTGGGAACATTCATTATTAAGACTACAGCTTTCACCTGCAGACCCCAAATGAACAAAGCCTGCCTGTATACTGAACAAAGCAACTAGGCTGTCACGTATCTAGCATATTATAATTTTGAAAGTGGGGCCCCTGCTGTGAAACTGGCAACGTTTATGCCCCTAGAGACAAGCAGTGGTGAGAGGCGAGAAGTCACAGACGAATGTAGGTAGGACAGGTAGCTGAACGAGGAAGTAGTTCCCATATTTGAAGAATACATGGAAAGACAAGGACGAGGCATGTTTATGTTCTTCCTTTTATGAGTGTCGTTTTGTTTTCATAAGTTAGGAGTAGATGTTTCTTGTAGTTTCACTTTTTAAGGAAAATGGGAAGGTTGTTCATCTTGAGACATGCAGGCCAAAAGACAGAGCACAGCAGTGACACAAACAACATTAGTGTTTGTGTTCTGTTCCTACTGTTCTGTATGCTTGCACCCCTTGTCCCCAAATGGGGCATTGACATGATCTTACGTGGTGCTATGCTGGTAAAGGATGTGTGCTGCATACATATGGGTGTGTGTGGCATTCAGATTCAAGCACGCAACACACGGCTTCTAGTGCAGTAGGAATTATGGGAGAAAAAACCTCAAGGATGTGGATGAATAGTTTAGCTCTTCAACACGATAGCAAGGCGGGCGAGTTGGTGATACATATTTAAAAAATTAACAGCGCGGAAAACGTGGACATCAAGGGTAGAAAACACAAGACAAGCGTGGACGAGTTGGTGATACATATTTAAAAAATTAAGAACACGGAAGACCGCAAAATCAAAGGTAGAAAACATAGGACAAGCGGTTTTCCTGTGTTTTCTACCCTTGAAGTCCCCATTTTCCGCACTGTTATGTTTTTTGCTCTTCAGCTTGCCTTTTCTGAAAAAATTCTGTGGCAGGAGGTTCTAATACATGCAGCCCACCCCTCATGTAATACTCCCTTGTGGGCCATTGAGATACAAATAGATAAAAAAGTAGTGCCCTTTCAAACAGTATAATTTGCAACTTTGGTGCAAGATTTTCAGTGGCCCCTTGATAGAGTTTTTGCCCAGATCTTGTAGTGATTGCTTAATGTCACTTGGTCCCAAGAACCAGACAGTTAACCAATTGCCCTTGTGCCTCTTGATGAGAAAATCTGAGAGGTAAAAATGACAATTTACCATAGCTGTGAACAGTAATGAGCTGGATGTATTGCCGAGAGAATCGAGGTCATCTACTTGACAGAGGTAAGAATTTTGGTTTGGCTAGAGCATAGGTGGCTTAACATCATGTTCCGTATCTTAATAGATGTGGCATTGTTGGCATGTGTAATTAAAATTTTTTTTCGATGTGTGTGGCTGGTGAGCTGTCAGCGCAGGCATGACTAAGTTGTAAGCTCAACCAGAAGTACCTGTGCTGTTTGAGCTCAGGGCAAGAGCTTTGAGCGAGGCCACTGCACTACCTCCTTGTTGTACATTTGGCTTTCGTGGTGCTCCAGCTTCCTCCTTCCCCCACCTTTGTTAGGAATGTCGCCATGGGGCCGAGCGAAAGTGGTGGGGTGTAATTAGAGCAGTGGCATGGCCAGAAGGTCCATCCGAACAGCACTGCGTAAGACTTGTTTGCTGGATTGGCCCCGCAGTCAGAAATGAGGTGAGTTATGAGTGGGCCACTGTGGAGAAAGACCGTAGAACAGCGGGAAACATGCCACGAATGGTGGAGAGCTATAGTTTGGAAGCAACCTTTAATGCCTTTGTTGCCATTGTGGTTAAAGTTATCTGTGAGACCATCAAGGGCAGCACCTGTTCTGAATGCATCGCATAGCAATAGATCAGAACTTGAATTTTATAGTTGGCTCATGGGCGTATGAATGCAGGAGGGGTATGAATCGGTTCAGATTTCACATTGAGACGCATCAAATTCAGAAACCTTAGTACTCACAGATACAGTAAAACCTCATTAAAGCGAACCTCGTGGCACTGCGGAGAAACTAAGTGCAAAGCGGCAATATTGTCACGAAGACGATGAAGCTGGCAGTGGTGCAGGAACAGAAAGGTCGCGTTATAGGCGAGTGGCCATTAAAATCATCTCACTGCCATCATTCATCGCCGCTTATTATTGGGCTGGTCGCTACATAGCAGTTGGTGTGAGATGGGGAATATCAGCCCCATCCTGGTCCTGGAGCTTCAGAATCCTCCGCCGGCCGTGTGCACCTGGTTCGCCCTGCCAGGCTGTGCCCCAGCCCGCCAGACCTGGTGTGAGATGGGGGGTATCATCCTGCTCTGTTAGGCCGTATTTGAGTGAACAAGCAAGTGCCTAGCACGCATGCAGCTTTTTCCAACAGTACAAGTTTAGCTGTCTTCAGCTTCCATGTAGGCATTGCTTTCATTAGATGGCGTTTTGCCAATGATGGAAGCAACAGTGTCAGTACCAAACTGTGCTGAAGAAGTCTTGGACTGCAGTGCCTAATACATCACCAATCATGCAAAAAAAAATTGAGTCTCCACAATGCCTCCTGTAAACAGGGGGTATTTAGGAATACCTGCTCTATTCCAAGGCCTGGATTGCGAGCAGTTGGGGATAAGAGTTAATGGAGAACACCTTAGTAATCTGCGATTCACAGATGAGATCGCTAAGTCACCCAGAAGATGAACTGCAAAGCAAGATCAGTGAGCAGAATGGTGGGTCTAAAGAATTAAATGAGTATAGACACCTAACTTTCGGGTGCTTGTTTTTTTGTTTGTAATGATGCATGAGGCATTGTTAAACATGGATTACCACCTGGCATTTTTCTATAACCATTAAATAATTTTTAATGTCATTTATTTCTCGTTCTGTTTCGGTCTCAGTTTCAACAGCCGAATGAGGACTATGACGCCAACGTGTGCCTATAGGTCACGTGAGGCATGAAAAAACTGTAATATAATCCCTGCTTCCACATTAGTTGTCATTCCGGCTCTTGAGGAAGGCTGGCTTCAGCAGTGCAGTAAATTATAACGATGAAGCAGCGATTATATGGGCGTTTTTCCATGCCTCACGTGACACAAAAGCACTCTTCGACATCGCCGCCATTGTTTGGCTGTTGAAACCGAAACAGCATGAAAGAAAAAATTAAATTATTTAGCGGCCGTGGGCAAATATTTCATGGTGATTCATGTGTAGTAGTATTTTCCACATCATTAGAGAAAATAAAACATGCAACCGCAATTACGTGCCTACACTCCTTTAACATGAAAAAAAAACAAATGGAAAATGCTCTTGGCCATTCCCTCCAATGCAAATGCTGTGTGGTGTAAAATATTGTTACATGGTGGCCGGCTGAAGAGTGAGGCGCTATGAACGATGGCAGAGGTGATTTACATTGAGGGAATGGCTGAGTGCTCTGTAGCGAGTGATCTGTACCGCACCAGTGCCAGCTTTGTCGTCACTTTTGTCATTGGAGTATGCAACTTCAACAAGGAAATCCCCCCACCTCTCACCTGCCCCACTACCCCACCCCATCCCTCACCTTCCCTTACCGAGCGATGGGAGACCTTGCTAACCAGCCCCGCCGTGGAAGACCAGCTCGTCCTGATCTCCAGGGGCCAGGCGGCTAGGGAAGCATATGGGTCCCGTGAAGAGGGAACCACTCCCATCGACGGCGTCTAAGCAGACGTCGAGCTCGAATCAATAAAGTTGTTTCTCTCTCTCTCTCTCTTGTCGTCTCCATCATAATATTCCTTTTCCCCATGAACATGGTCACATATAGGAAACTCGGTGGTGTATCATCGTTTGCGTAAGAACTTAAGGACACTGACAAGTTCCCTATGCAGCCGCTGACCACACACCATACATGGCAAAATAACTTTTGAAAAGTAATAAATTTCATTACTAATTACTTTCCTGGAAATCTCACAGAACTAATTGAATTACATTACAAATTACTGCTCTCAAAAATTAATGACATGACATTACAATTACCTGCCTTAAGTAATGAAACGTACTTCTTAGTTTTGATGCTAAAATGTTGCGCATTGGTCATAGTTTGTGCAAAATTTCTAGTTTTTTGTTTGCACTGCCACTAAGCTTGGAAATGGCCGTTGGAAATTTTGCCCCTCTTTAGTCAATTTGAACAGCCAGTTTGCTGATGTAGATGGTATTTCTCATATCACTCTTCAATCAGAAGTACATCATTCAATGTGTAATATCGTCCCACCTTCCTGATTTTGAAGAATTTGTCATCCGCGTAAACAGCGGGAGTGCATTGACTACTTATCTATGCATCATCCCAGAAGTGCATAGGGGCGCTGAGGAGCTGCCAATTCTGCTGATGTTCAATTGATTTGTTCTGGAGGCAAGTTGGTGGAAATAAATTGCATGTCGCTGGGACGCTGTTGCCTTTATTGCCCTTGAGTTACAAATAGGGCCTCAAATGAGGCCACAAAAAACCGACAACTGACGACCAACTTTCTTAGATGTGTCAGTTGAGACTTCTTGTCAGTGCGGCGATGTCAAAGTACTTGCTCAAGCACTCGCAGTGCGTCTGTGCAAAGGTGCCATGTGGCATGCCTTGGTCATGGAGCTCTTCTGGTGGCCATGCAGCGCCTTTGTGTATGAAACCATATGCAGTGCAGGAAGATTCGTAGCAGTCCTGCGACTGATATGCAGACCTTTCACAAAGGCAGTGCTGGCGCCTGCGCGCACACCACCTCTCGTACGCGTACGCCGCTTCCCTAGGGTGCTGGCTATTACTGGTTGCGCGCTTTTAAGGCAAGAGCCTTAAGTGGCACATTAACGTCGATACGTGGGTATGTTGTCGATGTCCAGGAAAAGTGGTTCACAACCCCTAGTGTCATCATCAGCAAAGAGAAAAATTTCTTCCGAGGGTGCAGAGAATTGAACCAAGGGCCTTCAGATTGTGAGGCGATCGCACAACCCATGGGCCACAAAACCGTATTGCTTCGTGGCAAGTAATGATTCATTTAATGTATGTGTTGCCCTATGACTATATGCTAATGAGAAGGTGTGTCACTAGAAAGGAAGGAAACGTTATAAATTAAAAAGTGAATGTTTTTTGCCTTCAAAGCATGGAACTAGTCTCTAGTGCCTCCGTAATTTATTCTTCTTTTGGGTGTCGCCGCGGTGGCTCATTGGTTATATGGTGCTCGGTTGCTGACCCGAAAGACTCTGGTTTGATCCCGGCCGCAGCAGTCTCATTTCGGTGGTGGTGTAATGCTATAGGCCCCTGTACTGTGCGATGTCAGTGCACTTCAAAGAACCCCAGGTGGTCACGATCCCCGGAGCCCTTCACTATGGCATCCCTCATAGCCCGAGTCGATTGCGTTGGGACATTAAACCCCCATAAACTGCGTCTTTGCTTTGTATATGCTCATCTCCACAAACGCGAGGCCAAAGCATGGCAGATACGAGAAGCATGGACTCGGTATGCAGCAAAAGTAATATCGCTAGTAATTAATTACTTTTCCGTGAAATTACTGCTTGAAGGTAGTTCATTACATTACTAAATTGCCAGGCCACAAAAGTAATGAATTACATTCAAAATTACCGAGAAAAGTAATTTATTTACTGTAATTTTATTACAGTAATTTAATTGCTGGCCAGTCTGCCACACACTGATTTCAAGGTGATTGCACACTGCTTCTCAATGAATGCGAAATCCTGACATGATAGCTTTTGGAAATGGTACAAAACAACACCTTTTGCATTTTTAAAGCAAAGATTTGTGCCACCTTCCCTTTTATTTTTTGTCTCCCTCCCTCCCTTTTTCCACCTTCGTATTTTTTTTGGATGTTATGAATGCAAAGTTTTCAACAACCTTGAATCAGCCCCTATGAAAAATTTATTTGCTGGTCTGCACGTGACTGTCTCTATGTCCAGGTTTTGCGCCATTTCCTAGTCCCTGGCATTTATTAGCACTTTCACTTCAATAAAACTTTTGTGAATGTGCTGGCACAAATTTTGAAAAGTTCCTTTGCTAGCGCTTGCAAGTTGTTTCCGTATTTTTGTTTTCCATGGGGGTGAAGTTTCATGGCATGTCCAGTCCGTCAACTATTTCTTACCGTTCTCAGATACTTTGTCCAGTTACACTTGTTCATTGTGGAAGAGCCGCAGCTGCTCTTAAGATGCTTCATGTCCTTGCCTTTGTGCAGGGCAGCAGCGGTATCTTCTCCGCAGTGCTATCTTGCATGTGGGCAAAGCATCCAAAATTGATAACTAGCTTGGCTGGCATTTTCTCTTGTCTCTGAATGCATCATATGGTCAGAATTTGGCAATATTATGGACATGTATACCAGGGAATCGTTTCAAAAAGTTATCCAGGATTTGTATTGTGAATAAAAATGGCACAACACGCATAATTTTTTGTTTTGTGATACTGCAGATTACACGAACCAAGAACAGAACAGCAAGGATCTACTGTATTTCTTTGATGGGCTGCGACGGTTTTAAAGGGTGTCTAGCAACCTAGAAGGGTCAAGAGGAATTTCGTTTACCTGGCAAAATCTGGGAGTTGCGAGGGATACCATCAAGAAAGTGGTCAAGTCTCGGAAAAGGACGAACTGAAATTAACGCAGAGGTCTGCTGCGAATTTTATCGATACTGTGAGTGTCCAGCACACGGTCCGTTCTTAGTGGCATGACATAGTTTTGCTTCTAATGAGTATTAGGCATGGCAGCCTGTCTGTTATAACTCTTTTTCTTGTCTTCAATTAAGTGAGCATTGTATATACTAATTGGTTCTGTACAGGTTGCCACACTCCTCCTTAAGTTTGGTCTGGTGCATATGAATAGACACAGCTACGTTCAAAAGTATTTTCTGTGGAATAAATCGTAGTCATATGAATGTGCAGAATTCATGCGCTTTCAGTATACTGATGCGAGGTGCCACGCCACACCAGTGTGGCATCAAAATCGGTCTGTAAATCTTGCTCTCAGGCCTTGTCAATCTTGTAGGCTATTGCAGAAACAGAGGCCAGTTTCTCTGTGGTTCGAGCTGTGGTGACGAGGTCGTAAAAATCTGTTACTTTTTGTGGAAATGCTTGGTGCTTATCCTGTGGCATTGCTGCTGTCGAAAGGGATGCCAGTGTGTGCCTTCATTGGAAAGGCAGTAAAAGGTAGTGCTTATCAGTTATCAGCAAACCAACCCTTGTCAGCCCTCTTGTTCAAGGGTTCCTTCTTGAAAGCTTGAAATATTCTTTTGCAGTACAATGAACTGTGTATGGAGTCCCTGAAATCATGCAGAGCGTTCCGTTTAGAATTTTTCCAGAATTTTTTCAAAGTAGAGATTTGTTTCTGTTGTGAAAGCACATGTAATGTCAGCACATATGGCTGCCACTCTTATGAACCATTAAAAGAAAGCAAAAACTTGTGAGCATAACTTTAACAAACTTCCATATCTAAGAGTCCGGATCAGTCAGGCACTATTCGTCCAGTGAGAAGGAAAACAGCTGCTGAAATTTCAGCACAGATTCCTAGTTGAAATGTGCCAGCATCTGTGGGTCCTTTACGGCCAGGGATTCCAGTGTGGTGAAACCCATACACAAGAGTTAAGTGGGCCATGTCCCGTCAAGAATGCTGCATCTGGGGCAGCATTCCACAGCTGGAGGTGTCACAAGAAAGTGTGGAAGAGGTCGTCTTGTTAATGCTCTAACTCTTGTTGTAGCTTAAGCTGCTGTTCATCGATTTTGTGTGTCATTTTATGTTTCTCAACAATGCTACATCAGATCATATGCCTTTTCAGTGTATAAACTGTGACAAGAAGAGCATCTCCACCGAAGCTGTGGTCTCGTGCTTGGGTGCTCGGCTACGGGAGGTCGTGTGTTCGATTTCCGCAAGCCTCCGGTCCACCAGCCGGTTAATCC
Organism: Amblyomma americanum; assembly: GCF_052857255.1. Classification (NCBI taxonomy): domain Eukaryota; kingdom Metazoa; phylum Arthropoda; class Arachnida; order Ixodida; family Ixodidae; genus Amblyomma; species Amblyomma americanum. The sequence continues at coordinate 447,526,835 of NC_135497.1, forward strand.
AATGGGAACAGGCGGTCCCCCGGCTTAGTTCTCGGCTCTCTAGGGCTGCACTGCGTGGGAAGGATAGACTGCGCCTCAAAATTCCGGTCATATGCGGGCACAAAAACGTCTCCACGTGGTTAAAACCCGCAGTCCAAAACTCTCGCCTTGTGCCAGTTACAAAACTCACAACGTTCACTTCTCCAGCCTCAAGATAGATGTGCCATAAGCACTCTCCGCTCACAAACCCCCTTCGAGCAAAGTGCGGCGGTATTTGATTGCTACCGTTGTGGCTGGCTCACACGCATCAGCAGGTGTGCATGACAGGTTAAAAAAAAAGATGGGCTTCTACCGCACGAGGTGGATTTAGGGTTTCTTGACGGTGGAACTTATATCTGATCCATCAAGGCAACGGTTTGGTCGAAGACCCTTCTCCCAAACATCGCACCCTAGATGAGCCGAGCACCATGGCAGGGAAATCTCAAAACCGGTGGGTACCCGGCGGCACTGGGAATCGAACACAGCACCTCCCAAATGTGAGGCGAATGCTCTACCACAAAGTCGCGCTTCGGTGCTATGATCTTCGCCAAAAGGCCGAGAAATGAAAAGCCGTCAGATTGTCGTTCGGCAGCTTACAAAGTCAAGCTGTCATGTTTTCCTGAATACAGTTATGGCTCAGGCTAATTGTACCATTCTACACGATTTTCCCTCATTAATTGAGACTCTCAGTAAGCTTTTCGATGCGATAAATTATGAAGAGGAATGAAATATTTGTGTGAAATGTTTCTTTTCATCACTGCATTTTGTGGAAACATGTTTGTATTGTAATTTCAAAGGTTTTGTCAAGGCGTTCATTCGAAGCACAGGTCGGTTGGTCTTGGTTGACCGGCGACACGACGGGCACACTCACAGGCGTCGTCCGAAAAACCCAGCTGCACTTCGTCTGCTTCTTCGTAGTCCCGCTTGAACTCGTCCGCTTCTTCGCTGCGCTGCGCCTGTCGGTCCCATTACAATTACTCTCCTTCCGAAAAAGGAGCCATCCTGGCGACTTACGGAGAGGAGAGGATGGGCGGGTCATAGTAAGGCTTGAGGCGCTCAACGTGCACAGTTTCGGGCCCCCGGCGACGGTGGTCCGAAGAGGGAACGAGCGGCTCAACGATATAAGTCACCGGAGAAGTTTGGTGGACAACCCGGTAAGGTCCGTGAAAGCGAGACAGTAGTTTCGTGGCGAGGCCGGGAGTGGAGGAAGGCACCCAGAGCCAAACGAGGGCGCCAGATGGGTATGACGCTGGAGGGTCCGGGGAATCCCGACGGTGTTTCTGATCCCATTGTTGCTGGGTGGTGAAAGAGCGGGCAAGTTGCCGGCATTCTTCGGCATACAGGTGAGCTTCGGAGAGTAAGGTGGTCTCGGAAGGGTCAGGGTGATAAGGAAGGATGGTGTCCATGGTGGATGTAGGCTCCCGGCCATATAAGAGGAAGAAAGGAGAAAACCCCGTTGTTGTCTGAGTAGCTGTGTTATACGCGTACGTGACGAACGGGAGCACTTGATCCCAGTTGGAGTGGGCGGTGTCAACGTACATGGCGAGCATGTCACTCAGAGTGCGGATGAACCGCTCAGTCATGCCGTTGGTCTGGGGGTGATAGGCGCTGGTGTAGCGATCAACGATTTGGCATTGCTTGAGCAGGGCCTCGACGGCGTCCGAGAGAAAAACACGGCCGCGGTCACTTAGAAGTTCTTTCGGGGCGCCGTGACGAAGAACAAGACCGTGGAGAATGAAGTGAGCGACATCGTTTGCGGTAGCAGATTTGAGAGCCGACGTTTCGACGTAACGGGTGAGATGGTCAACGGCAACGATGATCCACCGATTATTAGCCGAAGTAGTTGGAAGCGGGCCATAAAGATCAATGCCGACGCGGTCAAAGGGACGGCCAGGGCAAGGTAACGGCTGCAAAGAAGCGGCGGCGGAGTGGGGAGGTTTCTTGCGACGTTGGCAGGCTGTGCATGACCGAATGTTCTGACGTATGTAGCGGTACCTACCTCGCCAGTAGAATCGCTGACGAAGGCGAGCATATGTTTTCAGTACACCGGCGTGGCCGCATTGTGGAGCGGCGTGAAAAGAGGCACAGATTGTAGCACGGAGGTGTCGAGGGATGACCAACAGCCACTTCCGGCCGTCGGGGAGGTAATTACGGTGGTATAAGAGGCCATCACGAACGGCGAAGTGGTGGGCTTGGCGGCGAAGGGTCCGGGTCGAATGATGCGGCGAGGGAGTGTTCAGGAAGTTTAGCAGCGAGGTGATCCAAGGATCCTTCAGGCACAGACGAGGGCAGAGGTTGACTCGCATGGGAGTGGTGAACGAGAAAAGGCGTCGGCGTCCGAGTGCTTGCGGCCGGAGCGATAAATGACGTGTATATCAAACTCCTGGAGACGTAAAGCCCAGCGGCCGAGTCGGCCAGAAGGATCTTTGAGGGAGGATAGCCAGCATAGTGCGTGGTGGTCTGTGACGACATAGAAGGGCCGGCCGTAAATGTAAGGGCGGAACTTGGCAATTGCCCAAATGATGGCGAGACATTCTTTTTCTGTGACAGAATAGTTTGATTCCGCCTTGGTGAGGGCGCGGCTGGCGTAAGCGACGACGTATTCCGGATACCCAGGCTTTCGCTGGGCAAGAACTGCGCCCAAGCCCACACCGCTCGCGTCAGTGTGAACTTCTGTCGGACAGGCGGGATCAAAATGGCGAAAGATGGGGGGAGAGACCAGCAGGCGGCGTAAAGTGCTGAACGCGGTATCGCAGGCGGGGGACCAAGACGAAAGGTTCGGGCTGCCGGCAAGAAGCTGCGTTAAAGGGGCGATGATACTGGCGAAATTTCGGATGAAGCGGCGAAAATATGAGCATAACCCTATAAAACTGCGAAGTTCTTTTAAGGTGGTTGGTTTGGGGAAGTCAGCGACGGCGCGAAGTTTGGCAGGGTCAAGAAGAACGCCGTCTTTGGAGATGACATGGCCTAATATTGTGAGCTGCGTTGCACCGAAGTAACATTTTTTCAAGTTTATTTGGAGGCCGGCGTCAGTAAGGCTAGTGAGTACGCGCTGAAGGTGGTGCAGATGGGAAGGAAAATCTTTGGAAAAAACGACAATGTCATCTAGGTAACACAGACAAGTTTCCCATTTGAGGCCACTGAGAATAGTGTCCATCATCCTTTCGAATGTGGCTGGAGCATTGCAGAGGCCGAATGGCATCACATTGAACTCATACAAGCCGTCTGGGGTGACGAAAGCGGTTTTCGGCCTGTCGTTCGCTGCCATCGGGACCTGCCAGTAGCCGGAGCGTAAGTCGAGGGATGAAAAATACTCCGCTCCCTGCAAGCAATCCAGTGCGTCGTCGATTCGGGGTAGAGGATAAACATCCTTGCGTGTGATCTTGTTGAGACGGCGGTAGTCCACACAGAACCTGATGGAGCCATCTTTTTTCGTCACCAAGACAACAGGAGAGGCCCAAGGGCTGTGAGAAGGCTGTATTATGCCGCGCCGAAGCATGTCGTCAACATTGTCACGGATGACGCGGCGCTCGCTCGGCGAGACTCGGTACGGTCGCTGACGCAAGGGAGCGTGGGTACCAGTGTCAATTGTGTGAGAGACTGCCAATGCGCGCCCCAAGGAAGGCTGGGAAAGGTCGAAAGAGTTGCGGAAGCGGCAGAGAAGTTCCAAGATTTGGTCACGGTAAGCGGACGGAAGGTCGGGAGCGATGTTACGCCGAAAGACGTCGATGGAAATCGGATCGGGCGCTGTCGCACAACAGGCTAAGGCAGTAACTGGGGAACAGGCACGGGTATCGGAGAACTCGGAAGCAAGAGCAGGGTCCAGTTCTTCAATAGAGCCGAGGCTTTCGCCGCGAAGAACAAACGACGGGCAAGAAAATGGGTTGGTGACATAGATGGCGCAGTGGCCATCGGAAATCGAGACAACGGCGAATGGAATGAGGAGGCGCTGATGGCGAGTGGCTGCTGCGGTAGGTGTGAAAAGAACAGGGCCGCTGAGGAAAGAGTCGGGGCGGAGCGGAACGAGGGCTGAAGAGGAGGGAGGTATGTCGGTGTCGGCAGCTACAAGAAGCTTAGCGGAGCGCACAGGTAGGTCACACAACGAAACATCACACAGGGGAGAAAGCTCAAGTTCCGCACGGGCACAATCAATCACCGCACGGTGGGTCGAGAGGAAATCGCAGCCGAGGATGACGTCGTGAGAGCAGGCGGTCAGCCCAACAAACTCGATGGTATAGGCGACGTCGTTGATAGAAACGCGGACCGTGCAGGCTGCGATGGGGTGGATGCGCTGAGAGGTGGCCGTACGTAGTGAAAAGTCAGACAGCGGCGTTGTCACCTTACGAAGTTTGCGGCGAAGAGCATCACTAATTACTGACACTGCAGCACCCGTGTCGACGAGCGCGAGAACGGGGACGCCTTCAACAGACACCTCAATCACGTTAGCAGGAGAACACGGAGGACTTAAAAAGTTGGCAAAACACGCAGTTCTTACCTCCTGAACTGCGGCAGTCAGTTTTCTTCTGGGAGAGGGTCCGGGCGGCGGAGCATCGGAGAAATGGAACGTCGACGAGGGGAAGGCGAGCGGCGAGTAGGGTACTGGGGGCGATGTGTAGAGGAGGCAGAAGAGACATTAGGCAAGGGCGGCCCGGAATCGTAGCGAAAATTGCGCATGAAATCGCCAGAACGAGGAGATCGCTGACGGCCAAAGCGTGCGACATGGCCCGGAAGACCGCAGGAATAGCATATCGGTCGATTGTCCTCGGTACGCCAGGGGTTCGTAGGGTTTCGGCGAGGTCGACGAACCGGGACCTGCGGCGGGGGTATAGACGGCGGTGGAGCATAAAAGGCCGGGCTGCTAGGGTAGGCGGCAGAGGTGGGCGAGCGCCGTGTACCGGTGACTGCTTCAGCATAGGTGAGCGGCGCTGCCACAGGAGGAGGTGGGGGACTGGATGGCAGAACTGCAGCGACCTGCTCCTGAATAGCACGACGGATAGTGGGCGTGAGAGATGGCGCCAGGTCGTGCGGAGGGCAGACGGGGTCGGGAATGTGATGCAGCAGAGAAAGCTGGCGAGCGATCTCTTCGCGGATGAAGTCTTTAACCTGCTGCATGAACAGGGACTGCTCAGCTGACGAGCCACCAAGGGCCAAGCCAGCAAGACCCCACGCAGGCGCGCCGGACTGCCGCGTAGATGCGCGTTGCTTGCGGAGTTCGTCGAAGCTTTGGCACAGCTGGATGACGGTAGCGACGGAGGTGGGGTTCTTCGCCAGCAGCATCTGGAAAGCGTCATCGGCTATGCCTTTAAGTATGTGGTTGACTTTATCCCCTTCGGACATGGAGGGGTTGACACGCTTGCACAGGTCAACGATGTCCTCGATGTAGCTTGTGAACGTCTCGGAAGGGAGCTGAGATCGAGCACGAAGACGTTGCTCGGCGCGAAGCTTCCGGACGGCGGAGCGGCCGAAAACGTCGGCGAAGCTCGTTTTAAAGGACGACCAGGTGGGAAGATTGGCCTCATGGTTGCGAAACCATAGGTTGGCAACGTTCGTTAGGTAGAAGAGGACGTTGCTAAGTTTCACGGAATCGTCCCACCGATTGTAAGTGCTCATGCGCTCATAGGAGGCCAGCCAATCGTCGACGTCTTGGTCATCGGTGCCACTAAATGGAGAAGGGTCACGCTGGCGCTGCACCCCGTGACAGAGTACGGTGGCAGGGATGGGCTGCGATGGTTCACTCGGACCTTCCGGCATGGTGGCGGAGACGAGGAGCGTTCCACTTCGAAGTTCCAGGATGAGGACCGGGACGGGAACCGAGGCACCTCCACCAAGTGTCAAGGCGTTTATTTGAAGCACAGGTCGGTTGGTCTTGGTTGACCGGCGACACGGCGGGCACACTCACAGGCGTCGTCCGAAAAACCCAGCTGCACTTCGTCTGCTTCTTCGTAGTCCCGCTTGAACTCGTCCGCTTCTTTGCTGCGCTGCGCCTGTCGGTCCCATTGCAGTTTTATAACTTGAACTTCTCGAAAATAAAGCATATCGTATTACTGGCCGGCATTTCGAATGGCCCTGATATGCACAGCATGTGTACGAGAGCAAACGATGCAGCGGTCCCTGTGTCACTACTTTTGGAGCCCACATGACCAGGGTTGCTGCTCTTCCTCGGGAGTGACGTCATAATGCACCCCGACACTCAGAAACCGAAGTCGCTCAGTGTAAATAATGCGGTAATATTTAATGTTCATATTTAAATTGCGGAGCATGTATCACGTACCGGGTGGGAGTATGCAATGTTTGAAACTAAGAACACTCCAAAAAAAAATTTGATGTCTGCGCCCCTTTAAGGTTTTGGGTTTAGCATATGGAGCTTGTGACCTCCTGTGTGCCAGCGTTAGAAGCCTTTCAGAAATCGTTTCGTTGTTTTTCTTGACTGTTTTTATTCATTCTTTGTCTCTGCATTGTACACACTTCTTTTTGTGTGTGGTTTCTCTGGCACATCTTGAACAATGTTCCTTTGATTCTTTTTTTAAGGATCTTTCTAATGTCCATACGCAAAGCCATTACAGGAGTGCGTGGGCTGCTGCTGTAGCCTGTTGAGAGATGTCCTTATCTTTTTTCCCTCATATGCATTCCATTTTTTGTGTATTTGTTTGTGGGTTTCTCTTAGTGTTTATTAGTTGCATTTCATTGTTCTGAGCTTGCATACTTTTTCTCTTTTCATGGCATCCAACCCTGTGTATGACAGACCCTAGTGGAGGGACTGCAACAGCCGACCTTGCATGGCGCGGCATTCTCTGGTCCAAGGCACCTATTCCCCGTTCCAGGCTACAGGCTCAAGATTGTGCCCACAAGTCTGCACCTTGGCTTACAGGCAGAGTGGCATTAGGCCCACGTCAGCCAGGACTTCCTTGCCAAATAAAGTGTTCCTACCGACAGGCCTTGTCAGTAATTGATGAAGCGTATGAAGGAATGAGTAACAACTTCTTTGGCCGTATAGAAAAACCGTGTTACAAAGCAGTTTTTTTAAGGCCATACCCAGCCACCACAGTGTTTCCTCTGAGCAACCTACTCATCTTTGAGGTAAGTGCTTGCCGTGTGCCGCATCACAGTCTGAAGTGTTGCTCCAGGACCGCAGATAGCCTTCCTGTTTATGCGATTGCATCAGAAAATTCTCCACAAAGCTAATGAAAAAAAATAAATTTCGCAAACATACTGCATTGAGACAACTGCTAAACGGGTGCTGAAGCCCACTGAACATTGTAACTGAGGCCCTTTGAATTGATTGTTCTTTGTAGGTATTTTACAAAGGCAATATAACCGTCCTAGCAGTGCTACTGGGATTGCAACTCGCTGCAAACGAGGTGGATCCTGTAGCACGGCTCTTGCTGGCAGTTTTTTAAATTCGAATTACCCGAAACTGCACTGTAAAAGAGCGTAAAGAAAACGATGTCTTCCTCGGTAATACATGCCATGCAGCATGGCATGGAAACCATCACATGGCCAGTTTATCTATTGTCTTCAGGTTCAAGACATCTGCCAGTTTCTATACGGTAGCTTCAGACTGTTGCACTGGAAAATTACATCTCTTGAAGGCACTTTTTGAGCAGGAATTGGGTTTACCCTGGTTTTCGTGATTTATGTTTTGGGTGCAAAAACTGGGTAATATCAGTCTTTAACTGCTAACAAGAGGCATTAAATATTCGCTAAATTTGATTTATAGTCTTTTCTTACTGTTGTAACCTATCTTTCCTCAAGCAGAACTGTGGCTGAGTGAATTCGCATCATCTGTTAATGCCATTATTTTTTTTCTTTTCTCAGCTGCTGAGGGCCATTATTGCCAGAGTGGTATGTAAGGTGTGTACTGTACACAGACGGGGAAATCGCTTAATTCAAACTGACGGTATTTACAAACTCGCACTTCGCTCCCGTCAAAATCGCATATTTCAGTGCAACCAAGCTGCCGGTAATGTAAGCATACCCAACGGCCGTAGAGCTTACCTGTCCTGACCGATGAAGCATGGTAATGCAGCGCGCTGCATGTGGCCATCGTGGAGAACCACTCGTCTACTACCCCAGTCACACGGTGCTTTCGAAGTGCAGTTTCTCTGCCCAGCTGCGTTCCTGTTCCTGCCACGACGTGGGACCACTTTATCTTAGCGTATGCGGGGCCTATCGAGTGGAATCTGTGAGGCGCCGCTGACAGTGCTGATGAGCGGTCGCATAAGAATGAAAAGGCCCGTACCAACCCCTTTGGTCGGGCGCTCTTTATTCCGAACTTTGCGTAAAGAACTATTTTACGGTCCCCTTACCCTTTGTTTCTAATCATCATAGTTCGAACAAATTTTCGGTCACTTAATAGTTTGAAGTATCGAGGCATCGAATATCTGACCACTGGTACGTGGCCATATATATTTCCCAGACATGGCGCGCGCACAATTTGTCCCTAAACGTAATGACCGTTGGATATATTGTCTTCATCTTCAAAAGACCTGTCAAAAATCTCAAAAGTTTATTATAGCGACAAATTTTTATATGAGACTGCTCAAAAGAGCACGACTACAAAACCACCTCTGCACACACGCGTTCACTCTTGGCGCTCTTAATTCAGTTCTAATAGATCGACCTAAAATTTGAGCTATAAAAGTGAGCACGAAACAAAGAGAATTCACTGTGTGAGCGTGTGTTTGAGGACGGATCGCGCATAAAAGGTATTACCACTAAAAGCACTGATCATAGTGCTCGCATGCGGCACAGCGAAACGGTTATATCAATATAAGATGGAATTCCGCACCTGGCGCTTCTAGCCCTAGCAATAAAAAGAGGCAGGATTAATTTTTCCCTTTGCAAAAAAAACATCTAGTAGAACCCGCTGTTACGTTCGCGGTTGCTGCGTTTTTCCCGGTACGTTTTTTTTTTCATATGAGCCAGATAGTCCAGCTGCCACAGAAGCCCCTACAACTGAAACTCGATCGCCTATATCTGTTAGATAATGCAATTGTTTCCCTTGTCGTACGTCGCGAAAGTCATCTCACGATGGTAGTTTACACCATCCCGGAATTCGTTCAATGCGAGCGTAAAGGCGACGCCGGACAGAAAATGCGATACTATACGCGTACTTTATATAGGCAGTTGTTCGCCGCTGCGTTCGGCGACGTCTGGTTGCACCCAGGCCAACGCCAACATACTTACAGACCATGTGATTTTTTGTGCGTCTGTTGGGACAGTTACATCGACGCTGCGACGCTAGCGCGAACGACAGCACAAAAAGGAAACTATGCCGCGGCAGACGGCACAAACAGCGTTGTACGAAATGCGCTTGCGTGGGTTCACTCCGACAGTTTTGTTTCTGTCATCCGGTTTATTCTTGTCGCCTGCACCTTAAAATACACAATTTCTAGATTCCAATACAGCGATGATTCTATGGGATTAATGCGGCCACCACGATAGCAGCGAAGAAACGCACGCGTACCGCATCTTCGCACGCTCCAGGTATGCTCCCTCTTCATTGCTAAATACCTTCCACAGACAGCTGCTCATGCTATCCGAGACTCATCGCAGTGCGTTTCTGAAGGACGGTATTTGATTATGTCAGCTTTGTCTAACTTTCCCTTATATATCGTGTTCATTCTACTTGATCGCTATTGGATGTGCCATACTGGGCACATACAATGTGCCTAGTATGTCCCACAAATCCTCTTGAGTAACGTTGCCGTAGGCTCGCCTGATATCCAGAAATGCTAGCCATAGGGGCCAATGTTTCTTTTCAGCAATTTCTATATAATGCGTCAATGAAAACAGATTGCCTATAGCTCCAACCTCCTCTGTTTCCGGAACCCATTGTGTAGCTCCGCTAGCACCCCCTCGTTCTCCGCCCAAGCCTGCTGTCTGTCCTTTATAATCTGCACCACCCTATAAACAACACACCTCACTGTTATGGGACGGTATTTGCTTATGTCGGCTTTGTCCCCCTTTCCCCTATATATCATGTTCATTCTACTCGATCGCCGTTCATACACTATAATTTTGTTCACTAAATCTAATAATATTTGCTTGGATTTTGGTCCTAGCTTCTTTATTAACATAATCGAAATACCATCTGGTCCTGTCGACGTGTCACTAGCAACCCTCTTCTCTTGTCGTAACGCGAGCGCATGGTTGCGCTCTCTCGAGGGCCACTGCGTCCGACCCGGCCGCGCATCGATGCGTAGTGGCAGATGACGGGAAGCGCCACGCCCAGGTCCAACTTCTGCGCCACTCGACTGCGATGAGTGGCCGTGTCGCACGCAGTGGCCGTCCAGAGTGTGCAGCCACGCACTCACATGTTCAGGGTCGACGATCCTGTACGTATGAGACCACTGCTCGCTTCGACCGACGGATGCCTCGGGGACTGCAGAACCACCGTGCCTGATCGTATTTCTGACCATGTCCACACGTTGTAAAGAATTCCCATTACTAACTTGCCTATACTCTGCGCAAATTAGGACGAAAGCTCGGAACGGATGAGCGCACATATGCCCACTCGATCAACCCATAAATTACGCGAAATGAAAGCGTATTTTCATACGGTCAATTACGACAAGATTTTCCTGAGAAAGCTTCGAAAAGGCTTTCATTTTTCTGGAGCGCCTTCGAAGGCAATGAATGTGCCACACCACACGTCGAGAGCATCCAGAGGCCGACCAAACAAGCAAGCGATGCAAAACGCCCGCGCCCGCACGACCGCGATCCACAAATCACAAGTGACGCCAAGCCAATTTATAATCCATGGGTGAAAATAACGCTTTCATGAGTGAAAATAACGCTTTCGTTATTGACGCCGGCGTTATTTCGACCAGGTGAAAATAACGGAAAGCCATGCCAAATCGTTATTCCGACCTGGTCGTAATAACGAAAGCGTTATTTTCACCCATGGATTATAGATTGGCTTGGCGTCATTTGTGATTTGTGGATCGCGGTCGTGGGGGCGTTTTGCATCACTTGCTTATTTGGTGAGCCTCTGGATGCTCTCGACGTGTGGTGTGGCACATTCGTTGTGAAGGGACGCTTGAGTGGTTTGTGTGCTCGCACTTGTGTAGTGCATATGCCTTCGAAGGTGCTCCAGAAAAATGAAAGACTTTTCGAAACTTCCTCAGGAAAATCTTGTCGTAATTGACCGTATGAAAATACGCTTTCATTTCGCGTAATTTATGGGTTGTTCGAGTGGGCATATGTGCGCTCATAAGTTCCGAGCTTTCATCCTGATTTGCGCAGAGTATAGGCAAGTTAGTAATGTGAACTCTTTACAACGTGTGGAAATGGTCAGAAATACAATCAGGCACGGTGGTTATACAGTCCCCGAGGCATCCGTCGGTCGAAGCGAATAGCGGTCCCATACGTACAGGGTAATCCACCCTGAACACGCGAGTGCGTGGCTGCACTCTCTGGAGGGCCACTGCGTCCGACACGGCCACTCATCGCAGTCGAGTGGCGCAGGACAAGTTGGACCTGGGCATGGCGCTTCGCGTCATCTGCCACTTCGCTTCGATGCGCGGCCGTGTCAGACTCTGTGGCCCTCCGGGGAGCGCAGCCATGCGCTCGCGTTACAAGAGAAGGCTGCTAGTGGCACGTCGACAGGACCAGATGGTATTCCGATTATGTTAACAAAGAAGCTAGGACCAAAATCCAAGCAAACAATAATAGAGTTAGTGAACAGAAAGATAGAGGGTGGCAAAACCCCCAATGAATGGCGATCAAGTAGAATGAACATGATATATAGGGGAAAGGGGGACAAAGCTGACATAAGAAAATACCGTCCCATAACAGTGAAGTGTGTGGTTTATAGGGTGATGAGGCAGATTATAAAGGACAGACTGCAGGCTTGGGTAGAGAACGAGGGGCTGCTAAGGGAGCTATACAATGGGTTCCGGAAACAGAGGAGGTTGGAGCTAGGACAATCTTTTATCATTGACGCATTATATAGAGATTGCTGAAAAGGAACACATGCCCCTGTGGCTAGCATTTCTGGATATCAGGCGAGCCTACGGCAACGTTATTCAATAGGATTTGTTGGATATAGTGATCACATTGGATGTGGATGATGGAGTAATTAATCTTTTAATATATATATATATATATATATATATATATATATATATATATATATATATATATATATATATATATATATATATATATATATATATATATATATATATATAAAGCTAACAGAGTGCTTATAAAATGGCAAAAAATAGCACAGCACACGGACGCTAAGCCGCCCGTGTGCTGTGCGATGTCAGTGCACGTTAAATATCCCCAGGTGGTCGAAATTATTCCGAAGCCCTCCACTACGGCTCCTCTGCTTCCTTTCTTCTTTCACTCCCTCCTTTATCCCTTCCCTTACGGCGCGGTTCAGGTGTCCAGCCATGTACGAGACCGATACTGCGCCATTTCCTTTCCCCCAAACCAATTAATATTATTATTATTGTCTTGGCCTATAGACATACAGTGGGGGCTTAAGCAAGGATGTCCTCTGTCTCCTTTAATTGTTGTTCATGTTGTACCTGCAAGGGTTAGAGACCAAACTAGAGAGGAGCGGACTTGGCTTCAACCCTTCTCTTTTCAAACAAGGAGAATGGAATAAACAGTCATTACCGGGACTAATGTACGCGGATGATGCACTGCTAATGGCTGACAATAAGGAAGATTTGCAGAAGTTGATTATCATCTGTGGTACAGAGGGAGATTAGGTTTGAAGTTTAGTAAAGAAAAAATCTGCTGTAATGATATTTAATGATGAGGGCGGCCAGCATAGAAGACAAGAGTTCACACTAGAAGTCGTGGATGCGTACAAGTATCTTGGGATGTGAATAAATAACGGTGAATAAAGGGGTGCAGCTAGGTGACAAGAATAAAGCGGATGGCAGAAACAAAATTGTCGGAGCCAACCCATGCAACCGCAATTCGTACAGCGCTGCTTGTGCCGTCTAGCTGCCGCGGCATAGTTTCGTTTTTGTGCTTTGGGCCGTTCGCGCTAACGCCGCAGCGGCGATGTAACTGTGCCAACCGATGCACAAAACTCACATAGTCTGTAAGTGTGTTGGCGTTGGCCTGGGTTCTTCCTTCCAGAAATCGCGGAAAGCAGCGGCGAACAAGCGCCGATATAGAGTATACGTACGTGTATATTCTCGGTTTTTCAGGCCGGCGTCGCCATTACGCGCGCACTGAACGAACTACCATCGTGAGGTGACTTTCTTGACGTACGACAAGGGAATTATGCAACAATTGCATTATGTAACAGATATAGGCGATCGAATTTCAGTTGCAGGGGTTTCTGTGGCAGCTGGACTACCTGGCTCATATGGAGAAAAAAAATGTAGCACCGGGAAAAACGCAGCAACCGCGGATGTAACAGCATGCGGGGGTCTACTGGATGTTTGTTTTGCAAAGGGAGAAATCAATCCTGCCTCTTCATTGCGAGGGCTGGATGCGCCCCCAGCTGCGGAATTTTATCTCGTACCGATATCGCCGTTTCGCTGGCCTCATGCAAGCACCATGATCAGTGCGTTTCATGGTAAAAGCTTTTATGCACAATCCTTCCTCAAGCACACGCTCACACAAAGAACTCTCGTTGTTTCGTGCTCGCTTTTATAGTTCAAACTTTCGGTCAATCTATTGGAACTGAATTAAGAGCGCCAAGATAGTGGACGCGTGTGTGCGGCGGTGGTTTTGTAGCCGTGCTCCCTTTGAGGAGCCATATATAAATTTGTCGCTATAATAAACTTTTGAGATTTGCGACAAGTCTTTCGAAGATGAAAACAATATATCCAAGGGCCATTAAGTTTAGGGACAAATTATGCGCGCGCCATGGATGGGAAATATATATATATATATATATATATATATATATATATATATATATATATATATATATATATATATATATATATATGGCCACGTATCAATGGTCAGGCATTCGACGTCTCGATACTTGAAACTATTAAGCGACCGAAAATTTGTTCACACTATGCTGATTAGAGACGAAGGTTAAGGGGACCGAAAAATGGTTCTTTTACGCCGAGTCCAGAATAAAGAGAGCCCGACCAGAGCGGTTGGTACGGGTCTATTCATTCTCATGCGACCGCTCATCAGCACTGATAGCATTAATAGCAACGCCTCATAGATTCCATTCTATCGGCCCCGCATGTGCTAAAATAAACTGGTCCCACGTCGTGACAGGAACAGGAACGCAGCTGGGCAGAGAAACTGCACTTCGAAAGCACCGTGTGACTGGGGTAGTAGACGAGTGGTTCTCCACGATGGCCGCATGCAGCACGCTGCATTGCCATGCTTCATCAGTCAGGACAGGTAAGCTGTACGGCCGTTGCGTATGCTTGTATTACCGGCAGCTTTGTCGCACTGAAATACGCGATTTTGGCGGGATCGAAGGGCCAGTTTGTGAATACCGCAGGTTTGAATTAAGCGGTTTCCCTGTCTGTGTACAGTACGCTCCTTACACACCTCCCTGGCAATAATGGCCTTCAGCAGCTGAGAAAGTTAGAACAAGAAAAAAATTAATCTGACTTTAAGAGGTGATGCAAATTCACTCAGCGACCTAGCTCAGGTCACTGTTCTGCTAGAGGAAAGATAGTTCACAACAGTAAGAGAAGATTATAAATCAAATTTAGCAAATATTTAGGGCCTTTCATTATCAAATAAAGCCCGATGTTATCCTATTTGTGCACCCGAAGCAGAAACCATGAAAACCAGGATAAACCCAATTCCTGCTCAAAAAGTGCCTTCAAGAGAAATGTAGTTTTTCAATGCAACAGGCTGAAGCTACTGTATAGAAACTGGCAGATGTCTTGCACCTCGAGGCAATGGATAAACTGGCCAGGTGATGGTTTCCATGTCATGTTGCATGGCATGAATTACTGTGGAAGAGTTTTCTTTATTCTCTTTTACAGCGCAGTTGCGGCTAATACCAATTTCACAAACTGCCAGCAAGAGCCCAGTGCTACAGAATCTGCCTCGTTTGCAGAGAGTTGCAATCCCAGTAGCACTGCTAGGACAGTTACCTTGCCTTTGTAAAATACCTACAAAGAGCATTCAATTCAAAGGGCCTCGATTACAATGTTCAGCAAGAGCTTCCCTAGCACTGTCAATGCTCAAGTGCTGAATGAGGTGGTGGTATGGGTACAAGCATCCCACTCAGTGATGATACAATCAGAAAAGGCACTACCCACCTGTAAGTGTTGAAACTGGCCCCTCCTATGCATTAAAGGTACACACATGCAGTGCCCACAACCATCCTGTTCATTACCTGATTTCCATTTTCAGTGAGCTTCAGCACCCATTTAACCGTTGTCTCAAAGCAGTATGTTGGGGAATTTTTTTTCATTAGCTTTCTGGGGCATTTTCTGCTGCAATGGCATAAACAGGAAGGCAATATGCGGTTCTGCAGCAACACTTCAGACTGTGATGCGACACACGGCAAGCACTTACCTCAAATATGAGTAGGATACTCAGAGGAAACAATGTGGTGGCTGGGTATGGTCTTAAAAAACAAAGCTGCTTTGTAACACGGTTCTTCTATACGGCCAATGAAGTTGTTACTCATTTATACATACACTTCAATAATTACTGACAAGGCGTGTCGGTAGGAATACTTTATTTGGCACGGAAGTCCTGGCCGACGTGGGTCTAATGCGACTCTGCTTATAGGCAAACGTAGAGACTTGTGGGCACAATCTTGAGCCTGTAGCCTGGAACGGGGAATAGGTGCCTTGGACCAGAGAATGCCGCGCCATGCAAGGTCGGCTGTTGCAGTCCCTCCACTAGGGTCTGTCATACACAGGGTTGGATGCCATGAAAAGAGAAAAAGTATGCAAGCTCAGAACAATGAAATGCAACTAATAAACACTAAGAGAAACCCACAAACAAATACACAAAAAATGGAATGCATATGAGGGAAAAAAGATAAGGACATCTCTCAACAGGCTACAGCAGCAGCCCACGCACTCCTGTAATGGCTTTGCGTATGGACATTAGAAAGATCCTCGAAAAAGGATAAAAGGAACATTGTTCAAGATGTGCCGGAGAAACCACACACAAAAAGAAGTGTGTACAAGGCAGAGAACAAAAATTAATGAAAATAGTCAAGACAAACAATGAAAGGGTTTCAGAAAGGCTTCTGACGCTGGCACACAGGCGGTCACAAGCTCCATATGCTAAACCCAAAACCTTAAGGGGGCGAAGGCACCAAATTTTTGGTTGGAGTGTTTTTAGTTTCAAACATAGCATACTCCCACCAGGCACAGGATACGTGCTCTGCGATTCAAATATGCGCATTAAATATTATCGCATCATTTATACTGAGCGATTTCGGTTTGAGTGTTGGGGTGCGTTATGACGTCACTCCCGAGGAAGAGCAGCAACCCTAGTCATGTGGGCTCCAAAAGTAGTGACAGAGAGACCGCTGCATCCTCTGTTCTAGTACAAATGCTGCGCATACCAGGACCTTTCAAAATGCCGGCCAGTACTGCGATATGCTTTATTTTCGAGTACTTGAAATATTAAAACAGATATTTGAAATTACAATACAAACATGTTTCCACAAAAAGAAGTGGTGAAAAGAAACATTTCACACAAATATTTTATCCCTCCTCATCATTTATCACATCCTAAAGCTTACTGAGCATCTCAATGAATGAGGGGAAATCATGTAGAATGGTACAATTTGTGTTAGCCATAACTGTGTTCAGGAAAAAAACATGACAGCTTGACTGTAAGCTGCCGAACGACAAAATTTCGGCTTTTCTCTTCTCAGCCTTTTGGCGAAGATCATAGCGCCGAAGCGCGCCCTTGTGGTAGAGCATCCGCCTCACATTCGGGAGGGTCCATTCAGAGCGAAGCCGGGTATCCACCGGTTTTTTAATGGGTACAAGATTGCCCCCACCATGGTGCTCGGCTCATTTAGGGTGAGATGCTTGGGAAAAGGGTCTTCGACCAAACCGTTGCCTTGACGGATCAGAGATAAGTTCCGCCGTCAAGCAACCCAAAATCCGCCTCGTGATGTAGAAGCGCATTTTTTTTTTTACCCGTCATGCACACCTGGCGATGCGTGTGAGCCAGCCACAACGGTAGTGAGCAAATACCACTTCGCTTTGCTCGAAGGGGGTTTGTAAGTAGAGAGTGCTATGGCATATGTCTCGTGATGCTAGAGAAGTGAACGTTTCATGAATGTTGAAAGTTTTGTAACTGGCACAAAGCTAGAGTTTTGGACTGTGGGTTTTAACCACGTGGAGTCGTTTTTGTGCCCGCATTTGACGGGAATTTTGAGGCGCAGGCTATCCTTCCCACGTGGTGCACCCCTAGAGAGCCGAGAACTAAGCCGGGGGACCGCCTGTTCCCATTGGATTAACCGGCTGGTGGACCGGAGGCTTGCGGAAATCGAACACACGACCTCCCGTAGCCGAGCACCCAAGCACGAGACCACAGCTTCGGTGGAGATGCTCTTCTTGTCACAGTTTATACACTGAAAAGGCATATGATCTGATGTAGCATTGTTGAGAAACTTAAAATGACACACAAAATCGATGAACAGCAGCTTAAGCTACTACAAGAGGGAGAGCATTAACACGACGATCTCTTCCACACTCCCTTGCGACACGTCCAGACGTGGAATGCTGCCCCAGATACAGTATTCTTGACGGCAGCTAGCCCGCTTAAATCTTGTGTATGGGTTCCACCACACTGGAATCCCTGGCCGTAACGGACCCACAGATGCTGGCATATTTCAACTAGGAATCTGTGCAGGAATTTCAGCAGCTGTTTCCCTTCTGACTAGATGAAAAGTGCCTGACTGATCCAGACTCTTAGACTTGGAAGTCTGTTAAAATTATGCTCACAGGTCTTTGTTTTCTTTTAATGGTTCATATGAGTGGTGGTCATTTGTGCTGACATTACACGTGCTTTCACAGAAGAAACAAACAACTCTACTTTAAGAAAATTCTGGAAAATTTCTAAACGGAACACTGCATGCTTTCAGGGGCTTCATTGTACTGCAAATGAATATTTCAGGCTTTCAAGAAGGAACCCTTGAACAAGGGGGCTGACAAAGGTTGGTTTGCTCATCACTGAGAAGCACTGCCTTTCCAATGAAGGCACACTCTGGCATCCCTTTCGATAGCAGCAATGCCACAGGACAAGCACCAAGCGATTTCCACATAAAGTAACAGCTTTTTATGGCCTCGTGATTACAGCTCGAACCGCAGAGAAACTAGCCTCTGTTTCTGCAATAGCCTACAAGATTGATGAGGCCTGAGAGCAAGATTTACAGATGCATTTTGATGCCACACTAGGGTGGCGTGGCACCTCGCATCAGCACAGTGAAAGTGCATGAATTCAGCACATTACTACGATTACGGCTTATTCCGCAGAAAATACTTTTGAACCTAGCTGCGTCTATTCATATGCACCAGCCCAAATTTAATGAGCAGTGTGGCAACCGGTACAGAACCAACCAGTATATAAAATGCTCACTTCATGGACAACAAGAAGCAGACAGTTAAAACGGACAAGCTGCCATAATGTGATCGCGGTTCACGTGGTGGTGGGGTTGCTGTGATTGCTAGGTGTGAAGTGAACGTAACGCTCCTTGACCAAATTGATCAGCATGAAAGCTTGTTTTTGCGCCTAGTAACGCATGGCTTCACCTTTTACCTTTGCACTGTGTATCGTCCACCTGATGCAACGGATTCTTTTATGTCTAGTCTTTTCGATCATTTAATACATTACCAGAATCGGAATCTTATCCTTACCGGTGACTTCAATCTTCCTGCCATCGACTGGGACAAACCATCGTATGGCCTATGTGCCTCATGTGATATTGTTTTAAATCTGATGTTTTCTTTAAACCTTAAGCAAGCTGTTCGTGAATGCACCAGACAGTTATCTGTACTAGACCTATTCTTTGTTAGCCAAACCTTTTTTGATGGTGTGCTTGACGTTGAACCGGGAATATCAGATCATTGTCTTTTATACTTTTGTTGTGTTTCGCCTGGTGCTTCGGGGGTTCGTCAGGCTAGAATGATAAAGGACTTCGTTCGTGGTAATGATAATGCAGTCATCGACGGCTTACAGTCGCTGTTAAGCAGCTCCTCCGGGAATGACGTTCATAGTTTGTGGCATCACTTTAAGAATGCAGTGCAGTACTGTACCGAACATTTTATTCCACTTAGAAAAGTTCATATCAACCGTCGCAATCCTTGAATAAGTCGAGAACTTCTTCAACTGAAACGCAAAGTGAAGCGATTTAGGAAGAAAAACATATCTTCATTACAACAGTTCCAACTACTCAAACAGAAACTTGCCATAAAGTTAAAATCAGCAAAGTTTCATTATTTTGAAATGACGCTCCCCGAATTCATCCGAAGCAATCCCCAAAAGTTTTGGAAATTTTTAGGTCGAAAGAATGAGCAGTTGAGTAAGGTTCGAATTAATGACGACATTGTGACCGACTGCACAGTGATTGCAGAAGGTTTTAACTCTTACTTTCAAAGCGTATTTCTGACGGAGAGGGCAACCACAGCTAGAATTCCAGGTGATGATCTTGGTAACGTACCGGCTATTTCTGTGAATGGTGTTCTGTCGATGCTGCGTAAACTTGATAAGAAATGTTCTGGTCCTGATGGGCTTGCAAATGCTTTTCTTAAACGTTTTATCCGAGTTTTTAACACAGATATTTCAAGTCTCTTTAACTTCTGGTGATGTGCCGGAGGACTGGAAAATGGCCCGCGTTGTATCAATTCATAAAAAAGAAGATAAGCTAAGTATTTCTAACTACAGACCGATTTCAATTACTTCTTCTTGTTGTAAGTTAATAGAACACATAGTTTCTGGGTACCTTAATTCATTTCTAGCTGAAAATAACATTTTATCCCCTTTGCAACACGGCTTCAGAAAGGGTATGTCCACCGTGACGCAGTTGGTTTCTACTGTTAATGAATTCCAAGTTGTTCTTGATAAATCCGGGCAGGTTGATGTTCTTTTTTTAGACTTCCGCAAAGCTTTTGACACTGTTTCTCATGGCAAACTCATTTCTAAATTAGATAGTATTGGCATCCCTACTTATCTTGTCAACTGGATGTTTCTCATGGCAAACTCATTTCTAAATTAGATAGTATTGGCATCCCTACTTATCTTGTCAACTGGATTCGTGCTTATCTTAAACATAGGAAACAATACGTAGACGTTAATGGCTGCAGATCTAACGATCTTCCAGTTACTTCAGGCGTACCTCAAGGCAGCGTCTTAGGGCCACTGCTTTTCCTAATCTGTATAAATGATCTGTCTGCTTCCATCCCCGGAAATGTCTCTTTAAATCTTTTTGCAGACGATTGCATACTTTTTAAGACCATAAATAACCAGAACGGTCACTACTTCTTGCAAAATGCGCTTCTAGCTGTTCATCAGTGGTGTGTAAAATGGGATATGCAACTAAACCTTGATAAAACTATTCTCTTACGCATTTCGCGCAAAAAGCATCTTAGTTTTTTCTCTTACACCCTGCAAAATTATGTAATCCACGAGGTTACACAATATAAATATTTAGGGGTAACGTTAACTCATGACTTAACATGGACTTCCCACATTGCAGACATTTGCTCCTCGTCCTTTTCTAAGCTTTGTTACTTAAGGCGGAAGCTTAAAGATGCCCCAAGTAAAGTTAAACTCCTTGCATACTCAACATTCATTAGGTCCAATTTAGAGTACGCTTCGGTATTATGGGATCCATTCATAAAGAAAGACATATACAAGATAGAGATGGTCCAAAGGAAAGCGGTTAGGTTTATTTGTAACAAATACAGGAGGTTAGACTCACCTACAACACTAATGAAAACCAACCATATTCCATTACTTGAAGTACGCAGAAAAATTTCCCGTCTGTTGTTTATGCATAACCTTTTAACACATAAACTAAACATACCCCGCCCAGAAATTCTCAAACAATTGTCGTGTCGAGGACACCATTCACGAATTCATTTGCTGGAACCCATTTTTGCAAAGACTGACTCATTCAAGCACAGTTTTTTTCCACGGACTGTTTCCGACTGGAACTCTCTTCCCGAGGCCATTTTCCAGTCCTCAAATTTTAGTAAAGCTCTTGAGAAGCATTTTCTCGAGTAAATGAGCGTTGTATTTCGTTATTCTGCTCATTGTTTGTAACCCCATGTATTTTCTTAGTATTTGTCATTTTCAATGCCTTGTATAGCCCCTCCTGCATGGGCCAATCTATTGGCCTGCAGTATTATGAAATAAATAAATAAATAAATGCCTTATACACGTTAGAAGCAAAAATATGTCATGCAAATGAGAACGGACCGTGCGCTGGACACTCACAGTATCGGTAAAATTCGCAGCAGACCTCTGCGTTAATTTCAGTCCGTTCTTTTTCGAGACTTGACCACTTTCTTGATGGTATCCCTCACAACTCTCAGATTTTGCCAGGTAAACGAAATTCCTCTTGACAATTCCAAGTTGCTAGACACCCTTTAAAACCGTCACAGCCCTTCAAAAAATACAGTAGAACCTTGCTGTTCTGTGTTTGGTTCGTGTAGTCTGCACTATCACAAAACCAAAAATTATGCGTGTTGTGCTATTTTTATTCATAGTACAAATCCTAGATCATTTTTTGAAACGATTCCTCAGTATGCATGTCCATAATTTTGCTAAATTCTGACCATATGATGCTTGGTTTGGTTTATGGGGGTTTAACGTCCCAAAGCAACTGAGGCTATGAGACGCGCCGTAGTGAAGGGCTCAGGAAATTTCGACTACCTGGGGTTCTTTAACGTGCACTGACATTTCACAGTACACGGGCCTCTAGAATTTCGCCTCCATCGAAATTCGACCGCCGCAGCAGGGATCGAACCCACGTATTTTGGTCCAGCAGCCCAGCGCGGTAACCACTCTGCCACCACAGCGGCTGACCATATGATGCATTCAGAGACCAAGAGAAAATGCCAGCCAAGCTAGTCATCATTTTTTGGATGCTTTGGCCACATGCACCTGAGCACTGCGAAAAAGACGCCGCACTGCCCTGCACAAAGCCAAGGACACAAAGCATCTTAAGAGCAGCTGCGGCTCTTCCACAATGCAGTATTGTAATGGGACAAAGTATCTCAAAACTGTAAGTAGTAGTTGACCGACTGGACGTGCCATGAAACTTCATCCCCATGGAAAAAAAAAATATGAAAACAACTTGCAAGCGCTAGAAAAGGAACTTTTCAAAATTGGTGCCAGCACATTCACAAAAGTTTTAATAAAGTGAAAGTGCCATTAAATGCCAGGGACTAGGAAATGGCGCAAAACCTGGACATAAAGGCAATCACATGCAGACCAGCAAAATTTTTTTTCGTAGGTGCTAATTCAAGCTTGTTGCTAAAACATTGCATTCATAACATCCATAAAAAATATAAAGGGGGAAAAAGGGGGGCTTTTGCCTTAAAAATGCAAAAGGCCTTGTCTGGTACCATTTGCAGACGCTATCATGCAGGATTTCGCATGCACTGAAAAGCAGTGTGCAATCACCTTGAAATCAGTGTCTGGCAGACTAGCCAGCAATTAAATTACTGTAATAAAATTACTTTTCTCGGTAATTTCTAATGCAATTCATTAGTTTTGTGACCTGGTAATTTAGTAATTTAATGAACTACATTCAAGCAGTAATTTCACGGAAAAGTAATTAATTACTACAGATATTACTTTTGCTGCATACCGAGTCCATGCTTCTCCTCGTATCTGCCATGCTTTGGCCTCGCGTTTGTGGAGGTGAGCATATTGCCACACTGCTGACATTCTGCCGGCGCCACACGGTGGCCGAACCTGACTCCCAGCGCGTGGCCGAACGTTTTGTCTCGAATGAACACGGCGGTTCGGCAAGCTTCGCCCCAGCATACGGCTTTGTTTCCCGCTTCTTGCTACGTTTGTCGGTGACAATATACAAAGCAAAGATGCAGTTTATGGGGGTTTAACATCCCAAAGCAAGCGACTTGGGCTATGAGGCACGCCATAGTGAAGGGCTCTGGGAATTTTGGCCACGTGGGGTTCTTTAACGCGCACTGACATTGCACAGTACGCGGGCCTATAGCATTTCTTCTCCACCGAAATGAGACTGCTGCTGCCGGAATCAAACCAGAGTCTTTCGGGCCATCAGCCGAGCACCATATTACCAATGAGCCACCGCGGCAACTCCCAAAGCAAGAATAAATTACGGAGGCGACTAGAGACTGCTTCCATGCTTTGAAGGCGAAAAACATTCACTTTTTAATTTATATTGTTTCCTTCCTTTCTAGTGACACACCTACTCACTTGCATAGTCATCGGGCAACACATAAATTAAATAAATCATTACTCGCCACGAAGCAACGCGGTATTGTGGCCCATGGGTTGCGCGATCGCCTCGCAATGTGAAGGCCCTTGGTTCAATTCTCTGCACCCTCAGAAGAAATTTTTCTCTTTGCTGATGATGTCTCTGGGGGTTGTGGACCACTTTTCCTTGGCATCTACAACGACGCCGGGTATCGACGTTAATGTGCCACTTAAGGCTCTTTCCTTAAAAGCGCGCAACGAGTAATAGCAAGCACCCCAGGGAAGCGGCGCATGCGGACGAGAGGTGATGTGCACGCAGGCGGTAGCACTGCCTCTGTGAAGAGCCTGCATATCGGTCAAAGGACTGCTACGTGTCTTCCTGCACTGCATACGGTCTCACACACAAACGCACTGCATGGGCACCAGAAGAGCTCGATGAGCAAGGCATGCCATATGGCACCTTCACGCAGACGCACTGCGAGTACTTGAGCAAGTACATTGACGTCACCGCACTGACAACAAGTCTCAATTGACACTTCTAAGAAAGTTGGTCGTGAGTTGTCGGTTTTGTGTGGCCTCATTTGAGGCCCTATTTCTAACTCAAGGACAACACAGGCAACAGCGCCCCAGCGATATGCAATTTACTTCCACCAACTTGCCCACAGAACAAATCAATTGAACATCAGCAGAATTGGCAGCTTTTCTGCGCCCCTGTGCACTTCTGGCATGATGCGTGGATAAGCAGTCAATGTACTCCCGCTGTTTATGCAGATGACAAATTCTTCAAAATCAGGATGGTGGGACCATATTACACATTGAATGATGTACTTCTGCTTGAAGATTGATATGAGAAAGACCATCTACATCAGCAAAGTGGCTGTTCAAATTGACCAAAGAGGGGCAAAATATCCAACGCCCATTTTCAAGCTCTTGGCAGTGCAAACAAAAAAACTAGAAATTTTGCATAAACTATGACTAATGCGCAAGATTTTAGCAACAAAACTAAGTAATTTTGATTACTTAAGGCAGGTAATTGTAATGTCATTACTTTTTGATAGCAGTAATTTGTAATGTAATTTAATTACTTTTCAAAAGTAATTTTGCCATGTATATGGTCAGCGGCTGCTTAGGGAACTTGTCAATGTCCTTAAGTTCTTACGCAAACGATGATACACCATCCAGTTTCCTACATGTGACAATGTTCATGAGAAAAAGGAATATTGTGACAAAGACGACAAAGCTGGCAGTGGTGTGGTACAGAGCACTCGCTACAGAGCACTCGGCCATTCCCTCCATGCAAATCATATCTCTGCCATCGTTCATTGCGTCTCACTCTTTGGCCGGCCACCATGTAACAATATTATACACCACACAGCATTTGCATATAGAGAATGGCAAAGAGAATTTTCCATTTGGTTTTCATGTTAAAGGAGTATAGGCACGTAATTGTGGTGGCATGTTTTCTCCTCTACAATGATGTAGAAAATACTACTACACATGAATCACAATGTAATATTTGCCCATGGCCGCTAAAAAGCGCATCTTGCACGTGTGCACGTGTCTCTAGTTAAGCTAACTGCGCCGCTGATTCCGCATTGACTCTTCCTGCCGAAGAGGCTGCAGGGAAGTGTCCTGCCCTGTCTGCGTTTTATTCTGTTTATTTGTTTACTCGTTTTGGCCAGCGGCACGCGAGTACATGCATCTATAATTCTTATCTGTTCCGCGAATCCGCCACCGTCTGCTTCTGTACTAGCCGCCGCTCTGCCTTGAGGGGCGACCATTCTCCCCTCCTGCTCCTCGTTTTCCTTTATTATTTCTCTTTTTTTTTTCTGCCCGCTCCCTGCGGTAGGTGGCGACAGCGCGTTTTTCCTTTTCTCCTTATTTCTCTTTCTGCTTTGAAAAACGCTCTCCTTCGACTTAACAAACAGATCACACAGGAGACAAACAGCGAGCGACCAGACTCCTCCTTTCGACTGAGGGAAAGGAAGAGGGTGGTCAAAGAAACAGACGAAAAAAAAGGTGGAGGAAGGAGAAAGCAGAGGTTAGAGACAGCGGGGGCGGAGAGGGGTGAGTTGTCCGCAAGGAAAAAAGGGGGGGGGGGGGGGGGGGCGCCACAAGAATTATTATTGGGGGACGCTTCCTTCGGCGGAAGCGAGAGGTTCGAGCACGAGGAAAAATATCATAAACAAGAAAACAGCAAGAAACGGACTACACACTGCGCGCATATTCCTCAGAGCGCGATGCGCTCCCCACGGGTGCGGCTGTTAACAGTTAAAATGTTAAGTTACGGCGGCGGTGCGGCCGGCCAAACGCACCGCAGAAACCCGATCCCGCAGCCGGGCGCCGCAAAGCGCAAATGTCTCCGCTCTGCCTCGCGTCAGAAGGGCGCCTCCGCCCCGCGTTCTTCTTCGTCTGTCATTCTATTCTATGCTCGTTGGAAATAGTTCTGTGCAGCGCGTGCAACTGTATCTCTCTATTTAGAGATCACCTTCGGTGCGCCGCACATGGGGGAGGGGGGAAAGCGGGAGAAAAGAGACAGAGTAGAAAACGTGTCTGGTCGGGGGAAACTGGCGAAGGGAGAGGGCACAAACAGCGCGGGGTCAACGCACAGCGGTGCGAGGGGGGCAGCGGGTCTGCAGGCATCCGAAGTGGGGGCGCACGGGCTTTGTGTCAGCGCTGGCGGGCACAATACGAGGAAGTGGGCTTTTGTTAAGAGCGTCTGAGGAGACCCGCCTTATCAATGTAGCGGGCCAGCGCGCCAAGTGCACTTTTCGCCTTTTGGTGCGGCGCTTGGGGGAAGGTCAGAGCCCCTACGTTGTCCGAAGGGAGCCCTAGATCTTTGAATGTCGCGGTCATTTCTGCTCGCGCACTCGCGTGGGTGGGGCACGAACACAACAGGTGCTCCACAGTTTCTGTTGCACCGCAGTCCGCGCAGAGTGGGTCGCCCTCCTGGGTGAGGCGGTGTCGGCGTTCTGCTGTCCAAACGCAGCCGATTCTCAGCCGCAGGAGAGCAGAGACAGCGCGGTTGCCGAGGTCGAGGAATGGGAGCGGCCGAGGCATTCTTCCCGATGCCACTCGTGGGTCCGGGTGGCACATGTTTAACTTGTAGCGGATGATGTGGCGTGCCACATCGAAGGCTGAGATATTTGCGCAATATGGCACAGCCGGGTCACCGTGCGCAGCCTTCGCTAGTCGGTCGGCTGCCTCGTTGCCAGGGGGCCCCGCGTGTGCTGGCACCCACTGCAGCACGATGTCGCAACCTCGCGCACACAGCTTATGAAACAGCCACTGCACACACATCGCGGCGCGGTAGGGACGCTGCAGCTGCATGAGAGCTGATCGCGAGTCGCTGAGTATAGCGACGTGCTTCAGGTCTGGCGTCTCGGCGATCACATCAGCTGCCAGATGTAGCGCAGAGATTTCAGCCGTTGTTGATGACGCAAAGAAGCGCACACGGCGCTGTTAGGTGACGCCGATCGCGGGCGCGGTGCAGGCAGCTGTGGCCGAGTTGCCATCCTGTGAGACGGACCCGTCCGCGCAGAGATGGACACGGGAGGCGTAGTCCAGTTCCACTCGCTGAGCGGTCTCCTGCCGGATTGCGCAGTGCGGCGTGCGCTGCTTGCTCTGCACTCCCAGGATGGTTGTCTCGATTCGGAGCGCCGGTGCTTGATGGGGCGGCTGGCGAGGTGGTGCTGGGGCTGGCTTCGCGCGAACAACAAAGTCGAAATCTCGTCGCGCCTGTCCCATGCGTGAGCGCGGCGACGCTCTCAGGTCTGCGATGATTTCTGCCGTGCCAGTTGCTCGATGCAGGCGCTCGATATGATTGAGCGCCGTGCGCTCCGCGCGAAGCGAGACCGGTCAGACACAGAGTTCCGCGTGAGTTGGACCGATGTAGGATCCCTTCGGGAGGCCCGCGAATCTCCGCATTGCTGCGCGCTGGTTCCGGTCCAGTTGTTCCCACTGCGCGGGGCCGCCCCGCGTTCCGTCGCGGAGACAAAAAGAGGGCTCCTTCCTAGAAACTGAGAGGAGAGTAACAGAAAGAAAATGGGGAACGAAGGCGCGAAATCACCCAATTGTCCGTTATTGCAATGGGTTACTGCCCTATATAAAGCATCACGCTCTACTATCTGCAAAGCAGGAAAAAAATTAAGAAAAATAAAAATATAAAAAGTTGAGGGGGAATAGGCAATATGATTTGCTGTCACAACTGTTTTCTCTGGTCATGAGCATGAAAGAATGGCATGGGGAGAAGGGCGGCATGTGGAAGCAAGCACGCAAATTGGCATGACCTCAGGCGATGCAGTCGGGGTGCTATATATATATATATATATATATATATATATATATATATATATATATATATATATATATATATATATATATATATATATATATATATATATATATATATATATATATATATATATATATATATATATATAAACGCTTGATTTAGACATTTATTTTCAGTCGACGTTTTGGACAGAGCCTGTCCTTTCTCAAGACTGAAGTTACAGCCATCTTCCCCCAAACCCACCACCTTCTAAGGAGTTTGAATTGGCATACATGTCCGCTACATGAACAGAGCAACAAGCAATCGGATTCTGGAAAGAAGATGGGCACAAAAGAAAAATATTAGAAAAGGGAGAAAGAAATATAGAGAACAAGAAAAACGCGCTGTCGCCCCCTGTCCACTGAGCAGCGGCGGGGAGCGGGCAGGAATTATCGAAATCGCAATTCTTCGCAAGTTCGCGTATTTGAGCAATATGAACCTCTGACAGGCTCACCAGGGTTCTGTAAACATATCTTGAACCGCGGTGGTGTTCCGTCGTGGCTGAGAACAGACGGTCGCAAGTGTTGAGCGCGGTTAGAAACGCATCTTCGCCTTTGGTAACTTCATTTACTTGAGGTCCCTGCTCCTTCGTTTTAAAATTGCGCCCGTGGCGGGAGGCGTTCCGCAACGACGCTGACCTTCGACGCCGCGCGAATGCAGAAGCATAGCTTTGCGCCGGGATGCAGCAAACTCAGGCGCCAGACGCCTCTAAGTAGGTAGAAAACAGTGCCTTCCACTGGTTCCATTGTATTGGTGGCTGGCCCGGGGTTTTCAGGAATGTACGAGGGGGCGTAAGATCCCGTGAAACTCAACGTAAAGGTTTACCTCGTCGGCACGTTGTTGTATTGTAGATGCAAGATCGAACGACACACCGGAGCGAGCGATGTCATGCTGACGCCAAGTTTCCTCCGACCCCCCCCCCCCCTCTACTTTTCCTGCGTCACGTATACGCGGTGTCAAGCAACATGCATGTGACTGAAACTGAAACTCTGAAGAAGAGAAACTGAGAGAAAGAGAAGTGAATTTGAAAATAAGAGAAGAGAAACTGAAACTGCCGCACAGTTCATTACCTGATGGACACAACAGTATCACGCTTTACTTAACGCCTTCATAAAACCGCTGTTTGTTCTTCTATAAGATTAGCAGCATTAGTATATGTTTGCTATTAAAGACATTCAGGTAATGAACATAATTTACCAACTTAAATAGTGTTAACGCACGAATAATTTATAGGCATGCCTTTGTGTATACGTCAGAAATTAAATTGTGAAGCAAGCCTTGAAACTGGCTGTGCATTTCTCATAAAAAAAGGAAAAAATTATCTTGCTTTCATAGCATGCGTGTCATCTATATTAGTGTGACGTTCGTTGTGTGTGCTACGAGGGTCTGCTTTCGACGGCGCGGCGTAGACGGAGCCCCCAGTGGCGGCGAAAGCACAACCGGACCCCCTTTCATGTTTCTACTGTATATGGCTGCAAGCAACTTGAGTGAGATTGCTTTTGGGCCTGCCGCCGTGGACCGCACGGAGACGACCCAGATGAAAGCGGCATCAACAATTACCGAGCCATACTCGTTGAGAGTGAACGACCAGAACGAAGGGGTTTAAGCACAACCGGATCCCCTTTCCATAGTGTCGGCACGAGTCGAACGCCGCCGCCGCCGCCGCGGGGAGACGGGCGTTATCTTCCCCAATTGCCGTGGCCGTTCCAAGGGGGCCTCGTTTCGGCGGGCCTGGCCCCGTGGCAAGACGGCGGGCATCATCAATCAACCCTCCCGAGCACATCCCAGGACAAGGGACCACTTTCCCGGCCTTTTAGTGACCTCGCGTTCCGGCCTTGAGGGGCGAGTGTCATTTGATGGAGAACGGAGGCCGGTGACCCGCGGGAACCGACAGCGGGCCAGAGCGCGCCTTACCACAGCCGACGCTATGCGCTACCTCGACGACAACCTTCTTTCCCTCGGACTCAACACGTGAGGGGGGCGAGACCATAAGTGCGGTGGTGTGTTTGTGCGCCCAAGTGAAAGTCCTAGCCCCCCCCCCCCAACTCCGGCGTGGGCGTCCTCACCCTAGGGAGTGTGGGGATAAGAGGATATAAAAATCGACATGGAGTACCGAAGGAGGAACGCTCAGGACGACATCGTTCGCCAAGGGGGCCTTCAGCGCCGAAGCCCGACGGCGTGCAGCTTCTGCCAGCAACCGTTCGAGCTCAACTCCGGAGCCCCTCCATCGTCCCCATGAAGTCGTCGGCACGTAAGCTCGGACGCCCCAGCCTCTGATGTATAATCATAATCATGTGTAATTATTGAATATATCTGTTTGTTTAAACTGAGCCATACGGTGTCTCTTTGCCTCTCCGTCCCGTGTGGACCGACGCATTATGGGGGGTCATCACACTGGTGTCAGAAGTGGGGTCTCAAAAGCAAATGTCCT
Organism: Amblyomma americanum; assembly: GCF_052857255.1. Classification (NCBI taxonomy): domain Eukaryota; kingdom Metazoa; phylum Arthropoda; class Arachnida; order Ixodida; family Ixodidae; genus Amblyomma; species Amblyomma americanum. The sequence continues at coordinate 447,556,966 of NC_135497.1, forward strand.
CTGAATGCTGCGACATTCATGACTTCAAAATTGTAATCAAAAGGGAATCACGGGACTGATTGTGGGACCTTTACCCCCATTTGAGAGGCTTGAGGTACCGGAGGGCTTGAGTGAAAAAGAAAATGTCTGTATCTGAGGGAGCTCCCACTCCACAGCCGTCGCTCGGAGCAAGCATGCTGGCATTAGGAAGCGTCATTCCGACGTTTACAGGAGATAAGACAGGGGTTCCAATCTGCGATTTCTTTTCCATGCTAGAAGAGATTGGGAAAATGGGGGGATGGTCCGATGCTCAAATGCTGGGAATGGTGAGGTGTAAGATGGCAGGAGCTGCTCATGATTTTGCATGGCGAGACGAAAAAGTAAAAACCACAAAATCATTTGCGGAATTTAAGAAGCTCGCGTTTGAGCATTTCGACACTGAACCACGACGTGCGGTTCAGAGGTTCCGTGACGCCGGACAGATGGTAGGGGAGGACGTGCGAACGTTTGCGTCGCGGCTTCAGCGCCTAGCACGCGATACGTTAAGCAGGGAGGAGGAAGGAGACCAGCTAAGGAAGAAATACGCGGAGGATCTACTTAAAGAGGAAATGACCGCTTTTTTCGTTTCTGGTCTGCAAGACCCCGTGCGCCGGTTCGTGCTCTCGCGCAAGCCGAGCAATTTCGACCAAGCCGTGGCGGCCGCATTGCATGAGGAACGAAATGAGGCGTTAACGACAGCCGCAGCGAGAGTACGCGTCATAGAGAGAGCGGTGCTCAACCCTGAGGTTGCTCTCTTGACAGAGCGGTTAGATCGCTTAGAACAGCTGCTATCTCTGCAGGTGAAACGCCAGGTTGAAGCGCGCGCTCGACAGCGCCCATTCGCTGGAAACCGGAGACCGCCATAAAGCTACAGGCGCGGTATGCGAGATTTTGAAGAAATCGTATGCTTCGCTTGCCAGGGTCGCGGACACATCGCCAGGTTCTGCCAAAACGTGCGCCGTGGGGAGCCACAAAGAGAAGCAGGCGAGACACGCCCTAAGCAAGCCTACAGCGGGGCTCCAGATACCGAGACAAAAAACTAGATAGTCCTCCCCAGCCTGAGGAGCGTGGGGAGGGAGCAGTGGATGATGAGGTGGTGGTAGTTTGTGTGGCCGACGAGGCATGCCCTGTTGTGCGTTGCAAGTTAAATGGTTGTTGCATGGAATTGTTGATAGATACGGGGTCAAAGGTGACATTGCTTAAGGAGAGCAGTTTTAACACGCTTCGAAGGAAGGGGGACCGCGAGTTGTTGGAAGCGTCTGGTGGTATGGCAACCAAATTTGTAGGCATAACGGGGGATCCTCTTGGCATAAGTGGACTCTACCGGTTACACTTCTCTCTCGGCGGAATTGCATTGGAGCACTCCTGCTACGTATGCCCGGACACGGTGTCTCTGCCAAACGGAGTGTCAGGTATATTAGGGCAGGATTTTTTGAGAAAAGGGAAGGTAGTAGTCTCATTCTCTGAGGAAGAGGTTAATGCGGGCGGCTCAAAAGTTCCGTTTTTGAACAGGAGAGGGGCTGAGATTCGCATTACCGATATTGACACCCGTCAAACAGTGGGATCATTGGAGAAGGTATATTCGCGGGTTGCCGTCAGGCTGGTCGATGAGGCGGTCGTCCTTCCTTGGTCGGAGCACATTTTGTACGCGTTTGTGCCTTCAGATGTAGAGAGGGGCGCTGTGGGAGTGCTTGAGCCGGTCGACTCTCTCCGCAATGGCCTCAAGGCAGCCGCGTGCCTCGTGACAGTTAATGACGCCCACAGAGTGCCCCTACGGCTGGTTAACTGTAGCCAGCAGCCACTTAGCCTTCCCAAGAACAAAACATTGGCTTTCTTCACTTCTGCGATAGAGAAACGTGAGCCCACCGATACGGTACTCGCAACTATAGAGCATGCTAGTCCTTCCAAAGGTGTCGTTCGATCTTCCTCACGTAAAATCCAGGGAAAGGGAGGCTCTGGCTGGTTTGCTGAACGACTACTCGGAGGTATTCGCCGCGTCCAACCTGGATTTGGGCTGCTGTCGCGTTATAAAGCACAGGATAGATACCGGCACTTCATCGCCCGTTTACCAGCGTGCGTACAGGATTCCTTACTCCCAACGTTAGGAGATGGAGCGGCAGGTGCAGGACCTGATTGATCGCGGCATTGTCGAACACTCAAAGTCACCCTGGGGAGCACCAGCACTATTGGTGGAAAAGCCAGATGGCTCGTATCGATTAGTAGTGGACTACCGCAAACTAAATGCCGTAACTCGCATCGATCCATACCCCATCCCCAATATACAGGAGACGCTTTCTCAGCTGGGCTCTGCCAGGTACTTCACGGTAGTGGACATGGCGGCGGGATTCTGGCAGATAGCAATGGATCCGGCAGATGCCGAGAAAACGGCATTCAACACGCCCTCAGGGCACTATGAATGGAAAAGAATGCCGATGGGTCTGGCCAACAGCCCTGCTGTCTGGCAGAGAACCGCTGATGTTATCCTGGCAGGTCTTCTGGGGAGGCTGTGCTTCGTGTATATGGATGACATAATCATATACAGTGACAGTTTTGAGAACCATTTGCGCGATATTGAGCAGGTTTTGGTGCGACTAAGAGGAGCGGGTCTCAAGCTGAAGCCCTCTAAGTGCCAATTCCTCAAAAACGAGGTGAAATACCTCGGGCACGTTGTTTCAGCTGACGGCATGCGACCGGACCCTGAGAAACTAAGGTGTGTCTCGGATTTTCCATCCCCGACTAGCGTCCGCCAGGTCCGGCAGTTTCTCGGCCTGATCGGTTACTACCGAAGGCACATAGAGGAGTTCGCCAAGCTCGCTAAGCCGCTCACCGCCTTAACAGCCAAAAATGTCGCCTTTCGCTGGGACGAAAACGCGGAGGATGCTTTTGGGGCCCTGAAAAGGAAGCTAATGAGTGCACCGCTGTTGCGCCACCCGGATTTTAATTTGTTCTTCGTTATGGCCACAGATGCGTCAAAGTTCGCAGTTGGTGCCGTGCTATCTCAGGTTATCGAGGGCAAGGAACATCCCGTTGCTTTTGCTAGCCGACAGCTGAGCCCCACAGAGCAAAAGTACGGAGCTACGGAAAGGGAGTGCCTCGCCGTTGTCTGGGCAGTAAAGCACTTCAGATGCTACCTTTACGGCAGCAAATTCAAGCTAGTCACAGACTGCCATCCTCTGAAATGGGTGATGAGTGTCAGGGACCCTAGCTCGCGACTCGCTAGATGGAATCTACACCTGCAGGAATACTGCTTTGAAGTTGAGCACAAGTCAGGAAAGACACATCTGAATGCTGATGCACTCAGCCGCACAGCTGCCGTGGCAGCTATAGATGAGTTTGTCCCCGTAGTCGACCCCGCCGAATTACGCACAGAGCAGTGCAAAGATCCTGGCCTGAAGCGAATAATCGGAAGCTTAGAGGGCGCACCGTCTCACCCCGAACAGCTAGGTTATTTCATTGGCAAAGACGGCACTCTGTGTCGGCGCACGAGGCCAGCCAGGAAAGGGAGACCAGAGAAAACCGCTTGGGAGAGAGTCGTCATACCTCGGTCGTGGACAGAAAGGGTTCTTCGCGCGTTTCACGATGCGCCATGCGCCGGTCATTTTGGCGTAGCGAAGACACGCGGGCGTGTGGAGCGTTTGTACTTTTGGAGTGGCATGCGACAGGATGTTAGAGACTACTGTGCGAAGTGTCATTCCTGTCTCGAAAGAAAAACACCCAAGGGACGAAGACCAGCTCCAATTCAGCCGTTCCCTGAGGTTTCGGCTCCCTTCGAGCGGACAGGTATGGACAGAATGGGCCCATTGCCCACGACCACTTCCGGAAACTAGTACATTTTAGTATTTGTCGATCACCTTTCAAAATACGCGGAAGCGGTAGCACTCCCAGATCAGAAGGCAGACACGGTTGCAAGAGCATTTGTCGAACAGATCGTGCTCCGGCATCCACCCCCGAGGCAACTCTTGACAGACCGGGGAACGAACGTCGTGTCGCAGCTAATGAGGAGAGTTTGCGAGCTGCTTAAGATCGCTAAGAGCAGACAACACCGTACCATCCGGCTTGCAACGGCGCGGTGGAGCGACTGAACCAAACCGTGGCCGGGTTCCTGTCGCATTTTGTTTCGCGCGACCAGCGGGACTGGGACTTGTGGCTCCCGTATGCAATGTTTGCCTACAATTCCGCAGCACACGAGAGCACGGGCGAATCGCCATTCTTTCTTCTCTACGGCCGAGACCCGGACCAGCCTAGTGAAGTGCCAGAGGGCCCCCGTCGTGTCCCATACGCTTCACTGGACGACTATAAGGTTGAGCTAGAATCGCGCTTGCAAGTGGCGAGGGACATCGCAAAGGAGGCATTAAAGAAAGCGGCGAAGCGCAGGAAGGAGGTGCACGATCGCAGTGCTAGAGACGTCCGTTTGATGTGGGGGACAGCGTGTACATTGAAAACTGCCAAAGGCAGATTGGGCTAGCTCGTAAGTTCCAGACGAAGTGGAGAGGACCGTGCGAGGTTGTCGAGAAGCTTTCTCCGGTAAACTTCAGAGTCCGAGACGTGAACCGGCGCTTGGTAAGGATACACGCAAATCGCCTCAAGTCGGCACCGGTTCAGTATTCACGAAATGAGGAAAGGGAAAGCGCGGATTTTGATGGGGACAGAAGTGAAGCGGAGCGCGCAGATAGTTCGCAAGAAACGCCCTCTCCTGCATTTGTTCGGCAGGCGCCAGAGGTGACGGCCGGAATGCCACCGGATTTACTTCATGCATTGCTAGAAGAAGAAGCGCGCGAGGTTGCCGCGCAGATAACGCCAGGAGAGGCTCCTGCCACGAGCCCTCGCGAGTCCCAAAGCAGACAAAGGGTCACAGACTTACTTAGTATGACTCATGAAGGCCGATATCCGCTGCGAAATCGGAAAGCTAAGTCGGACTAATGGCCTAACAGAGTGGAGTTGTGAACTGGTTAGAATTGTGTAATGCCGCAGCTCATAACACTGCTATGTGCTTATGTGTTAAGTTATCGGAGACTATAGTTAAACCTTTCTGTCATTAAGTAACACCTTCACAGGAGAGCATGCGGAGCGCATGCAGAACCTGCCCTACTTCCTTTCGTTATCTATATTTTTGTCTGTGCCGTGATCGTGCTAGAAGTGGGAGCTCCTTTGTAACTGTGGTAAATTTATTTCGTCCAGTTTGGACTAGAAAGGAGGGGCTTGGGTGCTGAGTTTCATGTTTATCTGTAAAAGAAGATCAGTGCTGCCCCTGGAGACGCCAGTTATGACAGCGGAGGCATATGGTGTTGTGCAGTGGTGTTGAGTGCAGCGAAAAGTGTTTTGTCGGACGCACTGTGCGAGGCGATTCAGAAAGACAAGGGGAGCTGCATGGACTCAAATGTTCGGAGAACATTCTTCTGGAGGGTGAGCGAGTGTGACGTTCCTTGTGTGTGCTACGAGGGTCCGCGTTCGACGGCGCTGCATAGACGGAGCCCCGAGTGGCGGCGAAAGCACAACCGGACCCCCTTTCATGTTTCTACTGTATATGGCTGCAAGCAACTTGAGTGAGATTGCTTTTGGGCCTGCCGCCGTGGACCGCACGGAGACGACCCAGATGACAGCGGCATCATCAATTACCGAGCCATACTCGTTGAGAGTGAACGACCAGAACCAAGGGGTTTAAGCACAACCGGATCCCCTTTCCATAGTGTCGGCACGAGTCGAAAGCCGCCGCCGCCGCCGCCGAGGGGAGACGGGCGTTATCTTCCCCAATTGCCGTGGCCGTTCCAAGGGGGCCTCGTTTCGGCGGGCCTGGCCCCGTGGCAAGACGGCAGGCATCATCAATCAACCTTCCCGAGAACATTCCAGGACAAGGGACCACTTTCCCGGCCTTTTAGTGACCTCGCGTTCCGGCCTTGAGGGGCGAGTGTCATTTGATGGAGAACGGAGGCCGGTGACCCGCGGGAACCGACAGCGGGCCAGAGCGCGCCTTACCACAGCCGACGCTAAGCGCTACCTCGACGACAACCTTCTTTCCCTCGGACTCAACACGTGAGGGGGCGAGACCATAAGTGCGGTGGTGTGTTTGTGCGCCCAAGTGAAAGCCCTAGCCCCCCCCCCCCTCCGGCGTGGGCGTCCTCACCCTAGGGAGTGTGGGGATAAGAGGATATAAAAATCGACAAGGAGCACGGAAGAAAGAAACGCTCAGGACGACATCGTTCGCCAAGGGGGCCTTCAGCGCTGAAGCCCGACGGCGTGCAGCCTCTGCCAGCAACCGTTCGAGCTCATCTCCGGAGCCCCTCCATCGTCCCCATGAAGTCGTCGGCACGTAAGCTCGGACGCCCCAGCCTCTGATGTATAATCATAATCATGTGTAATTATTGAATATATCAGTTTGTTTAAACTGAGCCATACGGTGTCTCTGCCTCTCCGTCCGGTGTGGACCGACGCATTATGGGGGGTCATCACATTAGATGTAATTGTAATCTTGATCTATAACATGAAATGACCAATGCTGGCTGCCATCAAAAATCACTTTTTTAATTGTTCAACGAACCTCATAACTCATTTCTGTCACGAAAGGAATGAAATGCTTCACTCATATCTCATTGCTTTGGTACAGTCATGGTTCATTATGCAATGTAAAATCTGATTTAGGAATATTTTTGTTGCTTGTTGCATGGTTTGTTCCTGAAATTCAGCACATCCGCCAGTGTTGCGTTCCACCGTGGTTTTCTTTTTTATTAATTGAGTACAGATGAATAGCCACCGGATTCTTGGCCGATCGCCCAGTGAGGGTATGTGCCATCTTTTTATAGGCTAACAATATCAACAACATTCGTCTTTCACTTTCAGTCATATATGTGCTGCACTATATTTTTCTTCTACTTTGTATTGATTCCATCCATAATCATGTCAGAGTTTAAAGACAAATCCTCAATGCTTGCAGATATTTATATGTGCCCAATTTTTGTTATTGCGACAATGATGGCACAATATGTAATGAAGAAGTTAATATATATTTCACCACTTCAGTTCGCGAAAAGACTATGAGAGAGAAAGGGCAAATCACTCACAGCCAAAGTACCTTTCACATACTTCTAAGCTGTGCAGATAAAACGGCTGAGAAGGTAATTTTCCTTTAACTCATTCCACACTACGGCCGGCTTTCAGGCTAATTGTGAGAAATGTCTGTGTAAGCATAGAGGAAGGGTTGAGCCGGAATGCTGTTATGATTCATGGAAGAAAAAGATAGTAGGCATGGGAGGCAGTGGCCACGCTATCAGCTTCCGCAAGTTAGATTCACGCAAGCTCCGCTGCAGGTTGATCTGATCTCCGTGCCACGAGTTGCTGATACGCAGGCTGACCACGTCTTCTATTACGACCATATTTACCCGTCCCATGCGAAACATACACCCGCAAATATCCTAAACGGTCTTCTTTCTGAACACCTACAGAATTTTCCTCATCATACTGTTCTCTCCACTGATGCCTCCGGCAGCGGTGAGAAGGCGGCGATTGGGATATATTTGCAAGATCTGGCTTGGAGCTATTCCTTTCGTATCCCTGGTCATACTCCTATATTCTTCGTAGACATTTTGGCTATTGGTTTGGCATTTCTCACACTTCCCAAGCATGTAGCACGGGTTCTTATTCTTGCAGACTGCCTTTCAGTTCTGTGGGATACACTGGTATCCCCTCCTCGTTCCCCGCGCCAGCGGCGACCGTGACCTACACGGGCGCGCTGGCCACCAGGAATGTGGAGAGAAGGCACCCCCGCGACTCTGCTCATTTCCGCCCCAGCACTGACGTGACGTCACGGCAGCGCGCCGCCTTCTGCGGAGAGGGTAGCACGCCTAAGCTTGACGGTAACGATTTGCTGCCAGGGAGGGAATGACCGAGGGGATAAAAAGGGGTGATCGCGCGGCGGGAAGGACTCGCCGCCGGACCTGACCTAACTACCCCACGGACCCCTTCCGCTGCCCGCCGGCCCCCGAACACCAACGCCGGTCGACGTCAACGACTTGGTGAGCTACTGAACATCTATTTTACGGATAGAACATTCTTCCGCAGTGTGCTTTACCTCGCGTTAGGATAATAAACTATTTCCTAGCGTGCCCTGCCGTTGCCTATTTCGTCCGGACCTGCCGTGGCTGCGACTCTGCGCCACGGGTTGGGGAAACGTGTTGCGTGCTTAAATAACGCCTGCGTGTAGCTTGCACGGAAGCTCGCCTTCCCGGCCGGCTGGACGCAGAGTGACCCCATATCTTGGCGCCCGAACGTGGGGCGAACTAGGCAATCGAGCAGTGACCTTTGTTGGAGCGAACGACTACCGTCGCCCTAACAAAGGATGGCAGCCGACAGGAGTGACTTGCAGTCTTTGTTTACGCTGTCAGAGCCAGCGGCACATAACCAGGGCTCCCTACTTGACGCGCCGTTGGAAGGGTTTGAATTTGTGAATCTTGGGCGTTCCACGCGGAATAGCCGAGTAACATCCCCTGACGCGTTGGTAGGACTTAGGCCTGGCAGGGGGGGGCTCCACATCGGGCGCCTCGCCGCTCCGCGGCGCGAACAATGAGGCACCTAGGCCTCATCATTCGACGCCATCAGCGGCTGCGCCCAACTCCGGGGGTGTTAGTCCGCAATCATCCGAGGTGCTCTTGCAGAACGCAATGCAGGTTATGCAGAGTCTAGCGGGTATTTTGCAAAACAATTTGCAAGCCCCGGCCCAGTCACCACGTGTTAGGATAGACTTGCCTACCTACACGGGGTACCACGACATTGCGGGAGCAAATGAGTACCTCGACCGTCTGCTGCATTATCAGCAAGTGACAGGAATCGCAGACGCCGAAATGCTCGCGCGTGTTGTGCCTGTTTCTTTGACGGAGCAAGCGGCCCGCTGGTACCGACTAGCCGGCAACCGAGCGAGGACAATGGAGGAGTTTTGCGCAAGCTTCCGCGACGAATTCCTTCCCGCAAACTATGAGTGGCGTTTGAGGAGAGAGCTGGAGCTCCGAACCCAGCACCCCGACGAGTCTCTGTTAGAGTACGTCCGAGCGATGGACGAACTTTATCGCCTCGCTGACCCTCGCGCCACGAACACGGAGAAAGTTGAGCGTGTCACGAGACAAGCGCACCCGACTTTCACGGCTTACCTGAGAGGAGTCAGGTTCAGAGATTTGGATGAGCTGGCAGCTGAGGCGAAGCGCATTCAGGGAGACATCCTCTCTGCGCGAGCGTATCGGCCGCCCCCACCCGCATCGCTGTCACTTGAGCCGCGCTGCGCGTGGAATGGCAGCTCAGCGCGCAGTCCATCTAGAACTGAAGCGTCAGCACAGTTTGCTGACGAGCGTGTCCCAAGGGGTTGGGAGTTGACCGACCGCGCTTTGGACCCATTCAGCTACGCGTTGCGAACAGCACACGCTGCCGCAGAGCGGAATGAACCGAGGCGAGATCGCGAGGCCGACACGCGGCCCCCACCATCCGCGCCGCGAGTTCGAGATGACCGACCGGAACGGGGCGACCAGCGCCTAGCCCGTCGGGGCCCGGGCAACCGTTGCTACCGGTGCGACCAGCCGGGACACTTCGCCCGCGAGTGTGGCCGCCCTCCCGCCCGTGACCAAACACGGTCGGGAAACGGCCAAAGCCGCCGGTGATCGACCTTCGATTCCGCGCGGCGTGCACAGAAAACCCCGGTTTGCTAGCGCCTTTGGCATGTCGCGTAGGAAATTCTGTTGACCTGTCAGCGCCGTTCATTGAGCTAACAATAGCTCGAAAGAAATTCACCGCGTTACTAGATACAGGAGCAAGCGCTTCTTTGTTCGGTGACGAGGTGTTAAACCATCTCCGCGAGAACAAAATCCGGCTGAGAGAGTGCGATACCACTTTTCGCCTCGCGAGCGGCACAGCGCAATCAAGCGGTGCAGCTAGGATAGTGGTTCGCTGGGAAAGACGCGTGCGGCGACAACGCCTCGTTCATCTTCCCTGTTTATCCGTTCCTGTAATTCTTGGACGAGACTTCCTAGCCAAGACAGGTATTGTGATAGACATGAGCAGCGGAGGCTACAGGGAGCGCACGTCAGGCGCCTTGAAGCCTTTCGCGAAAGCGCCCGCGGCGTCGCACACCATTCAGACTCCGAACGCGGCGCGAGCGGGGGGAGACCGTGACAAATCCACCGCGCCAGCCCGAGATCCAGGAGGCGAGCGGACCATCGCCGCTGAGGGAGAGGGCAGAGAGAAGGTTGCCGCGGTAGAAAGCTGCTCTGCCGCGCAGGGAAGGTCAGCGCACCCCTTGTTGTCGGAAGTGAACAGCGTGACGGAGAGGGAGAAGGCACGTTTGTCATCGCTCCTCTACGAGTACAACGCGACATTCACTGACCGCCCGGGCCTCACTACCCTAGTCAGGCACCGAATAGACACGGGTGACGCACTGCCTTGGAAGTGCAATCCTAGACCAATTAGCTTGGCCAAGAGAAAAGCACTGGACAGCGCCTTAGACGAACTTATCGACACTGGCGTTGTTGAGAGGTCTAACAGCCCTTGGGGCTTCCCGGTAGTCTTGGTTCCAAAGAAAGACGATACATATCGACTTTGCGTGGACTACCGCAAGCTGAATGAGGTTACGAGGAAAGACGCCTACCCTCTACCCACCATTTCTTCCCTAGTGTCCAACCTAGGTGGGGCGAAGTACTTCACAACGCTCGATGCTAGCCGCGGATACTTTCAGGTTGAAATGAATGAGCGGGACAAGGAGAAAACTGCTTTCACTTGTCACAGAGGCCTTTTCCAGTTCAAGAGAATGTCTTTTGGTTTGGTAGGAGCACCCGCTACTTATCAGCGCCTAATGGACCGTGTTCTGGGAGATGCGAAGTGGCAACATGCGCTCGCGTACCTAGACGACATCGTGGTGTACTCGAAAACGTTCGAGGAACACCTGCGCCACTTGAGGGACGTCCTAGAGAGGCTGAGGTCCGCGGGAATCACTTTGAACCCGAAGAAGGCACAGATCGCCGCGACCCGAATAACACTGTTGGGGTTCACGATCGACAGAGGCCGCATTCTGCCGTGCGACGATAAGCTTGAGGCTTTGCTTAAGTTTCCGTCGCCCACAGATATAGCCGGACTCAGGCGCTTCCTGGGAATGGGGAACTTTTATCGCCAGTTCATCCCAGAGTGCGCAGCGCTGCAGGCGCCTTTGACAAAGCTTTTGAAGAAAGGCGAGCGCTGGAGTTGGGGTCACGAGCAAGAGGATGCACTGCGCAACCTCACCAAAGTGCTCGCTGACACGGCTGAGTTGCAGCTACCCGACCTAAACAGGGAGTTTGTGATTCAAACCGACGCAAGCGACCTGGGCTTAGGAGCAGTGCTGCTTTAGGAGCATGAAGGCTTTCTCCGTCCGGTAGCTTTCGCGAGCCGTTCGTTGACGCCGGCAGAGAGAAACTACTCGGTGACAGAGAAGGAATGTCTCGCGATAGTTTTTGCTCTGCGTAAGTTCGACTACTACGTCGATGGGGTGACATTTGTGATAGAGACGGATCACATGGCGCTCACCTGGCTGAGACGACTCAGCGAGCCGAGCGGCCGCCTAGCGCGTTGGTCCCTGTTGCTGCAGCGTTACGACTTCACCGTGCGCTACCGCAAAGGGAAAAACAACGCTGTGGCTGACGCACTCTCGCGAGCGCCTGTCCAGTGCGAGGAAGGTCACGCGACCGACCGCCCGACAGCCGGGGAGAGCGAGGGACTGACCCGAGCCGTAGCCCATGTAAGGAACGCGGACCAACCGTTGATCCAGGGCGAGAGCGTGAACCACGTGGACTACGCGAGTTCCGTGGGGATCGTGTTCAGCAGAAAGGAGCTGCTCGAAGCTCAGCAGAAGGATCCGTTTTGTCGAAAGGTGTTCGACGGGCTCCGGGAGCCGGGCGGCAGGGCCGCCGCGCACAAGGAGACAGCTGGTTTTGCTGTCGGTGCGGAGCGCTGGGAAACAGCTGGTAGTGCTGTGAGCGCGATGGATTCGTATCTGCTGGATTCCGACGGCGTCCTGCTGAGGTATATCACCTCCGAGAACGACACAAACGAGGCGTTCAAGGTGGTGATACCGCGAGTATTGAGAGCAGCACTGCTACGCTACTTGCACGACTCGTGCATCGCTGGGCATGCAAGCGGCCCCAAGACTTACACTAAGTTGTGTCGCTTTGCTACCTGGCTTGGCATGAAAAGGGACGTAATACGCTACGCCCGCTCGTGCCACGTGTGCCAAAGTGTGAAGCCCCGAGGCGGACGACCACCCGGCCTCATGCACCCGATTAACAGCCAGACTCCCTGGAAAATCGCGGCGTGCGACATCATGGGACCGTATCCTATGACACCGAGTAGGAACAAGTTCTTGCTGGTGGCCACGGATCACTTCAGCAAGTGGGTTGAACTTTTCCCCCTTAGAAAGCTGACGGCACGAGTGATCATGGAGAAGCTGATGGACGTATTCACCAGGTTCGGTTTCCCAGAGCAGCTGATAACGGACAACGCGTCCTACTTCACTGCGAAGGTGTTCGTTGATTCGTGCGCTGCACTCGGCATTAAGCACAAGAAAACGACCACCTATCATGCTCAGTCGAACCCCACGGAACGAGTCAATCGCAACGTTAAGCACTTGCTTGTCGCGTACTCTGAGAGGCACAAAGATTGGGACTCCTATCTGCCGGAGATCGCGTTTGCTTTGCGTTCGACCGTTAACCGCTCGACTGGGTATGCGCCGTGTTCTCTCAATCTGGGTAGAGAGCTGCTAAATCCGATGGACCGGATTCTATCGGACAGCAGGAAGACGCCAGTCGCTTCGTCAGCACGAGCTGAGTACGCGACGCAGCTGCGCGCTAAGATGACGGAGGCCTTACGCAAGGCTGGCCGCAACCTGAGCACCGCTAGGGCGCAGCAGAAAGCACAGTACGACCGCTCGCACCGGGATGTTCACTACGAAGTCGGCGATCTGGTGCTTCGACGCCAGCACGTTCTCAGCGACGCTAGCAAACAGTTTGCGGCCTCGTTGGCGCCGAAATGGATCGGGCCGTTCCGCGTGCGAGAGAAACTTTCCTCGCTCGTTTACAGGCTCGAGGACTTGCGGTCGAAACCGACAGGCGGACCGGTGCACGTATGCGACCTGAAACGTTACGTGCAGCGAGATGAGTGCGTAGAGGACACAGCCCGACCCGCGCCGCAGTCGGATAACGAGATCTGCGATCAGCCGGCGAACCCCGCGTCCCGCTATAACTTGCGCCCTAGGCAGAAACAGAATCTGCCTGCGCAGCCTAGAGCGAGGGCGCGAGCCGGCAGGCAGTCTCGTTAGATGCATGAACGTACGGGCCGCTCATGCCGATCAGTGTCACGCAAGACTGACTTGCATTAACCCTCATGACTCTCGTGAGGGTCGAACAGCCACGCAGCACGCGCTGCGGGAGCTGGCTACATCTGTGTTGGCCTTTTCCAGCGCAGATGGAAAAGAAGCAGGGCACATCGGAACGACACCGTTCCACTACCAGCCACCATCCAGCTTCGGCAACGCGCCGCGCCCAAGGCTCGACGCTACGCCCCGCCCGCAACCTGCAGTTGCCACCCTGGCCACCCCGGCTACCTGCCACAACGCATCGGGGCTGCCCACCCGTCGACTGTGCGCCACCGCCTGCGGGGCCCCATTACCACCGCAACCCTGGGTCCTCGCCTGCTGACCAGGTATGCCAGGGCAGCCCAACCGCGGCCTCAACCATAAAGCGCCGCAGCCCTGGCCCCTGAAGCCACCTGACCCAGTACCTCAGGGGCGCAGCCATGGACCTGGCCTCCAAGCCATCCCAGCCGGCGCCAAGGAGGCGGTCGACCGAATTCGCCGGAACGGCGCAGCCGCGCGCACTCGGAAGACCGTGAGAGGGAGCAAGATTCCAAGCGTCATCGTGCGGGAGGCCAAGCCCTCGGAGCGAAGCAGCTGATCGGCGGGGGCGTGGCGCGGCCGTCAACCGATGCACCGGCGGGAGCTGAAGAACTTCGATCCCAGGATGGCGGAGATCAAGTAATGTTGCCCCTGTTTCTGTGTTCGGGAGGCTTCTTAAGGAGGGGAGGATGTGGGATACACTGGTATCCCCTCCTCGTTCCCCGCGCCAGCGGCGACCGTGACCTACACGGGCGCGCTGGCCACCAGGAATGTGGAGAGAAGGCACCCCCGCGACTCTGCTCATTTCCGCCCCAGCACTGACGTGACGTCACGGCAGTGCGCCGCCTTCTGCGGAGAGGGTAGCACGCCTAAGCTTGACGGTAACGATTTGCTGCCAGGGAGGGAATGACCGAGGGGATAAAAAGGGGTGATCGCGCGGCGGGAAGGACTCTCGCCGCCGGACCTGACCTAACTACCCCACGGACCCCTTCCGCTGCCCGCCGGCCCCCGAACACCAACGCCGGTCGACGTCAACGACTTGGTGAGCTACTGAACATCTATTTTACGGATAGAACATTCTTCCGCAGTGTGCTTTACCTCGCGTTAGGATAATAAACTATTTCCTAGCGTGCCCTGCCGTTGCCTATTTCGTCCGGACCTGCCGTGGCTGCGACTCTGCGCCACGGGTTGGGGAAACGTGTTGCGTGCTTAAATAACGCCTGCGTGTAGCTTGCACGGAAGCTCGCCTTCCCGGCCGGCTGGACGCAGAGTGACCCCATAGTTCTAGTCTCTCTCCAAAATTCCGGAAAATATTTATTTATTTATTTATTTATTTATTTATTTATTTATTTATTTATTTATTTATTGTACCCTCAGGGCCAAAGGCATTACAGAGGGGAGTGGGTTTAGGATAAACAACAATGAAATAGAAAACAGTGAAATTAGGTATTACAAAATAAATTTCCTCCAGAATAAAACAAATAACAACATCCAGAAAACGTAAATAGTATAGAAACAATGTATACAATACAGTGGAACCAGATAAAACACACAATCAACTTTCTTCAGAATAAACAATATTAGCTATACCGTCATGAAAGATTTTATTATGAGGAATGGCTGCAATATCGGGGGGAAGGCGGTTCCATTCCAAGATGTGCGGGGAAGATAAGACTGAAAAGAAGATTTGGTGTGGCATGTTGGGATGCCAACCTTGTGGCGGTGATCGATGCGACGTGAAATGTATTCGTGGGGTGACATGAAATAGTTGTGAAGTGCAACGTGATGATATAGCTTGTGAAATAGCGTTAGGGGACCAATTTCGCGGCGAGATTGTAACGGTGGGAGTGAGACGTTAGATTTCATGGCTGTGATGCTTGCCGTACGGTTTTAATTTGAAAGAATGAAGCGAACGGAATTATTTTGGACTAATTCCACGGAATATGTGAGGTTTTCATGCGTAGGGTCCCATATTGATGCTGCGTATTCTAGTTTAGGACGTATGAGTGTTTTATAGAGTAGAAGTTTAGGAGATGAGGGAGCGGTAGAGAATTTGCGACGTAAGTATCCTAACATGCTGTTAGCGTTATTAATCACGTAGTCAATATGAATAGACCATGTTAAGTTTTCAGTGATATGAATTCCTAAGTACTTATATGTTTTTACCCAATCAAGAGGAGTGCCATCAAGATAATATGAAGGAAGAGCGTTAGATGTCCGGGAAACACGCAAAGCTTTACATTTATTAGTGTAATTTCATATTCCATGTAGTGCACCAATTTGACACCAAATTAAGGTCTGACTGGAGATTGTCAGTATCGTTGACATTATTTATTTCCCGAAATGTTACACAATCGTCAGCAAAAAGGTGAATGTTAGAAGATATGGCAGAAGGAAGGTCATTAATATAGATTAAAAATAGGAGTGGCCCAAGGACCGATCCCTGTGGAACACCAGATAGCACGTTAGAAATCGGTGAATTAGTGTTATTAGCATGCACAAATTGCCAACGGTTTAGAAGGAAAGATTTAATCTATTGGAAGACGTTAGGATCGAAATTAAGATGGCTCAGTTTAGGTAGTAGCAATTTATGGCATACTTTATCAAAGGCTTTAGAAAAGTCCAAAAAAATGCAGTCAGCGCAAGATGAGTTGTCAAGTATGCAGTATAGCTTATCAGTAAAGGCAAGTAATTGAGTTTCACAGGAGTATGTTTGACGAAAACCATGTTGCGCAGGCGTGAAAAATGTATTCTCATCGAGAAAGGTAACGACATTCTTGGAAATGATATGTTCTAGTAATTTGCAGCATGTGTTGGTGAGCGAAATGGGACGCAAGTTTTGAGGGCAGTGCTTACCACCGGACTTGTGGAGTGGAACCACCTTCCCAATTTTCCAGTCGATAGGAAGGCTTGCTGTGTCGAGTGACTGTTGGAAAAGTTTGGTTAGTATAACTGAACTACAAGCACAAGTATGTTTTAGGAATTTAGCGCTAATAGCATCAGAACCAGGTGAAGAATCATTTTTAAAGATTCAATTAATTTGGCTACACCAGGTGGATCGACAGTTACGGGTGGCATTGTCGGGAACCTGTGGTGCGGTATGAACGGAAGATTAACGCTTGAAATGGAGGAAAAGCTTTCAACGAATGTGTCATTCGGCACGGAAGCACAAAGATCATTGGGGATAAGTTTACCGGAGGCGTCTTGTAGTCTAATTAATGGGTCGTTCGCAGGATTTATAACGAGCCAAATTTTTTTAATACTCGTTTTCAAAATTGTTGGTAATGTGGCAGACAAAAAGTTATTCTTTGTAAGTTTAATCGCGTTGACGTAAGCGTCGGAAGCAAACTTGTACTTCGCCCATCGCGCATTAGATGGTGAAAGCTTCGCGTGGCGGTATAGACGTTTTTTTTGTTAGATAATCGTCTGATGTGAGAGTTGTGCCATGGTGCTTGTGGATTAGAGGTGACGATGCGCTTTGGGATATACTTATAAGTTAGTTTGTGAGCCTTTGTTTTGAATGATATCCAGTTATCCTCCACAGAGCAGTAGTCTGAGTTAGCAATAAAGTAATCAACAAAAGTGCCCAGCTCATTGTTAATAGCGGTAAAGTTGGCGCGTTTGTAATCTAGAATGATTTTTTTCATGTTATCTACTTTTGGACGTGGTATACTAACGCAAAAGTTGAGCAGAACGTGATCGCTTATGCCTGGAAGATATGTTATGTCAGTAGCTAACTCTGGATTAGTTGCTAGAACTAGATCGAGAGTGTTCGAAGCGTTATTTACCGTCCTAGTGGCTTTTGTAACTAGCTGAGTTAGCGAAAATGTGACGCATAGTTCTAAGAATTCTTTAGCTTGATGCGAAGGGGGAGATGAAGAAGGCGGCTGACAAGTCCATAAAATAGTTGGGAAATTAAAGTCCCCAAGTAGAAAAAGCGGTGATGAAGGAAATCGTGCGCGAACAAGATATATAGCGTCATGAAGTTCGTTAGGGAACGTAGACGAATAAGAAGGAGAACGGTAACAGACGCCAATAACCAATTTGAGATGACCTATCACTATTGACGCAAAAATTAGTTCGTTTGCTGAAGACTTGGATACATGAAGATGGAATGTCTTTGGAAATGGCAAGTAAAGCACCACCGCCACGCTTGGCTGTTCTATCGCAACGATATACCGAATAGCATGAGCGTTATGGAAGATTTCGGAATCTTACACATGCGTTGGAAGCCAAGTTTCCGTTAGCGCTATAATGTCAGCTGAGCATGTGTCTATGGCAGAAGATAAAGAAGTATGCTTGTTAAGTAGGCTTCTGACGTCAGTATAAAGAACTGATATCGATGATGACAACTGTCCACTACCCCTCGCGATTCGCTACGGTGAAGCGGAAGATCCAGGTACGGAATCCAATGCAGACGATTCCAATGCAGAGGATTCGCCACGTGACACGATTTCTTCAACAGAAGATTTCTTCATTGAATCGGTCGCTTAGGTTTTTGTTCCGTGCACAGTGCGCGATATCCGCTTTGCCCGGGTACCTTCAGGCATTCAGGTGTCTATTTTAACGAGGTGGCTGATTTATTGTCAAGGTTAGTTCTCAGCGCTCCTGTAATCTATCCCGTCCCTCACCTCATTCTTTTGGAAACATCACGTTTCCAGCTTTTTCAAAATATTTCAGCCAGCTTGAGTGATCCTTTGCTCAATACCGTGGATTTTCACCACTTAAAGTACCCATGGGATGCCCGGTTGTGTAAATGAAGGCATTGTGAAGTGTCCATGACACTTCTGCGATGCAGAATCCCTCACTTAAATTTGTACTTACGCAAATGCGGGTTCGCTGCGACAAATATTTGTGTCTCTGTCAAGATGTCGTGGGCGGCTGTGGTGTTGGTTGGCGCCGCAGTTACAATTAATCGGGCCAACCTGCCCACCACTGCACTCTCCGTAAGTTCGGAGGGGGAGGAGCGACAAACTTCTCCACCCCGCGTGCGAATGATTGTGATTCGACTGCTGACTGGCGATAGGGGCCACGCCTGATTAGTTGTTGACCGGAAGCATGAGGCGTAGGCAAGTTCCGTAGCGAATTAATTTAATTAGGCAAACAACAACCAAGTATTACAATATGCCCGACAAGGTAGCGCCGTACACTGACGTGACGCAAATAACACAAGCACCAATTGAACACGTTAACACAACAATTAACACAGAGAAAGAAACATCAGGGCGATTGCTATACAAAAATGCTACGAGACGGAAATGCAGTACAAAGGACTACAACGAGAACCAAAGAAAGCAAAAATACAAAGATAAAAGAGTTGAAGTGAGTGGTGAGAAACGATAGCTTAGCTGCGGAGTGGCAAGGTCCGGTCGCAGGGAGCGTCGGGCTGCGGTTGCTCGTCGCGGGGCTGATGGGGGCTTACGGATACGGGCGGACTTGGGCCTCGCGTCTTCGGGACCACCGTTGCCGCGCTCTACGCGTCAGATCTCCGCCTAGGCTCCTTGCCGACCACTTCCCTGGCTGACCTCACTCACGACCGCACGCACCGAAATCTCCAGACCAACTGCCAGCGCGCGATGTTCCCGTCGCCCCATTCTCACGGCAAAGAATGAAAAAAAAAAACACAAGAAAAAAAAGACTTCAGGAGCCACGCACCGAGGAATGCAGCTCCCAAAAAGAAAAAAAAGAACACATGAAGTAATGTCGAAAGAATTCGGCACAATGCCTTAATCCCACGAGGAGTCATTGGGGGCCGCGAACAGTGCCGGGGCATTCAATCCGCTTCTGCTGTTCCCAACACGTGCAAGCGCTTGCCACCTGTATGGCAACAATGCTAGGAGGGGGGGGGGGGGGAGTAGTTTTGAGTGACCCCTCCAGCGCTATGGTGAGAATGGCGTTCCCCCGTGGGGAGGGGGAAAAAGTCGTCGACGTCGCTCCGCTACAGGTTTCTGGGAAACAAAGATCAAAGCTGGACAGGGCAGGCATGAACTTTGTGACAGTGTCATGTGGGCAAGTTGAAACATTAGATCAATTTCTCCTCTCTTGCCGGCGGTTCGCAGTTCAAGGAAAGCAGTATTTGGAGGTCTCTCTTTCGAGGTTAGGACTCCCTATGTCTCTTCCAGTTCTTCTCTCGTTCGGTGCGAGCGCCAAGGAATTCCCGTTAAGTAGTGTTTGTGGCTACCTTCATGATTACATAAGTGCAACTGATCGGTTACCTTGTTAGCTGCATACAATATTCTGTCTCATGTCCAAAATGCTTGATTCTATTCCTGGTAATTCATATTTGTTAAATTTAATTGAATTTCCCTATTTTTATCTTGATTCAGACTTCTACGCCGCCGCCTGACGTCTTTTTTCCCCCGTGCAAATACTTCAATGGCAAATCTCCACTGTACCTTGGCCAATCAGCCCGCATGGGTATGTGCCATATTTACTGAGGTGAAGAAGAAGAGTGTGGACTACAAACACTATCTGTACTTGTGCTCTGTTTTTTTGTCTGTTTGCATTGTAAGCCATTAATAGGTAGAAAGGCATGCACGTAATGGGCATACCCTGTACACATGAATGCGGAAAGCTGGTCATGGCTCTCAAAGCATTGCCAACAAAGCAACGGGACCTTCAAGAAACAGGATATGATTGTGACTCCTCACTTGCAATGATTTTCACACAATTTGAAAATGTGGCAAGTTACAGCAGTCCCGTGGTTATATTGCTGCAAACCAAGCTAGCTCATTTATGCAGAAACATTTTTAGAGGCTGCCAAAAAGGAACATGTCAAAACGTTACACATACACAATGTTTCATTGATGATGTTTATATGCGTGGTAAACGATAGGAACAAGCATCTCTGTGTTGGCTAACTGCTCTGCAATTCACGCACTGTCATGCAGTACATACACAATCACAGTCCAGTGACTGCCGAGCGGTCTGCAACCAGTAACTTGCAACTATATTATGCAGAAAGCTTCTTTGCACGGTATTTGTTACATTTATCGAACGATGACATGGACTTGGTATGGCTATTTCTACACAGTGCATTTCCTAAAGACTCCTTTCTGCCATACTGTACTTTTTACCCAAAAAGCTTCCTACAGAGTCATTTCAATCGCTACGCATAAATATGTTTGTAGCAGGTGTGTGAGCCTGAACAAAAAAATGTTTTTCTTTTCCTTAATTCTTCGGTATTCCTGATTATCACGACAAGGACACTTATATGTTGGTACTACTTTTTCAGGCATCACAACTGATGCACCGATGTGTTTGGTACAGATTCACCTTCAGACATTTCATATCTGTTGGGTAAAAAAAATACGAAATAATAGTTTACTGCATAAGTTTTTTACTGAGATAACTAGCATCACACTGCATGCTCTTGAAATTCCTCTAGCTGTCTGTAATTGGATTCATTGTATAGCTCCAAACTTGTTTCATTTAAACTCTGCACACTGCTCTTTTCAACGCACATGGCGACATGGCACGCGGAGCCCCGTGGGAATGGGCGAGGAGGATTCAGAGGTCGGCTGCTACTTCCCTGGAACCCAAACACAGCTATAGGCACCTGCAAGTCACGGTTAATTTCGGAAAGGCAGCTTTGCCCGCTTCCTTTTGTCGTCTTGTCCGTCGTGCGTCGCGTCTCGCGGTGAACCCGACAAAGGAAAGGCCATCAGCCCCCCCTCCCCCACCCATCCTGAAGCGGGGGAAAGATCCCGCAAATAGTTTCCTAGAGAAGTCCTTTTTTTTCCGTGGGGTCGACCGAGGGGTCAAACGACAAGCCCAAGCGGTGCGAGGCAACATTCTCTTTTCATTCTAGAGAGGCAAGCTTACACTGCAAAATGAAACGTTGTCTTTCTCTTCCAAATGCAATTTCATTTCATTTCATTTCACATTATTTTTCCAGAATACAAGTTACACCCTAGAGAGATGCAAGGACTAAAAGCTGCTAAAAAGCAGCTTGACTGGGCCCAAGCACCTCTGAAATGGTAGTACACGACAAACGCACTTCAAGCAGGACGAATATATATATATATATATATATATATATATATATATATATATATATATATATATATATATATATATATATATATATATATATATATATTAAGGAAGCGAACAGTCACCGAAACCAAGGTGCATAGGTGAATGTTTGTGTTTTTTCATATCTAGTGCCAATCAATTAGTTTTTTAAAAGGAAATTACTTATAAAACAGCAGAAAAAACAACCATGCCGCCGGTGGGATCCGAAACCACAACGAACGTGTATATATATATATATATATATATATATATATATATATATATATATATATATATATATATATATATATATGTGTGTGTGTGTGTGTGTGTGTGTGTGTGTGTGTGTGTGTGTGTGTGTGTGTGTGTGTGTGTGTGTGTGTGTGTGTGTGACAGAAGCGTTTGCGGGTCATCATCATCATCATCATCAGCCCTACTACACCCACTGCAGGGCAAAGGCCTCTCCCATGTCTCTCCAATTAACCCTATCCTTTGCCAGCTGCATCCACCCTTTGCCTGCAAACTTCTTAATCTCATCCGCCCATCTAACCTTCTGCCGCCCCCTGCTACGCTTACTTTCTCTTGGAACCCACTCCGTTACCCTTAAAGACCAGCGGTTAAGGTAGGTTTGCGGGTCGGTAGGCTGGAAAAGCCGATTCGTCGGTGGGATGCGTGTCTGCTTGACGTTTTTTCGCTTCGCCCTCGTTCTCGACCGGATGTGGGGTCGCTGCGCCTCTCTCGGCCTGTCCCTAGAGGGCCTAGGGAATCGCTAGGGGGCCGCCGGCCGGCCGCCGGGCGTGCGTGTCCGCGGGCATTCTCTTCGTGAGCGTAGGCGGCGACGCGCGCGTTTCTGGAGCTGTCCAGGTATGGCTTTTTTTGCGTGGTGCGCTCGTCGGCGCAGCCAGCTGAAATTTCTGTACAGTTCTTGCTTCCACGACATTGCGACGACCCCCAAAAGGCGCTGACCCGCGAGAAATCGCTAGCGACATAAAGGTACGCATTTTATGTCAAATTTCGCTTCATGAAGTGCTGTACCGCTTACCTACATGCCTTCCGCATTCCAGGGCCTCGTTTTCCTGCTGCAGGAGCACGTCGTGCTGGTGTTCAAAATTTTTGCAACGCCATTACGACGACCCACATAAGGTGCGGTTTGAGGACCGCAGGCGTCGCCATCTGAACCGCCGTCTGACAGCCACGATGAAGCGCTTGTCTGGCGTGCACGTTCTCACTCACGAGGTAAGGGTTGAACAACGTTTTCGCAAGTTTTCTCGTGCAGAACTCGCCAAATTGCGGCGCTTGTAACGTAACCTTTTTTTGCAGCATCGTTTCCTGGATGCTTCTGGCGAGCCGATGCTGTCCTTATTTGCCGCGAACCGATACCACGTGGCGAGAGGCCGGGGCATCGACCCCAGTGCAGCTTTGTTCCTTTGCAGTGGCAGGTCCAGGGTAAAAGTGGCCACGATAATTCTGCCACCACAATCTGCCCTTTAGGATCGCTATCAGCTGTAACAGTAAGTCCAGAAGCATTCACCCAGTGCAGTGCAGCTTTGTTTAATTCCTTAAAGACTTCTCGCGCTTTGTCGAAATCGACGGCAGCCGTGAAAATTTACATATTAGACCTCGCTACGCCTTTGTTTCTTTGCGTTGGCAAGCGTTAGAAGCGTGCGCCGTCTCGCGCTTTGTCCAAGTCTGCTCTAAAACTTGCGCTAGGCCTCGTTGCCTGGTTGACAAAGTGCACGGCTTTGTTTCTTTCAATGGCAAGCCTCTGCCACTACAGTCGGCGGCCTTAATTTTTATGATCGCTGTCAGCTTCAACAGTAAGTCCAAGAAATGTTATGACGATGGCGCGGTGTGGAAATCGGCGGTAGAGACAAAATGTCGTGCTTGTATCTACAGACTTACCCAGCTCCAGTGCGCCTCTGTTTTATTTCCGTAGCGACTACTCGCGCTTTGTAGAAATCGACGCCAGCCGTGAAAATTTACATAATAGACCTCGCTACAGCATTAGCGCAGCGCGCCTTCGTTTCTTTGCGTTCTAACTTGTTTGCAGCACACCTTTGTTTGCTCGTTACTTTTGTTCTTTTCAGTCGTTTCCTGCATCTGTCCAAAAAGCCGGGCTAGGTGGATGATTGTTCGCCGTCAGTGAACCACATGGCGATCGCACTGCATGCAGCACGACTTTGGTCCCTGTGTTTTTTAAATAAAAGCATCAGATGTAGAAGGCCATGGTCGTGTCCGAAGATTGCTTTGACAGCTGGGGCAAAACCATGGGGACCGCACACGCTGTGTCGTCGCTGCGAAGTGAAGAGGCGCAAAACGGCTGTCAACCTTAATAAAGGCCCTTCTCGGGGCCGCCGCAGTGTTTCCGGGCAGATCACACTCTTTCCACCCTGTGCACGTGTTCTCCTCATTTCCAATTAAATAGGTCCTTCAAACCCTGCAGAAGTCTTGTATTAGGAACTGCTAATATCAATATGGTGTATTTTACTTGAGAAACAATAGCGGCTACAATGGTAAAGATGAAGGGCTGGAGTTAAACGCAAATAAAAAAAGGTTGGAGGTACCCAAATAACAAGCTGAAATGGTTTTGGACGGGACTCCTAGTTATTCGATATAAAAGACTCAAATAATGCATATTCAGCCGTTATCAAAGTTTTTGTAGAAATATACTCTAAGCACTTTTCCTTCAAGAACATTAAGCAGTCTAAACGATAAGAAAACCATGGATCACGCCAGAGCTAAAAAGAATGTAAGAGGCAAAAACAAGTTGTACAATGCCTTTTTAAATAATCGCTCTCTAGAATCTCTAATATGATTAAAAACAACAAGAAATAATCAAAATGCTGAGCTTAGGCGTGCTAAGATTGTGTATCATCAAAAACTGTTCTCTGATGTTAGAATGAAAAATTCAGACGCTGTGTGGGAAGTTGTAAATAATTTGTTACGTCGCAATGCGAAAAAATTTGCCAGCTCAACGAATAATCTATAAGTGCTCTGATTATTCGGTCAGGCTCTTGTTGGCCATTTCAACAGCCATTTTTTAAACGACCCATTTACCTATGATGCATCCACCTGAAGTTCCTTCATCTTGTAGCC
This sequence comes from Amblyomma americanum, assembly GCF_052857255.1. Lineage (NCBI taxonomy): Eukaryota > Metazoa > Arthropoda > Arachnida > Ixodida > Ixodidae > Amblyomma > Amblyomma americanum. The sequence continues at coordinate 447,581,486 of NC_135497.1, forward strand.
CTTTCGAAAGCCTTTTCCTTGAGCCCACCATTGAGACCGAAGTATGTACACCTTATGAATTTGAATAATCGCAAAGCCTTAGATGGTGACAATATACAGATAAAACTATCTTTTATTGCACCTGTGCTTGCGTACATCTTCAATTTGGTAATTGAAACGGGAGTTTACCCGGAAGAAATTAAGAAAGCAAGAGTGACAGTTGTGTTTCAAGAGGGAGATAAAGATGTAGTGTCGAATTATAGACCAATATCTGTGATTCCAGTCTTTTGAAAGGGCTTGGAAAAATAAATCTTTTCCCGTCTAGTGAACTTTTTTAATGCAAAAAAGATCCTGTCTGAGGCTTAATTTAGCTTCCGGAAGGGAAAGTCGCTGGAAACAGCTTTGTTATCACTTATGGAATGTATCCTGCAAAACATTGAAGCAGGTATTTTCACTGTCGGAATCTTCATTGATTTTAGTAAGGCTTTCGATTCCCTAAACCATCAAATTTTAACTCATAAACTTTCTCAAAACGGAGTTCGTGGAACACCTTTAGACCTCATGAAACCATACATGCAAAATCGAAAACAATCTGTCTATATCCACAACCATCAGTGTTCTTTTCTGGCGGTACGAAATGCTGTGCCTCAAGGCAGCATTCTGGGCCCGATGCTTTTTAACATATATATAAATGACATTGTGCACGCATATTTATGACAAAGCGAAATTAATTATAAACGCCGATGATAGCAGTAAACTAATCTCTGGTCACGACATAAACAAGTTAATTGAAGAGTTCAATGTAATCCTTACGAAACTAGAGAACTGGTCCTCTTCTAATTGCCTCCAAATAAACCCTACAATGACTAAGGTAATAATTTTCCGTGCAAGGAACAAGCCAGTCGAACTACAACGCGCTCCTAAATACGCAGGTGAAGAAATTCATATTGTTGACAGCCGTAAAATCCTTGGAGTTACTTTCTCGTCGCATCTCAGCTGGGATCGGTATGTGGAAAATATTTGTAAAAAGCTCTCCTCAGTAGCAGGTGTTCTATCACGATGTATATGGCTCCTTCCCACTCACGTGAAAATTCAAATTTATGAAAATTCAATTAAATTTAAGAAATATGAATAACCAGGAATAGAATCAAGCATTTTCGACATGAGACAAAATTTTGTATACAGCTAACAAAGTAACTGATCAGTTTCACTTATGTAATCATGAAGGTAGCCATAAACACTGCTTAAGGGGAATTCCTTGGCACTCGCACTGAACGAGAGAAGAACTGGAAGAGACAGAGGGAGTCCTAACCTCGAAAGAGAGACCTCCAAATACTGCTTTCTCTGAACTGCGCACCGCCGGCAAGAGAGGAGAAAATGATCTAATGTTTCAACTTGCCCACATTTGACACAAAGGTTTGTCGCAGCGAACCCGCATTTGCGTAAGTACAAATTTAAGTGAGGGATTCTGCATCGCAGAAGTGTCATGGACACTTCACAATGCCTTGATTTCCACCACCGGACATTCTATAGGTAATTTAAGTGGTGAAAATCCACGGTATTGAGCAACGGATCACTCAAGCTGGCTGAAATATTTCGGAAAAGCTGGAAACGTGAAGTTTCCAACAGAATGAGGTGACGTACGGGATAGATTACAGGAGCGCTGACAGTTAACCTTTCCAATAAACCAGCCACCTCGTTAAAATATACACCCGAATGCCTGCAGGTACCCGAACAAAGCGCATCTCACGCACTGTGCACGGAACAAAAAACCTAAGCGACTGATTCAATAATGATTTTTTCCGGAATTTTATAATTGTTTTTTTGGGGAAAGGAAATGGCGCAGTATCTGTCTCATATATCTTTGGAGACCTGAACTGCGCCGTGAGGGAAGAGATAAAGGAGGGAGTGAAAGAAGAAAGGAAGAATAGGTGCCGCAGTGGAGGGCTCCGGAATAATTTCGACCACCTGGGGATCATTAACGTGCGCTGACATAATTTTGGAGAGAGACTAGAACTGAAAGGCAGTCTGCAAGAATAAGAACCAGTGCTACAAGCCTGGGAAGTTTGAGAAAAGCCAAACCAATCGCCAAAAACTCTACGCAGAATATAGGAGTATAATCTGGGGCACGAACGGAACAGAATAGCTCCAAGCCAGATGCTGCGAATATATCCCAATCGCCGCCTTCTCACAGCTGTCGGAGGCATCAGTAGAGAGAACAGTATGATGAAGAAAATTCTGTATTTGTTCAGAAAGAAGACCGTTTAGGATATTTACGGGCATATGTTTCGCATGGGACGGATAAATATGGTCGTAATAAAAGACGGGGTCCGCCTGCGTATCAGCAACTCGTGGCAAGGAGATCAGATCAACCTGCAGCGGAGCTTGCGTGAACCTAACTTGCGGAAGCTGATAGCGTGGCCAGTGCCTCCCATGCCTACTGTCTTTTTCTTCCATGGATCATGACAGCAGTCCTGCTCACCCCTTTCTCCATGCTTACACAGACATTTCTCACAATTAGCCTGAAAGCCGGCCGTAGTATGTAATGAGTTTAAGAAAAATTACCTTTTTAGTCGTTTTATCTGCACAGCTTAGAAGTATGTGAAAGGTACTTTGGCAGTGAGTGATTTGCCTTTTCTCTCTCATAGCCTTTTTGCGAACTGAAGTGGTGAAATATATATTAACTTCTTCATTACATATTGTGCCATCATTGTCGCAATAACAAAAATTGGGCACATAGTAAATATCTGCAAGCATTGAGGATTTGTCTTTAAACTCTGACATCATTATGGATGGAATCAATACAAAGTAGAAGAAAAAGTATAGTGCAGCACATATATGATTGAAAGTGAAAGACGAATGTTGTTGATATTGTTAGCCTGTGCCCGGGCCTGCCCACTGACTCTTGGCTCTGTTAGGAGGACATCGTTCGACCCAGTGGCGTTCGTCCTGTTCATCGCTGCCCCGACGGCTTTGCTCTGCTGGGAACGATCGGCTAAGTTTCGGGTGGCTGATTGTGACATTTTCTCTCTGCGTCTTTGCGCGGTAAGGCAGTAGGCCCGGACTATGTCCACCCAGTCTCCCGGCCAGGGGAGTTCCCTCTGGTCGGCTTCTCTGTCAACTGATCTCCTACCGTTGGAAGCTTTTTTGCGCAGTGGTGTCGGCAGTATCCCTGTCGCGCTGGTGCCTAAGGATGGTGGTGCTATCAGGATGAACAACCCTGGTGCTGTTCGGGCTGCTCTCCAGTCGGCGACTTCTCATTATGAGTCAATCTCAGAGGTTCGCCAGTTTGGACGCGGTGGGATTCTGTGCAGATCGCCAGACCTCGCCTGTGTAAGAGATTTACTAAACTCTTCATCCTTTGCCTCCCTTCGGGTAAGTTCTTTCATCCCTTCTCATCTGGCGTGCACGAAAGGTATTGTACGAGGTGTAGACTCTTCCCTGTCTCCGGCAGAGACTCTTGAGCTTCTGTCGGCTGTAGGTGTTGTTGCTGTGCACCGCTGTAGCCGGGATGTAAACAACGTGCGGATGCCCACTGAATCAGTGATTGCTACCTTTGCCGGCACTTCCTGCCCCTCTGAAATCAAGGCAAGGCCTCTAATTTTTCGGGTAGACCCATTATCATCTCGGCCTCTGCAGTGTAACAACTGCTGGCGCTATGGACATAGCGCTGGCGGTTGCAAATCCAACTTGAGGTGTCGCAACTGTGGGGATGGTCATTCAACAAGCACCTGCACTGAGAAGAATGAGAAGTGTTGCCTTTGCGGTGGTGCGCACTCTGCAAACTACTCAAATTGTCCCTCTCGAGCTCAGGAAATTCAAATTCGGGAAATAATTGACAGGAAACGCTGTTCGCGCCGTGCCGCTATTTCAGAGGTCAAAGAACGTGCCCACGGTTATGCCGATGTGACCGCTCGGCAAGGTGCCATTTTAGACTCAACGCTGTCCCAGGCAATTGCGGCTGCTGTGGAGGCTTCGATGTCTAAAATGGTAGAAAAGATTGTCGCAAGTGTGTCGGAGTGCTTTACAAATGTTCTAGCGACTCAGATTACACATGCCGTGCAGGCTAGTTTGGCACCTCTTTCGACAGCAATTCCCTCTCCTCTTATCCGGTCTCAAATTCCAGTAGCATCACAACTCCAGGAACAAACTTCTGTCACTTCCGCTGTACCTACCTCGGGTACTTCGAGGGATGTTGATATAATGTATGATTCCGAGATGGTGGAGCCTGATGCGCGGCTTCTTAAGCGCAGTGGGTCCCCCATGCCTCATTCGTTGTCTTCTCAGGGCACCCAGCCCAAATCAAAGAAGAAGCAGCTTGGCACTATACCCAAGGATACGATTTTGGAGCAGGCAGTTGCTGCTGCTAGACTTTCACAACCATAGCGTCGTTGCGAGTTCTGCAGTGGAACTGTCGCTCTATTCTTTCCGCTTCCACAGATTTACACTGCCTTTCTACTCAGCTTAATCCGGATGTCATAATTCTGCAAGAAACGTGGCTTTCAACCGACAAATATTTTCATATCAAAAATTACCGGTCATTTCGCCTAGACCGCCAGTCAAGAGGCGGGGGTTTACTAACTTTAGTCTCTTCAAAATTTTGCCACAGGGCTGTGGTATCTTTTCAACAAATGTCTCCTGACTGTGAGATTTTGGCAATAGACTTTGAACTTCCTGGGTGCTCTCCATTTTCAATAGCAAATTGTTATTTCCCCAATGGAGTCCAGGATGTTAGACCTCTGGATTTTTTACTCGTAAACTGTAAAAACCCAGTTCTCGTGGCTGGGGACTTCAATTCTCACCATGTGTCTTGGGGTTTTAGGACTAATTCATGCGGCAAGCGCCTTTGGGACTGGGTTTCTGATCACAACCTGATGTGCTTAAATTCAGGATCGGCCACTTATCTTCGCTCACACACTCAATCTGTTTTAGATCTCACGTTCATTAGTCCTGGAATTGGCGTAACGAATTGGTCGACAGTTGATAGCGGCACTTCAAGTGATCATATACCTATTCATTTTGATATCATATGTCGTGTTACTCCGGCGTCTTCTCAGTTGCGGTCACATTAAATTATGACAGATTTCAGACGGCGTTGCGCTCTGCCCTTGCTCCAGTGTCTAACATCGCCGAGGTCCACCAGTCAGCAAGCATATGTCTGGCTATTGAGGAAAGCCGTAAAAAGTCGGAGTTCCTGGTGAGGCCAACAAAAGGGAATTCTTCTAACTGGTGGAATGCGGACTGTACAAGAGATTACAGGCGGAGGAAGGCAGCATGGAAAAAGCTTCTTCATAACCAATGTCCGAATAACTGGAGTGATTATAAATTTATTGCAGCCACCTTTAAACGCACAGTTTCTCGCGCAAAGGAAAAATATGACTCAGAACACTTCGATTATCTTTCAAAGGCGGGCAACCGACGTGCACTATTCGGTTTTCTACGGTCTAGGAAACAGCTCATGTCCTCTCATAATTTTCAGTCATTAGTTATGTCACCTGTAGAAGCTATCCAGGCGGTTGAATTAATAGCTACAGGCCTGCAAAAGCGGTTCTCGTCTTTACTACCTATGCGACCATTGTTGTTTGCACCAGTCGTACCAAACGATAATGCCTCACAAGTAAATCTATCAGAGCTTTCACAAGTTGTCCAGAGATTGCCAGCTGCTGCTCCTGGCCCTGATGGTGTTACCACAAAGATGCTCAAGATTCTATTTGAAGAGTCTCCCAACTCCTTATTGCACCTAATAAACTACTCTCTCAAACACGCTTGGATACCTTCTGAGTGGAAGCTGTCCAAGGTGATCCCTTTACTTGAAAATCAGGGTGGAGGCTATGAATTGGATAATATTAGGCCAATTTCTTCAACATCAAACGTGGTAAAGTTGATAGAAAGGTTGTTACTAATTCGGGTGTCAGCCATTGTGGACCGCAAAAGTATACTCAGCCCGTGCCAACTCGGTTTCCGGCCACGGTGTTCGATATGGAATGTACATGCTGATCTTGAGAGCAGAATTCTCCTTGCTCGTCGTCAACGCCTGGTCGCGGCTTTGGTTACGTTAGATGTCGCCAAAGCCTATGACAGTGTAGAACACTCCCTCCTGATACATAGGCTACAGTCTCTTCAATTTCCAGATTATATAGTTGCATGGATATCTGCATTTCTTCATAACAGGGAATTCTTTTGCGTCCATAATGGTGTTCATTCAGAGAGGTATAGACAAACGCGAGGTGTACCGCAAGGAGCTGTTCTTTCTCCTGTGCTCTTTAATATTCTGTTAAGCTCAATTCCTCTCCACCGCCATGTACGCACTTACGTCTATGCGGACGACATTGCGTTTTTTGCTGCTGCGCCGGATATACATTCTCTGTATGGTCTGTTGCAGTCATATTTGAATACACTTGAGCACTGGTTGTGCGCATTGCACCTGAAGTTAAATGTTGGCAAGTGCGCTACTCTTGTTTTCCCTCTATTCACTCCTGTAGTGGTCTCTCTCACTTGCCAGTTAAAAATAATACCGCAGGTTCAATCCCTAAAATACCTACGGGTCATTTATGACAACCAACTCACCTGGCGACCTCACATTGACCATGTCGCGGCGAAAGGGGCTCGTGCCGTGGGCATGTTACGGAGATTATGTCATCACCGGTACGGCATGCGCAGAGAAGCGTTATTAATGATCTACATAATGTATGTCAGGCCAATTTTAGAATTTGGGTTTGTTGCTCTCGGCAGCTTGAAGTATCACTGACGAGGCTGCGTTGCCGCATCCCCCCTCTAAATTTCTATTTACACAAGTTGGGTTTGGCGATCTCTCCCCTTTGTGCATTTTGCCGTGAGCCAGAATCTATTGAACATTTTTGGCTGTATTGTCGCCGATTCAACTCACTGAGAAAAAGGTTGCTGGAGGAGCCCTTGCAGCATCTTGGCCTTAGTTTGAGCAGCCCGCTCTTGCTATCATTTGGCGCCACCGCATTTGGGTTCAGCCACAGATCTGTTCGCACCGCTGTTCAAAATTTCCTGATAGAATCTCACCGACTGCCTTGCTAAGTGTTCCATCCTTTTCTTTTCTATCAATTATTATATTTTGACTAAATCATTAATATTTAATCCCTCTCTTTATTATTATTCTTAAAATTTTAAAATCAAAACACTCATCCCTTTCCTGTTCATGACGAAAAATTCACCGGTGTTGCGCTCTCACGTGCTTTTCCTTTTTGTTAACTGCGTTCAGGTGATCTTGGCCGATCCCCCAGTGTGGGCATGTGTCATCTTTTGATAGGCTAACAACAACAACAACAAGATGGCACATACCCACACTGGGCGATCGGCCAAGAATCCGGTGGCTATTCATCTGTACTCAATTAATAAAAAAGAAAACCACGGTGGAACGCAACACTGGCGGATGTGCTGAATTTCAGGAACAAACCGTGCAACAAGTAACAAAAATATTCCTAAATCAGATTTTACATTGCATAATGAACCATGACTGCACCAAAGCAATGAGACATAAATGAAGCATTTCATTCCTTTCGTGACAGAAATGAGTTATGAAGTTTGTTGAACAATTAAAAAAGTGATTTTTGATGGCAGCCAGTATGGGTCATTTCAAGTTATAGCTCAAGATTACAATCACATCTGATATAGATGACACGCATGCTATGAAAACAAGATAATTTTTTTCCTTTTTTATGAGAAATGCACAGGCAGTTTCAAGGCCTGCTTCAGAATTTAATTTCTGACGTATACACAAAGGCATGCCTATAAATTATTCGTGCGTTACACCAGAACCAACACTACTTAAGTTGGTAAATCATGTTATTACCTGGGTGTCATTAATAGCAAACATATACTAATGCTGCTAATCTTATAGAAGAACAAACAGCGGTTTTGTGACGACGATAAGTAATACGTGATACTGTTGTGCCCATCAGGTAATGAACTGTGCGGCAGTTTCAGTTTCTCTTCTCATATTTTCAAATTCAGTTCTCTTACTCTCAGTTTCTTTTCTTCTGAGTTTCAGTTTCAGTCACAGGCATGTTGCTTGACACCACGTATACGTTATACAGGAAATGTAAAGGGGGGGGGGGGGTCGGAGGAAACTTGGCGTCAGCATGACATCGCTCGCTCCGGTGTGTCGTTCGATCTTGCATCTACAATACAACAACGTGCCGACGAGGTAAACCTTTACGTTGAGTTTCACGGGATCTTACGCCCCCTCGTACATTCCTGGAAACCCCGGGCCAGCCACCAATACCATGGAACCAGTGGAAGGCACTGTTTTCTACCTACTTAGAGGCGTCTTGCGCCTGAGTTTCCTGCACCCCGGCGCAAAGCTATAGATGCTTCTGCATTCGCGCGGCGTCGGCGGTCAGCGTCGTTCCGGAACGGCTCCCGCCACGAGCGCAACTTTAAAACGAAGGAGACCTGAATTAAGTGAAGTTACGAAAGGCGAAGATACGTCGAAGGCGCCTCCGCCCCGCCTTCCGTCGCGGAGACAAAAAGAGGGCTCCTTCCTAGAAACCGAGAGAGGAGAGTAACAGAAAGCAAATGGGGAACGAAGGTGCGAAGTCGCCCAAGTGTGCTTTATTGCAATGGGTTACTGCCCTATGTGGAGCATCACGCTCTGTTATCTGCAAAACAGGAAAAAATAAATAAAGAGAAATAAAATATATAAAAAATATAAAAAGCTGAGGGGGGAATAGGCAATATGCTTTGCTGTCACAACTGTTTTTTATGGTCATGAGCAAGAAAGATTGGCAGGGGGAGGAGAAGGGCGGCATATGGAAGCAAGCACGCAAATTGGCATGACCTCAGGCGATGCAGTCGGAGTGCTGTGAATTTCAGTAGGGCTAAGACTCTGACCTCTGAAGTCTGGAGAGAGTACCAGGGTTCTCATTCATACCAGCCTGCACAGTATTAAACTTATATATAACGTATGATTCTCGTTGCTCACGCTCACGGGTATTTTGGAAGCCGCTCTGTAGCAGCGTAACCTTTAGTTTGTCAAACTCGTGACCTTCCTGGGAAAGGTGTTTCGACAGGGGGAGGAGAGAAAGAGATCTGGTGTGCGCGCGGTGGTTGTTGAATCTAATTTGGAAGGAATTCTCGGTTTGAACAATGTATTGCATCTGACAATCGCCACACTCGAGCATGCATACTACGTTACTACTGTCACAGTTCAAGCTTTCACGGATGGAGTGTTTGAAGTTAGAGTGTGTGCTTTGAGCTAGTGTTGTCCGCATGTGCTGGCAAACTTGACAGCGATTCTTCCTGCAAGGTAGGCAAACCACAGGCTTTCCCTTATTGACAGTAGAGTGAACTACATAATTCTCTAGATTTTTTGGTCGTCTATAGGTAACTCGTGGAACTGTTGGAAAAATGTTTGACAGTCGATCGTTTTGTTCGATTATGTCGAGATGTTTTTTAGAATTTTGTTGACATTACGAAGGTTGTTTGCGAAGGTTAAGACGAGATTAGAGCGGTGTTTATTTGCGGTTGCTGATGGGGGATCCCCAAACATTTCATTACGATCTTTTGCTTCCGCATTCCTAATGGCATCATCAGTAATAGAGGCCGGATAGCATCGGTCCCTCAGAACCTCCCGCATACGGCTAGAATTTTCTTCGAAGTCTTCTGGTCGTGAGCATATTCGTTTGAATCTGATGGCTTGGGAATCTGATGGCTTGGGAATGAAGGTACTGTTGCCTATCCGTGGGCTTTATATAGACACTTTTAATTAAGGTACCCTTCTCCATTAGAATTGAGACGTCCAAGAAATTAATTTTACTGGTGGAGTAAGTGTGTGTGAAACAGAGGTTTTGATGTAAGTTGTTAAATTCTGAAATAAACTGGATGAGTTGGTCCTCGGTTTTCGTCCATACCATGAATATGTCGTCTAGGAAGCGTTTATAAAAAGCCGGTTTTGTTGGGTATGAGCGGATAAACTCCGATTCAATGCTATGCATATATATGGTGGCATAGTTTGGCGCCATTTTCGTTCCCATAGCGGTACCACTCATTTGTAGGCAAAAGGAGTTGTAGAACTTTCGAAAGAGTTGAGTTTGAGGACCAGATTAGTAAGTGCAGCGATGGTACTTTGGCTAGGAGCATCAGCGTTTTTGTGTTTTCCGTAGGGTGCGACCAGAGCTCGGATGCCATTATCATGCGGTATGTTTGTGTACAGAGACACTACATCAAGGGTAACTAAATATATATATATGCAAAGTTGAGAGACGCTTCATTTAGACAGATTTATTTTGAGTCGACGTTTAAAACAGAGCCTGTCCTTTCTCAAGACTGAAGTTCCTCCGTTCTTGAGGAGTTGTAACTGGCACATATGTCCGCCACAGGAAAAGAGCAACACTCAATCGGGTGCTGGAAAGATGATTGGCACGAAAGAAAAATACTATAAAAGGGAGAAAGAGAATTAAATAGAAAAGGAAAAACGCGCTGTCGCACCCTGTCCACCGAGAAGCCGCTGGGAGCGGGCAGGAAAACAAAAAGAGAAAGAAAAGGAAAACGAGGAACGAGAGGGGAGAATAGGCGCCCCTCAAGGCAGAGCGGCGGCGAGTACAGAAAGTGGCGGATTCGCGGAGATGCATGTACTCGCGTGCCGCTGGCCAAAACGAGTAAACAAATAAACCGAGTAAAACGCAGACAGGGCAGGACACTTCCCTGCAGCCTCTTCGGCAGGAATAGTCAATGCGGAATCATCGGCGCAGTTAGCTTAAGTAGAGACACGTGCACTGTGCATGCAAACACAAACACACAAAAGAAATATAAAAAAGGAGACAAAACATCCAAGTTCGGGAAAGTGTCGGGGGGGGGGGGGGGGGCAAACGTGAATGGCGGGAGCATTTAGGCAAGGGTTCTTCAATTGCACCCCGCTCGGCAAAGTGGTCGAACTGGGTGGGGTGGAGGAAAAGTTGCGCTTATTTATCCCGCGCACGCTGTCAAAAACGTGGGGAATTCCGAGAAAAATCTAGGGAAAATGTGTATGTCCCCAACCGGACATGGCGTCAATAAAAGTCACGTGACCATGACGTTACAGGTGTGACGTCACATTTTTTGACCAATCACCGTCTCCAGCCTACCGACCCGCAAATGCGTGTGGCCCTGAGGCCGGCGTTATTTCGACCATGTGAAAATAACGGAAATCCAAGCCAAATCGTTATTCCAACCTGGTCGTAATAACGACAGCGTTATTTTCACCCATGGATTATAGATTGGCTTGGCGTCATTTGTGATTTGTGGATTGCGGTCATGCGGGCGCGGGCGTTTTGCATCGCTTGCTTGTTTGGTCGGCCTCTGGATGCTCTCGACGTGCGGTTGTGGCACATTCGTTGTGAAAGGACGCTTGTGTGGTTTGTGTGCTCGCACTTGTGTAGTGCATGTGCCTTCGAAGGCGCTCCAGAAAAATGAAAGACTTTTCGAAGCTTCCTCAGGAAAATCTTGTCGTAATTGACCGTATGAAAATACGCTTTCATTTCGCGTAATTTATGGGTTGTTCGAGTGGGCATATGTGCGCTCATACGTTCCGAGCTTTCATCCTGATTTGCGCAGAGTATAAGCAAGTTAGTAATGTGAATTTTTTACAACGTGTGGAAATGGTCAGAAATACGATCAGGCACGGTGGTTCTACAGTCCCCGATGCATCCGTCGGTCGAAGCGAATAGCGGTCCCATAGGTACAGGGTAATCCACCCTGAACACGTGAGTGCGTGGCTGCACTCTCTGGAGGGCCACTGCGTCCGACACGGCCACTCATCGCAGTCGAGTGGCGCAGGACAAGTTGGACCTGGGCGTGGCGCTTCGCGTCATCTGCCACTACGCATCGATGCGCGGCCGTGTCGGACGCAGTGGCCCTCGAGAGAGCGCAACCATGCGCTCGCGTTACGACAAGAGAAGAGGGTTGCTAGTGACACGTCGACAGGACCAGATGGTATTCCGATTATGTTAATAAAGAAACTAGGACCAAAATCCAAGCAAATATTATTAGATTTAGTGAACAAAATTATAGTGGATGAACGGCGATCGAGTAGAATGAACATGATATATAGGGGAAAGGGGGACAAAGCTGACATAAGCAAATACCGTCCCATAACAGTGAGGTGTGTTGTTTATAGGGTGGTGCAGATTATAAAGAACAGACAGCAGGCTTGGGCGGAGAACGAGGGGGTGCTAGCGGAGCTACACAATGGGTTCCGGAAACAGAGGAGGTTGGAGCTATAGGCAATCTGTTTTCATTGACGCATTATATAGAAATTGCTGAAAAGAAACACTGGCCCCTATGGCTAGCATTTCTGGATATCAGGCGAGCCTACGGCAACGTTATTCAAAAGATTTGTGGGACACACTGGGCACATCCAATGTGCCCAGTATGGCACATCCCATGGCGATCAAGTAGAATGAACACGATATATAAAGGAAAGGGGGACAAAGCTGACAAAAGCAAATACCGTCCTTCAGAAACGCACTGCGATGAGTCTCGCTTAGCCTGAGCAGCTGTCTGCGGAAGGTATTTAGCAATGAAGAGGGAGCATACCTGGAGCGTGCGAAGATGCGGTACGCGTGCGCTTCTTCGCTGCTGTGGCGGTGGCCGCATTATTCCCATAAAATCATCGCTGTATTGGAATCTAGAAATTGTGTATTTTAAGGTGCAGGCGACAAGAACAAAGCGGATGGCAGGAACAAAACTGTCGGAGCGAACCCACGCAAGCGCATTTCGAACAGCGCTGTGTGTGCCGCCTGCCGCGGCATAGTTTCGTTTTTGTGCTGTCGTTCGCACTATCGTCGCAGCGTCGATGTAACTGTGCCAACAGAGGCACAAAAATCACATGGTCTGCCTGTTGGCATTGGCCTGGGTGCTTCCAGAAGTCGCTGAACGCAGCGGCGAACGAGTGCCTATATAGAGTACGTGTATATTATCGCTTTTTCTGGCCGGCGTCGCCATTAGCGTGCATTGAACGAATTCCGGGACGGTATAAACTACCATCGTGAGGCAACTTTCGCGACGTCCGACAAGGGAATTATGAGCAATTGCATTATGTAACAGATATAGGCGATAGAGTTCAGTTGTAGGGGCTTCTGTGGAAGCTGGACTATCTGGCTCATATGAAAAAAAAAACGTACCGGGAAAAACGCAGCAACCGCGAACGTAACAGCGGGTTCTACGAGATGTTTGTTGTGGAAAGGAAAAAATTAATCCTGCCTCTTTTCATTGCGAGGGTTAGAAGCGCCAGATGCGGAATTCCATCTCATATCGAGATCACAGTTTCGCTGTGCCGCATGCAAGCACTATAATCAGTGCGTTTAGTGGTAAAACCTTTTATGCGCGATCCTTCCTCAAACACACGCTCACACTGTGAATTCTCGTTGTTTCGTGCTCGCTTTTATAGCTCAAACTTTAGGTCAATCTATTGGAACTGAATTAAGAGCGCCAAAAGTGATCGCGTGTGTGCGGCGGTGGTTTTGTAGTCGTGCTCCTTTTGAGCAGTCTTCTATATCAATTTGGCGCTATAAAAAACTTTTGAGATTTTCGACAAGTCCTTTGAAGATAAAGACAATATATCCAACGAACATTACGTTTAGGGACAAATTGTGCGCGCTCCATGGGTGGAAAATATATATACGGCCACGTACAAATGATCAGGCATTCGACGCCTCGATACTTCAAACTATTTAGGGACCGAAAATTTGTTCAAACTATGCTGATTAGAAACAAAGGGTAAGGGGACCGTAAAATAGTTCTTTACGCAAAGTTCGGAATAAAGAGCGCCCGACCAAAGGGGTTGGTACGGGCCTTTTCATTCTTATGCGACCGCTCATCAGCACTGTCAGCGGCGCCTCACAGATTCCACTCGATAGGCCCCGCATACGCTAAGATAAAGTGGTCCCACGTCGTGGCAGGAACAGGAACGCAGCTGGGGAGAGAAACTGCACTTCGAAAGCACCGTGTGACTGGGGTAGTAGACGAGTGGTTCTCCACGATGGCCACATGCAGCGCGCTGCATTGCCATGCTTCATCGGTCAGGACAGGTAAGCTCTACGGCCGTTGCGTATGCTTACATTACCGGCAGCTTGGTTGCACTGAAATATGCGATTTTGACGGGAGCGAAGTGCCAGTTTGTAAATACCGTCAGTCTGAATTAAGCGATTTCCCCGTCTGTGTACAGTACGCAACTTACACACCTCTGGCAATAATGGCCCTCAGTAGCTGAGAAAAGAAAAAAAAGTAATCTGACATTAACAGGTGATGCGAATTCACTCAGCCACGTATCTCAGGCCACTGTTCTGCTTGAGGAAAGATAGGTTACAACCGTAAGAGAAGACTATAAATCAAATTTAGCGAATATTTAGGGCTTCTTGTTAGCAGTTAAAACCCGATATTACCCAGTTTGTGCACCCGAAACAAATCACGAAAACCAGGGTAAACCCAATTCCTGTACAAAAAGTGCCTTCAAGAGAAATGTAATTTTCCAGTGCAACAGTCTGAAGCTACCGTATGGAAACTGGCAGATGTCTTGAACCTGAAGGCAATGGATAAACTGGCCATGTGATGGTTTCCGTGTCATGTTGCATGGCATGAATTACCGAGGAATACATCGTTTTCTTTATGCTTTTACAGTGCAGTTTCGGGTAATTCGAATTTAAAAAACTGCCAGCAAGAGCCGTGCTACAGGATCCACCTCGTTTGCAGCGAGTTGCAATCCCAGTAGCACTGCTAGGACGGTTATATTGCCTTTGTAAAATACCTACAAAGAACAATCAATTCAAAGGGCCTCAGTTACAATGTTCAGTGGGCTTCAGCACCCGTTTAGCAGTTGTCTCAATGCAGTATGTTGGCGAAATTGATTTTTTTTCATTAGCTTTGTGGACAATTTTCTGATGCAATCGCAGAAACAGGAAGGCTATCTGCGGTCCTGGAGCAACACTTCAGACTGTGATGCGGCACACGGCAAGCACTTACCTCAAAGATGAGTAGGTTGCTCTGAGGAAACACTGTGGTGGCTGGGTATGGCCTTAAAAAAACTGCTTTGTAACACGGTTTTTCTATACGGCCAAAGAAGTTGTTACTCATTCCTTCATACGCTTCATCAATTACTGACAAGGCCTGTCGGTAGGAACACTTTATTTGGCAAGGAAGTCCTGGCTGACGTGGGCCTAATGCCACTCTGCCTGTAAGCCAAGGTGCAGACTTGTGGGCACAATCTTGAGCCTGTAGCCTGGAACGGGGAATAGGTGCCTTGGACCAGAGAATGCCGCGCCATGCAAGGTCGGCTGTTGCAGTCCCTCCACTAGGGTCTGTCATACACAGGGTTGGATGCCATGAAAAGAGAAAAAGTATGCAAGCTCAGAACAATGAAATGCAACTAATAAACCACTAAGAGAAACCCACAAACAAATACACAAAAAATGGAATGCATATGAGGGAAAAAAGATAAGGACATCTCCCAACAGGCTACAGCAGCAGCCCACGCACTCCTGTAATGGCTTTGCGTATGGACATTAGAAAGATCCTTAAAAAAAGAATAAAAGGAACATTGTTCAAGATGTGCCAGAGAAACCACACACAAAAAGAAGTGTGTACAATGCAGAGACAAAGAATGAATAAAAACAGTCAAGAAAAACAACGAAAGGGTTTCTGAAAGGCTTCTGACGCTGGCACACAGGAGGTCACAAGCTCCATATGCTAAACCCAAAACCTTAAAGGGGCACAGACATCAAATTTTTGGTTGGAGTGTTCTTAGTTTCAAACATTGCATACTCCCACCCGGTGCGTGATATATGCTCCGCAATTTAAATATGAACATTAAATATTACCGCATTATTTACACTGAGCGACTTCGGTTTCTGAGTGTCGGGGTGCATTATGACGTCACTCACGAGGAAGAGCAGCAACCCTGGTCATGTGGGCTCCAAAAGTAGTGACACAGAGACCGCTGCATCGTCTGCTCTCGTACACATGCTGTGCATATCAGGGCCTTTCGAAATGCCGGCCAGTAATACGATATGCTTTATTTTCGAGAAGTTCAATTTATAAAACCTTTGAAATTACAATACAAACATGTTTCCACAAAATGCAGTGATGAAAAGAAACATTTCACACAAATATTTCATTCCTCTTCATAATTTATCGCATCCAAAAGCTTACTGAGTGTCTCAATTAATGAGGGAAAATCGTGTAGAATGGTACAATTAGCCTGAACCATAACTGTATTCAGTGAAAACATGACAGCTTGACTTTGTAAGCTGCCGAACGACAATCTGTCGGCTTTTCATTTCCAGGCCTTTTGGCGAAGATCATAGCACCGAAGCGCGACTTTGTGGTAGAGCATTCGCCTCACATTTGGGAGGTGCTGTGTTCGATTCCCAGTGCCGCCGGGTACCCACCGGTTTTGAGATTTCCCTGCCATGGTGCTCGGCTCATCTAGGGTGAGATGTTTGGGAGAAGGGTCTTCGACCAAACCGTTGCCTTGATGGATCAGATATAAGTTCCGTCGTCAAGAAACCCTAAATCCACCTCGTGCGGTAGAAGCCCACATTTTTTTTAACCCGTCATGCACACCTGCCGATGCGTGTGAGCCAGCCACAACGGTAGCAAGCAAATACCGCTGCACTTTGCTCGAACGAGGTTTGTGAGCAGAGAGAGCTATGGCACATCTCTCTTCAGGCTAGAGAAGTGGAAGTGGCGAGAGTTTTGGACTGCGGGTTTTAACCACGTGGAGACGTTTTTGTGCCCACATTTGACAGGAATTTTGAGGTGCAGGCTATCCTTCCCACGCAGTGCACCCCTGGAGAGCCGAGCACTAGGCCGGGGACCGCCTGTTCCCATTGAATTAATTGGCTTGTGGACCGGAGGCCGCGGGAATCGTACCCACGACCTCCTGTAGCCGAGGCGAGCACTCAAGCACGAGGCCATGGCTGCGGTGGAGATGCTCTTGCCAGTTCAGAGACTGAAAAGGTGCATGACGTGATGTGGCATTCTTGAGAAACAATAATGACACAAAAAATAGATGAACAGCAGCTTAAGCTTCAACAAGAGTGAGAGAATTAACAAGACGACCTCTTCCGCACTACCTTCTGACACCTCCAGCTGTGGAATGCTGCCCCAGATGCAGCATTCTTGACGGGACATGGCCCGCTTCACTCTTGTGTATGGGTTTCACCACACTGAATCCCTGGCCGTATTGACCCACAGATGCTGGCACATTTCAACTAGGAATCTGTGCAGGAATTTCAGCAGCTTTTTTTCTTCTAACTAGATGAAAAGTGCCTGGGTGATCCGGAGTCTTAGATTTGGAAGTTTGTTAAAATAATGCTCACAAGTTTTTGCTTTCTTTTAATAGTTCATAAGAGTGGCGGCCATATGTGCTGACATTACATGTTCTTTCACAAAAGAAA